>NC_139936.1:24971394-25561394 GCF_963514095.1 Eutrigla gurnardus | reverse complement strand
TGTTGCTCTGCCAGCCTGAGGAGCAAGCTGTGGATTATTCCTCTTTAATCCTTGTATTTGACTTGGTTTTCATCTGATCCGAGTGTGTTCTGGGTTTTGAACTGGGCGTTTTAAACGCTGATTGGCTTGGAGGTGCCCACTTCGTTACCTCTCCACTTCCTGTTTGCAGTAATGTTAATTACTACAGAGAACCCAGGCTTTTTCCTTCTACTTCACAACTTCATACATTGCTGCAATGTTGGCAGCAAAAGCCCCGTTTGAGTATCATGGTTACACAAGCAGTTCAAGTGTCTTGTAAACAGTGTTGATATGGTTGTGTGGTTATTTGTTACTCCTACACCATTAACCAGAGTCTGTGGCCCCAATCAGGCTTTCTGTCACGTAGCCTCCCACACGGTCGTCTCCCAGACTCTTAGCTGGCTGCTGTCAGCTGCACTCACATTCTTCTCCACTCTCTGGCTCGACTCTGTGGGCACAAACATGTGATCCTTTGACAGGCGAGTAAATTGATTTTCTAAGACTGTGGAGCTGCGAGCCATGGCTTTGGTTTAAATGGTTCTTTATGTGTTTTATACCTTCTCTTCTTGCTGCGTGGAGGGCGATTCCACTGAAATGTACTTTGAGGTTGTTTTTTGCAAAAGTAAATATATATCATATGATATAAATGATTGAGAATAAGAGACAACACTTAAACGATCCAATTTCAGTTTGTGACAGATATTTTTCTTCATGTTTAGTTGAATACGTGTGGCTGAAGACGGAGGAGATAATTATAGACTCCCTGCATCCACTGACGGTATGTCTTCATTAAGACATGGTGTCATAAACAACACTTGGCATGGGATTTCCTGGCGATTGTCTCATTATAAGAAATTGTATCTCTTGCTCTAATGAGTTTGTAATATGCTTGTAATGAGGAATGTTAATATGAATGAAACAAATTCATGATATTTTCTTGATAATCGTCAAAACATTCTTAAAACTCTTATGCATCTTGTTAGGAAACTAATGTTTACATTGTGTCAAGGGTAGGATACACGTCATTATGTGAATAACTAGAAGATGCTCGTTAATCATAAGGTCTCACTGCATAAATATAAGATAAAGAAAGACAGACAGAAAATACATTTTTTTGTCCTGCATTTTTTTATTCAGACTCCATCTTTCAATTCTCTTCTCTACTATGATAGCAAGTCACTTGTGAAGAAATATTTACATTTATCCAGATAATAGAAATTCCCCACGGTCAGCTCATGTGAGTGGTTTTCCATCCTATATGGAGCTATACATGTTGAAGTAATCGGACCCAGCATTGCCCTGACATGGCACACTGATATCTCTGAAAGAATGAATGGAGCCCACCCCACACCAGCCCTCACACATCTGTGGACCAGTTCAGACTGGTTATGTCAGAGGCCTCGTCATCCCCTTAGTGGCTCCCTGCAGCCGCGGCTGTGAATAATTCAACAAAGCAAGGAGGACTGGCGGAGCGGGAGAGGAGATATGGATTGAAGATGATCTCGGGGCATGGGTATCAGGAAATTGACTTTTGACGTCAGAATAATCTGAAGAAGCATGCCTGATTGTGAAAGAGAGAGTGTGTGTGTGTGTGTTTGTGCGTGTGTTTGTGCGTGTGTCTGTTTGTGTGTGTGTGCGTGTGTGTGTGTGTGTGTGTGTGTGTGTGTGTGTGTGTGTGTGTGTGTGTGTGTGTGTGTGTGTGTGTGTGAGCGTGTGTGTGAGCGTGTGTGTGTGCGTGCGCGTGTGTGTGTGTGTGTGTGCATCTATTGCGTGTGTACCTGCAGGAAACCAAACTGGAATCACAAGTGAAACACCTCTCTCAAGAATGAGAATAATAATACAAAATAATAATACATTTTTTTATATCTCTGAGTCTCACTGTCGGGTCCAATACCAATATTATGGAGGGAAACAAATCAATATATTCACATTACCGAAGGGGTGAGGGAAGGGCGAGGGTGGGTGGGAAAGGGGGGGGGGGGGGGGGGGGGGTGACATGTGAGCACTGTACCTCTGTTGTAATTGCATCACATGTACTCTCTTTAGTTGGTGCTCAATAAAACATCACCACCATCACATTCTTTTACATGTGTGTTGAACCGACTCTCTTGTGTCTCTAGGTGCCCCTGGTTGACGAAGGTGATCTCCCCCGCTGTGCCTCTCTACAATGGCCTGGTCTTCCTCTTCGTCTTGGCCAACTTCAGCATGGCAACCTTCATGGATCCTGGTGTTTACCCCAGAGGTCGGTATGAACGTCTGAGTGTGCCGTTGAGTCTCAGGGTCTGGTGATGGTGGGGGGCGTTGCCGGCTCATTTTCCCGGGGCTGAAGGATGTTTTCATTTTAATCATCATCATTTTAAAACAAAGCCTGTGGTGATCGACAGAAAAAACGTGATGCGTGTGAACGCCAAAACGGTGGCATATACATTATCATTTAGTATGCAACCGGATATTCGGTTGCATATACGAATTATCAATGAATTCCTAGATGAATCGGTTATAGAGTCATGGATCGGGTACCTGGACACCCCCCCCCCCGAGAGGTCTGGACCAAACCCTGAATGCCCTCAAGTCCTGGAAACGTCCCTGGTGATGGTGTTAATGATACGTTTACACTCATTCTGGCTGAAAATAGCATTGCCTGCACTATTTATTTGATATAAGTATCTGTCATAACATACATGCACATGCAGTATGAGTCATATTCCCACCTTTAATAGCACCACATTTATCAGAGCCGACCTTCCCAATGTGTCGTTAGTCCACTACCCACCCTCCTGCTACAGTCCATGTGCTCCACATGCGGTCTCTCTCAGCTGCTTGGCCTGTCAAACAAGCTGCACTGATTTATGCTCCGATGACCTCTTGTCCTCGCCGCTGAGTAAAGTAATGATGATTGAACTCATCCCCGGGGATGTTTGTAATGCGCTTGTAAACGATAAGCACCTGTCTTGTGCTTTCTCTGCTCATAAAGGTGCAATAATCATTAGGTTGTATAAAGCGGGTTATCTGCCTCCCCAGAGGTGACGGTGGCCTTCTGCTGCCTGTAATACCCCGCTGAAGGAGCAGGAGCTCCTGATGTTATATCTCACAGCCACAGACCCACCAGCTACATTTGGTGACATTTGCCATTGAATGACATACTGAGAAAAACACTAGATTGTAAAAGTGAGAAGGAAAGGTTGGTGTGTACTGAAAATTACATTTTCCATTTCTCTGCTGGTTAAAAGTTAAGTTGACATTATGCTAAATCTCAGGCCTCTCTGAATAAGCATGTCCATTTATCATGGATGTGTATTACTTTTCTTATTTGGCTGGACCCTCTCGGGCTAAACAGGAGGGAGTAAATAAGTAAGTCAGTGATGAAAGTTGCACCACTGAGTGTAGGTCTGCTACGAGTCGAGAATAACTTAACAGAAAGGAAATCACGTGTGCTTTGCCCACCTCGTAAACAACAGCGTTGCCCTGGTGACGGTCTGACAGGCTGCAGGTTATGAAGACAGTTTGAGTCGAGAGAGAGATGGATTTTATTTTGTAAATGAAATACAAACTTTGATGAAGTTTCAACTTATTTTTTGACAAAATAAATGACATGTTTTGTTTTTACAGACCGAGTAAAGAAGTGAAAAAGCCACAGTTGGCTTCCAGAAAAAACGCAAATACTTTGCACTTTATGGGCTCATATCTTTAACTAATGAAGGAAGTGTATTTGTAAGATTTTACTCAAATGTAGCTTAAACATGTCATGTGATCTGTAATCAAGCACACTGACCACATGGTCCAGCCACATACCCGGTTTCACCTGGTCTGGTTTCATTAGAGTTCACCTGGAAACTCTGGACCCTGAGTGACAAAAGTATTGTATTTAAAGAAAGTGTTAGTTCTATTGTTAGGTATCTAATAACAGACAATATATGATGTTGTACATAGTATACAATGTAAATTATGATATATATGATGATTCAGCCCAAAGAAAATGAAGCATTACAACCCATAATGTGAATAATATTCCACCTGACCTTCGTCCAAGCAATATTGTTTATCAGTGTTTATAAGACTGGCATACATATAGATCCAATAATATGTACTTAGGGTACCTAAGGTTACAATGAACTAAAAGTCATTTTTGTCCACTCACTTTAATATCAAACAAAAACTGAACTGAACTGTAATTTAAGTGAACCGAATTGTGTTTTTAAGTGTTAATGTACATTGTAGGAAATAGGACACTGTTTTGTCTTCGTGCATCAAGCATTCGTAGAAAAAGAAGCTGTCGGGGGAGATGCAAGCATAACTGCTGTTTGAGTCTGTTGGTTTGGCAGGAGCTTACCTTTACAGTCTATTTGAAGAGACTCGACAGCCATAATAACCAAGCAATCTACTTATGGAACTGTTTATGTCTGAACTCTACCTTTTGTTCTCTCTTGTTCTCTCTTGCTTTCCGTGTGTGTGTGTGTGTGTGTGTGTGTGTGTGTGTGTGTGTGTGTGTGTGTGTGTGTGTGTGTGTGTGTGTGTGTGTGTGTGTGTGTGTGTGCGTGCGCGTGTGTGTGTGCGTGTGCGTGTTTTCAGCTACCTGGATCTTCCTGCAAATACTATTGTACTGTGAAATTATTTTCTCAGGTTGGAGCTTTGTGCAGATCGCTTGAAAGTGCTCTTTGATCAACTGAAAGACATTTTATTTTCCACTGCGGCTCCAAAGCAAAAAGCTCTCAGTCGCAGAAAAGTGGCACCGAGTACAAAGCTTCTTATAAAGGGCGGTGGAGATGGCCGCTTTACTCTCATCCTGTAGCTTACAGGTTATGGGTTCATGTCTGAAATTGAACCAGACAAGCTTCTGTTATACACAAGCAGCAACCTCCAGTTAGAAAAGTGAAGCCATTTCTCTAGTGCCTTAAACTTGCATTCTCTCTGCTGGCCACCAGGGGGCGACTCCTCTCTGGTTGTATAGAAGTCTGTGAGAAAATGGTCCTACTTCTCTCTTGATGTATTATCTCAATAAACATTGTAAACATGAGTTTATGGTCTCAATCTCTAGTTTCAAGTCTTCTTCAATCCAGCATGATGTTCATTTAGTACATTATGGTCCATTTAGAGTCCACCAGACCAGAAAGCAGAGGATGCTTTAGGGGGCGGGGCTATCTGCTGATTGACAGGTCGCTACCACGCTAACAATGCAATTAGCTACTAAGATGACTTCAACACTTAGCTGTAAAGTTGACCTTGAATGATGAAGCTAACTTTGTTAGCAGCTTAGATACAGAATCCAGATGGATCCAGATCCAGTAAGGTTGCTGCTCTGCTGCTGGTGTTCATCAGATCCACCCGTCGCTCCTCCACAGTCCAAATATGGTCATTTCCTTCACTGGCTGTAAGAATCCAAGGTGTCGACGACCAAAATGCCAAACTCGAGGCTTAGTATTCCAAACCAGTGGTTTACGTCACCATCACTACGTCCACCTCTTATATACAGTCTATAATTATACATGATAGACATTTTAACCACTTTTAATGTTGAAGCAGATGAATAGGTCAGGTCTCAGCAGTGGGGATGGGCTTCATTTAAGTTGCTCGCTTGTTGTCCCGGCCCAATGGAATGTTACATCAGAACCATGTTTGTGCACACATCACCATGCTGGAATGCAGCTGGGCTCTGTTCATGTGTGTCTGTGTGTTTCCCCAAAGCGGACGAGGACGAGGACAAAGACGATGATTTCCGAGCGCCGCTCTACAAGAACGTGGAGATCAAGGGCATTCAGGTCCGGATGAAGTGGTGCGCCACCTGTCACTTCTACAGGCCGCCTCGCTGCTCGCACTGCAGCGTCTGTGACAACTGTGTGGAGGTGTGTGTGTGTGTGAATACAAATGTGCAGAATGTTCATCCCAACACTGCTCACCCAGATTATCCTACCCAGATTCCTGATGCATATTTCCATATTGGGAAATAATGCTATATCAGCTTTTTCTCAACAATGTTCTGCATTGGGCATGTTTGATATAATATAAGACACAGAAACATAGTACATGTGTTTGTAGCTTCAATCCATTCACAGGATTATCTGTGCTGCCAAGAATGACAAAATGATGAACACAAAAATAGTGACTAAATATCTGTTTGATGGGAATATTTGCCCTCATTAAAAAAAAACCTAATTACTGGCATGAATATCAGTTTTTTGGCAGCTCCAAGCGTGAAATGCTGTCATAAGTATTAGCTTAATGATAATTTTGGTCTGACAAATGCACACACACATCAGGGCGTGAACACACACCTACACACAGGATGCATAACAACACACTGTGTTTGTACAAACCTAGTTGAATTTAATGAGGATATAGATAATTATGTAGAGATCCGCTGATGAAGTAGAACGATGAAGAGTGGATTGAATGTTACATTGAAAGCTTAGTGCCTTCTCAGTGCTCACAGATGATGCAGGTCAAGTTCATTCAGCTTCATTTACAATCAGCCCAAAGCTGGAGTAGCTGCAGGGCATAAGATTTCATACGTTATGGATAACTTCAACCTCGACAGATCTCTGAAGTAACTCCCTCCATCCCCCTCTCCCCCTTCATCCCTCTCCCCCTCCGTCCCTTCATCCCTCTCTCCCCCTCTGTCCCTCTCTCCCCCTCCATCCCTCTCTCTCCTTCCGTCCCTCTCCTCCTCCGTCCCTCTCTCCCCCTCCGTCCCACTTCCCCTCTATCCCTCTCTCCCCTTCCATCCCTCTCACCCTCTATCCCTCTCTCCCCTTCCATCCCTCTCACCCTCTATCCCTCTCTCCCCTTCCATCCCTCTCCCCCTCTATCCCTCTCTCCCCTTCCATCCCTCTCCCCCTCCATCCCTCTCTCCCCCTCCGTCCCTCTTCCCCTCTATCCCTCTCTCCCCCTCCATCCCTCTCTCCCCCTCCGTCCCTCTTCCCCTCTATCCCTATCTCCCCTTCCATCCCTCACCCCCTCTATCCCTCTCTCCCCTTCCATCCCTCTCCCCCTCTATCCCTCTCTCCCCTTCCATCCCTCTCCCCCTCTGTCCCTCTCTCCCCCTCCATCCCTCTCCCCCTTCATCCCTCTCTCCCCCTCCATCCCTCTCCCCCTTCATCCCTCTCTCCCCCTCTGTCCCTCTCTCCCCCTCCATCCCTCTCCCCCTCCGTCCCTCTCCCCCTCCGTCCCTCTCTCCCCCTCCGTCCCTCTTCCCCTCTATCCCTCTCTCCCCTTCCATCCCTCTCCCCCTCTATCCCTCTCTCCCCTTCCATCCCTCTCCCCCTCCGTCCCTCTCCCCCTCCGTCCCTCTTCCCCTCTATCCCTCTCTCCCCTTCCATCCCTCTTCCCCTCTATCCCTCTCTCCCCTTCCATCCCTCTGTCCCTCTCTCCCCCTCCATCCCTCTCCCCCTTCATCCCTCTCTCCCCCTCCATCCCTCTCCCCCTCCATCCCTCTCCCCCTTCATCCCTCTCTCCCCCCCTCCGTCCCTCTCCCCCTCTGTCCCTCCATCCCTCTCCCCCTTCATCCCTCTCTCCCCCTCCATCCCTCTCCCCCTCTATCCCTCTCTCCCCTTCCATCCCTCTCCCCCTCCATCCCTCTCTCCCCCTCCGTCCCTCTTCCCCTCTATCCCTCTCTCCCCCTCCATCCCTCTCTCCCCCTCCGTCCCTCTTCCCCTCTATCCCTATCTCCCCTTCCATCCCTCTCCCCCTCTATCCCTCTCTCCCCTTCCATCCCTCTCCCCCTCTATCCCTCTCTCCCCTTCCATCCCTCTCCCCCTCTGTCCCTCTCTCCCCCTCCATCCCTCTCCCCCTTCATCCCTCTCTCCCCCTCCATCCCTCTCCCCCTTCATCCCTCTCTCCCCCTCTGTCCCTCTCTCCCCCTCCATCCCTCTCCCCCTCCGTCCCTCTCCCCCTCCGTCCCTCTCTCCCCCTCCGTCCCTCTTCCCCTCTATCCCTCTCTCCCCTTCCATCCCTCTCCCCCTCTATCCCTCTCTCCCCTTCCATCCCTCTCCCCCTCCGTCCCTCTCCCCCTCCGTCCCTCTTCCCCTCTATCCCTCTCTCCCCTTCCATCCCTCTTCCCCTCTATCCCTCTCTCCCCTTCCATCCCTCTGTCCCTCTCTCCCCCTCCATCCCTCTCCCCCTTCATCCCTCTCTCCCCCTCCATCCCTCTCCCCCTCCATCCCTCTCCCCCTTCATCCCTCTCTCCCCCCCTCCGTCCCTCTCCCCCTCTGTCCCTCCATCCCTCTCCCCCTTCATCCCTCTCTCCCCCTCCATCCCTCTCCCCCTCTGTCCCCCTCTCCCCCTCCGTCCCTCTCCCCCTCCATCGCTCTCTACCCCTCCGTCCCTCTCCCCCTCCGTCCCTCTCTCCCTCCGTCCCTCTCCCCCTCCTCAGGACTTTGACCACCACTGTCCCTGGGTGAACAACTGTATTGGACGGAGGAACTACCGCTACTTCTTCCTCTTCCTGCTGTCTTTGAGCATCCACATGGTGGGCGTGTTCTCCTTCGGCCTCATCTTCGTCCTCCACCACCGAGAGAGACTGGCAGCGCTGCACACCACTGTCACGTATCCTTTCACTGCTTCACTGTAGAGCCTGCATGTGGACATTTTGGTTGGTTGTTTATTTCACTTTTCATTGGTGCTAGGAGCTTCTTCTGTCTGACACAGTCACTGGGGTTCTTGTAACATTCTTCTTCTTTTGAGCCGACATTGTTGTTGTTGAACTTGACTTATGTGTCCAGTCTGGTGGTGATGTGTATAGCAGGGCTTTTCTTTATTCCAGTCATGGGACTCACAGGTTTCCACATGGTGCTTGTTGCTCGAGGTCGAACAACCAATGAACAGGTGAGTGCAGATGCCCATGTCCTTGTTCTTAACTAAACACACAAACAATTCTGCCTGTTATTTATCTAGCAAGCAGTCTTACTGTTGGCCACCGTGCTTGCTTAAGGGAACCTTTAAAATAGTTGGAGAAGTTAACCTCTGGTCACCACAATGCCTGACTGGCATAATGACACAGTCCAATTAGAGTGTGCACAGAAATCATTCCCACACACATTCATTTTGTTAAAGCATCACATAATGAATCACCTCCTCTGTATTCAAGCGCTGGACCTTGTGTTTATGTGCACTGTGACCTTCCTCCGCTGCCGACTCTAAACAAGGCATTGTGTTCCTCAGGTGACGGGCAAGTTCCGTGGAGGAGTAAATCCCTTCACCAAGGGTTGCTGTGGCAACGTGAAGTATGTCTTATGTAGTCCCCTGGCACCAAGGTAAAATGCTTTATTATGCTGCTTGTGTTTGTGTGTAGACGCTTGTGTTAGCGCCCATTTAACTCTGAATCATTTTAATGAACAGTGCTCTAATCCTGCACATGGGAGAATATGTTCCTGTATACTAATGTACATGTAGCAGGCCGCAACCTCGGATCTGAAAAGTGAAGCCAATCTGAAGTGCCTTAAACTTGCATTCTCTCTCCTGGCCATCAGGGGGCGACTCCTCTGCTTACAAAAAGAAGTCTGATTGTTTAGAAGTCTATGAGAAAATGGTCCTACTTCTCTCTTGATGTATTATCTCAGTAAACATTGTAAACATGGGTTTATGGTCTCAATCTCTAGTTTCAAGTCTTCGTCAATCCAGCATGATGTTCATTAAGTACATGATGGTCCATTTAGAGTCCAATAGACCAACTGGAGACCACATGGGTGAATTCACAATGACTACTTCCACTTCTTATATATATAGGCTGTGGTCAGACACATTTAACTCTGAATGATTTAGAATAAATAGTGCTCTATTGCTGCACAGGAGAGAATATGTCTGTGTATGGTTATGTGTATGCGTACTAGGGTTGTGGTCCATCAAAGCCCATGACATCCATGCCGTAGCACCATGTAACTTCAATAATAACACTGGCAGCAACATTGTGTGTGTGTGTGTGTGTGTGTGTGTGTGTGTGTGTGTGTGTGTGTGTGTGTGTGTGTGTGTGTGTGTGTGTGTGTGTGTGTGTGTGTGTGTGTGTGTGTGTGTGTGTGTTGCGGAGGTGTGTAACCAGTTCTGCCTGAAAGTAGCCAGCAACCCTGGGGGAAGGCAGATGGCTGAGAGAATCAAATCACTCTGTGGAATCAGTTAATGGGAAACAGAGTGGAGCGCTAGTAAACATGCTTTTTACACACACACTAACACACACACATAAAACGCACAATATCGTTAAAAGGCGCAAACACCAGTTTTACAACCCATAGGGACGACGTCAAGACATCAAATGAATAGTGTGACTGCAGAGAGACAACATGGGGTGGGGGTGAATTCTGTGTTGCAAGCATCTGCTGTTAAGTTGAGTCCCTGAAGCATGTTGAACTGTTCAAGTATTTTGAATCAGTCCCATTCATTAAGGGGTTGGTTATTTGAAATGTATAAAGACTGCTTGGAAAATATACCACGTTACTCCTCCAGCTTCCACACCATTAAATATTAAAGCAATTACACCGGCATCCCTTTTAATTATGGAAAAACCCCTCTAAGTCCCGCTTAAATGCATTTTCTTTCCTGTCAGGAAGTTGTGTTTGAAATGTCTTTTCTAAACTGTGGACCTCGCCAAATGGGATTAGGCAAAGTGCTTCACTAATTCCATCATTGTCCACTGAACATGGGTTGTTAGTGGAGTAAACGGTGCCGTGCATCAAGGAGGAGAGGAGTACTACTGAGTTTCTGTTGGTTTGTGGACTACGGTTTTCAAACCTCGAGTTTGGCATCTTGGCCGTCGCCATCTTGGAATTTTGATCTGACAAACACAAGCTGCAGAGCGGCAACCTTCCTGATCTGGCTCCATCTGGCTTCTGGTGCTGTTAACAAAGTTACCCTCCATCATTAGAGCACTGCGATTGAGACCATAAACTCATGTTTACAATGTGTATTGATATAATAAGCAGTTGAGAAGTAGGGTGATTTTCTCAGAGACTTCCATGCAATCCTTTCACGAGTGACCTCAACTCGCCTGATGATGTCATTCAACCCAACCGACTCTAACCGCAAAAATGAATGAAGACAAAATGATACTCGACCCACTTTCAGCATACAGCACAACAAGACATGCCACATATTTAGTAATTCTGTGTGGACAATGAGATACATTCATGTAGAAATGAAGATTACATTCTAAAGATTAAGGGTGCAGTGAGACTAGAATAAGAAGGGCTTTCTGAAATTTCAATTCAGGTTGCATCAGCTTCTCTACAGAAGATAAAGCTAGTGCCCCCTTCTTTGCATACGTTGCGTATACTTTTACTTTGATGTGAGTTACTGTTAACGTACAAAGTGTTCTGGTTCGGCTGTGTCGTCCTGGTTGCATCCGGTAAGGCATCAAGATTTAGGATTGGAATAAAGAATCTTGTTTGTTCAAGCATGTTGCCCTTTTTCATGCAGGTACATGTTGGACCCCAGGAAAAAGCCCCATGTCAAAATTCAGCCCCCATTCATCAGACCTGACCTGTCGGAGAGGCAAATAACCATCAAGATCAGCGACAACGGCATCCACAGCACCATCATCAGCTCCAAGGTGAAGTTACTCCACCGTCCAACTGACCTACTTGTTCTTGCTTTACTCCCATTCTCTTGTGTCCCAAATAATACAGCGTGTATCCATACTTCCTTGTATCCCATTTTAATACAGGCTCATACTCAAAGATAAGAGGGTACAATAGTTCACTAAAGTCAGGTATATTAGAGAATTCTTTAATTTCTACAGCAGGATATTATTAGACACGTCATGTAAGTGGGGCCCAGATGGGTGAAAAATGATTTAGACTATTTTTGACCCCAGAGAGATATAGTATGTACGGTTCAGAGGCTTTAGAGACATTGGTTTCAGTTCAGACCATTTATTATTAAATGAAATAAGTTTGAAATTCAATTATTTTGATATCGGTAATTCATAGTCGTGATCAGATTTTATCTGTACCTTTTTATAAAATACACTCATCTCAGCCAAAGCAAATTATATAATTGCCTCTGACTTAAAGAGCCCTCAAACTATTTTACATGTGGAAGTGTGTTTACAGATGTTGGGGAGTACTACACAGGTGGCAACCGCCAGTTCTGAGAATGCCTTAAACTGCCATTCTCTCTGTTGGCCATCAGGGGTCGACTCCTCTGGTTGCAAAAAGAAGTCAGATTGCATGTCTATGAGAAAATGGTCCTACTTCTCTCTTGATGTATTATCTCAGTAAACATTATAAACATGAGTTTATGTCTAAATCTCTAGTTTCAAGTCTTCTTCAATCCAGCATGATGTTCATTTAGTACATTATGGTCCATTTAGAGTCCAACAGACCAGAAAGCAGGGGATGTTTTAGGGTGGGGCCACCTGCTGATTGACAGGTCACGATCACAACCTCACTGCCTCGTTAGCATCACTAATCCAATTGGCTACTTAGATTGACACTCAGCTGTAAAGTTGACCTCAAATTACCTTTAACTTCTCAAACTACCTGTTAGCAGCCAGATCCAGTAAGGTTGTTGCTCTGGGTGCCGCACTGCTGCTTGTGCTCGTCAGATGAAAATGAACAACACAATCTGTTACAAGGGGTGAGTGTAGTGTACCCCAGCAAAAAATTTGGGAGATCATCTATCTCCTGTATTGCCATGACCCGGTGGAATACGAATACGAATTTGGCATTCTGATTTTTTGTTGTTGTTGTTTTTTCTTTATTTTATGTTTAGAAGTACACAATTATTATGTATTCACAATGACAATGGTGGGGGGGCTACTGGCTGGTGGCTCCGGGCCCCTGCTGGTTGGGGAGGGGGAAGCTGGTGGGGGGGCCCAAGGAAATTGCCCACCTTTGCCTTAATGGTAAGACCGGGCCTGTATATAGGCTTCATGTTTTGACAAGGAAGAAGAATATGTGGAATTAAAGAAGACTACGTCTCTGGTGCCGCTGCATGGATTTTGATTTTAAAATATATGCAATTTTAAATAGGTTGAGTACTCTGTTTTCTGTTTTACAAAGCAATGCTCTTTCAAGAAACAAACTGTAAAACTGGAACAAAGTAAAAATAAATCTGAGCTCAAGTAGATCAGCTGTCTCTTGCAGCTCTGCTACCCTAAGAGTTGTGTTGGTGCATCCAGCTCTCGAACACATGCTCTTCTCTATTTCATCTGCTGTTCCACACCTGTTCTGGATGCTTTTAACGCTCTCATCTCCGCCCTGCAGTCCAAAAGCAGCCTGGATGGCCTCGACGAGAAAGAAACCCAGCCGCCGCTGCCACCCAAAGCTGACAGATACAACCAGCTGAAGAGTCAGCTGACCTCTAACGAAGGTAAGAAAGCGCCCCTGATTTCACCATCTCTCCAGTAAGTAACCATGAGTCCCATTGCTCTTTCCTGTCAGGGTTGGTACCAAACAGCAATTCCACAAACTCCCTCTGTGCATCAGCACGATACCAATGTGTGACTGGCCTCTAGTTTAGCGTGATAAATGTCTGTCTCGGCGGTAGATTTGTAACAAGGAGGCAAGGATTTCTTGTCACTGAATCGCACCAGATTTGCGTTACAATGGAGAGTTCAGAGGGAAACATTGCAACAAGCAACACCTTTTTTCTGGTGGTGTGTAGCAATGAAGCTACATGGAGGGATGGGAGGTATATAGTCTAGAATAAGCACTCTTAACTCAAATGTGACATTAATCTGTGTAAATGAAGAATTCTGACATATGCTACTGTGATCTCTACAGCAAAGAGTGTTAGCTTGTGGTATTCCCGCTCTTGAATTCAATAGTCAATAATACACATTGAGAACCTACAACAGCAGGTTCCCTCCAGATGCTCTCTAGTGCCATGGTGCATTATATCAGGGAGTGAACACTCTCTGCTCTTCTATGGACCACTGTCACTCCCTGGTGGTACATCAAAGTACTGCAGTCAGTCTTCCCTATACTTTTATATGTGTGACTCAGACACACACAGAAGTGTAATGCTTTTCTCAAGGAGGTAGTTCATCAGGAATGGACAACATCACAGCATCAGTCAAAGAATGGGCTCCCCAGCCATTTCATGTTCATAGTGTAGGAACAGGCAGCAACCTCTGGTTCTGAAAAGTGAAGCCAAATCTGATCTCTTCTGGTCATCAGGGGCCTCTGGTTGTAAAAAAAAGATTGTATAGAAGTCTATGATAAAATGGTCCTACTTCCCTCTTGATTTATTATCTCAGTAAATATTATAAACATGAGTTTATGGTCTCAATCTCTAGTTTCAAGTCTTCTTCAATCCAGCATGATGTTCATTTAGTAAATGATGGTCCATTTAGAGTCCAACAGACCAGAAAGCCGGGGATGCTTTAGGGCGGGGCTACTTGTGGTTGACAGGTTGCTACCACGTTGTCGTTTCCATCGCTAACGATGCAATTTCAATCAGAGCTCAGTGTTATTTCTATAACCTGCACAGTACTAACTCTAGTCTTCTTTCTGCGTGTTTTGTAGATAGTTCTCTCTCTGGTAAGATCCACCCTTCCACTCCAGCCATGTACAAATTCCGGCCGTCCTTTGGCACCATCCCTAAAGTCCACTACCACACTGTTGGAGAGAAGGTAAGGCATTATTTATTTGATACAGATGTATGAGGCACAGTTCTTAATGTAGTATTATTATGTGACTATGATTGGTAGCTACACTAATAGCCAGTTTTCTGTTGCAAAAGCTTCAGTAGCAGTTGTTATACACAAGGACTTCATTCACAAGCCCACTCAAATTTGAAGTGTTATTCTGCTGTTTGCTGCTCAGATCATCATGCCGGATGACCGGAAGACCTCGGCCATCTTGGAAGAGGGTGTCCGTGGTCATGACTACCGATCCGAGCCAAACCTGGACCTGCCTGAGTACACCAATGCCCCACTCCACCGCACCTTCCAGTCTTCTCCCCTCCAACTGGACGCTGACCCCAACAACTCCCGCTCTCTCAGCCTGAAGCAGGGTCACCGCCGGCCAGAGAAGGGCCAGCTCCCTGCCCTACAGCCGCAGGCCGTCACCTCCACCCCGTACAAGAGCGTCTTCTCGCCCAACACGCTCTCTAACCGTAATGGCAGCTTGTCTTATGACAGCCTGCTCAACCCCAGCATCTCGCCAGCCACTGCCAGTGAGTGCATGGCCCATCGTGGTATGCCCTCCATGGGGTTCCACTCGCCCTACCTGCCCACCAAAATGTGCCACATCAGGGAACCTGAGATGCAGAGGCACCAGGTCGCCCCCACCTACAGTCCAGTGATGCCACCCAGGGGGGTGGGCAGGCAATCCCCTCACCTAAAGGACAGGGACCCATCCCCGGTGCGCTACGACAACCTCTCCCAGACCATCATGGCCTCCATCCAGGAACGAAAGGAGTTGGAGGAGAGGGAGAAACGGCAGATACAGCATGGGCGCTCCCAGACCCATATTTATGCCCAGGACTCCGGCGTGTTTGATGGGGGCTATGGCCTACCCCCCAATACTTGCTACCCAGATGGGCCTCGCGGTCCCGGCTCCAGAGGTCCAACACCCCCGGCCTACGGAGGCTCTAGGGACAACCTGATGGGGGTTGGCCTGGTGAGCTACGGGCAACGAACCCCTGTGTTGCGCCACGCTGGCTCGACACTGGGTCGTGCCCCCAGGACTTCATCCACCTCCCTGCACACAGATCACAGTAGCAGCAACAGCAGCCAGAGCAGGTCCATTTGCCCCGAGGGCCTATATCGTTCCCCGGCCCACCAACCCCACTCTCCCGCTATGCCCCGATCCCCCTCCTACTCCCACCAGAAACTCTCCTACATCAGTGCCCATGAGAGGACAGAGGCACCTCGTCAGGGGGGCCCAAGGTATGAACCCTAACTTTACCCCTGTGGGACTGCATGCATGGTACTGAGCCAATGGGGACTGTATTCCCCAGAAACCCTGCTCCTCCTACTGGACACAGCCAGTAATCATGCGCACTAGTGTACTTGCCCTTACTGAGGCAGCATGTAGCATTTGTAAATAGTGTATTGTGTTTGCTCACCTGTTAAGTCCATTCATGTTAAGTAACTGTCTGATGTGAATACTTCGTGTTCCGTTCTGATTTATATGTTTGCCTTTCTAGTAAAATATCCATTTTTGTATTATTTCACGAATGAATAAAGTTGTGTAACTCCTCATTTCTTTTTCTTTTGCATGCTTTTTACCTACTCCTCTAACATTTCCAAGCCCTTTGCCTCACTAACAAGTAGGCTTTCAACTAATCATCCACGTTGCGTGTTGTGTTTTACCTCCTCGACACGTTGTGTTGAATCATTTCCCCATGTTCTTCTCTTTGCATTTAGAGAGGCCATGAAAGTTAACGGGCAGATGGACTGCCAGGCCAGTGCCCAGGGTTCCACCATCAGCCCAAGTCGCCATGGTAACGTCAAAAAGGTGACGGGTGTAGGAGGCACCACGTACGAGATATCAGTGTGAGCAGGGACACCACAACCACCGACGACGACAACGACCACCCTGCTGCAAAGAGATTCTCTCCTCTCTGTTATATTTGTGAAGTCTAGGTTAACGTGGGTCAGGGGCACATGGCACTCTGTGTTGGAAGTATTGTCCAATCAGAGGATCTGTCTCCCCCTTGTGTTGGTCTGTGTGTGTTCGTACCGGATGGGCTCGTTTGTCGGGTGATGCTGCTGCCGGCTGTGTGTGTGAGGGGTGTCTTGTCATTAACATTTTGTGGCTCATCATCTTGGTGGTCAGAGTGGAGCGCTAATGTTATTTCTCTCGTATCTCAGCTGTGGTCATGAAGCGTATGTTGTTCCAAATGTCACACACACGTCGCTCTCACACAGCGCTGCAGGCTGAACATAAAAACACTACAGATGACTTCAATGCTGACATCCTCACGATGGAAGACCAATGTCCTTTTCCCAAGTCAGTTGACCTCAAGAAGTCAAGGTGCTTCGTATTAACGTTTCTCTTCATGCTAGCTCCAGTGCGTTTGGGTGGAGTTGTACAGCTTTGAGAAGTGACGGTTGACCGATCGGTTAGATCAGTATCAACCGCATTTCCAGGCAACACAAGATGAGCGAGGTGTGAAGCTGAGAACGGGATCGTCGTATCATGTCTGGTGGTTGCATTCCAAATTCACTGAGAAAGGCTTGCTGTTGATTAAAAGTTAATTTTAATTAAAATTCCTTCTTTGTCAAAAAATACATTTCTCAGGAATGAAGGCAACCAGCAGAGATGCTAGTTGATATTAATTATGAATGGCTCCTTCTTCGTCTATAAGTATAGCTTATCCCTCTTTCTTCCCTTCACAAAGGTGCAGTACATCATCACAGGTTTCTGTTGGTTTCAGTGATATTAAGTTAGGTGACCTCCGACGCAAGCGCTGGGCAGATATGTTCGCGTTCAGATCAGAATACCTCATCCCAAGAGATCAGGATGAGTCCAGCCTTGCACAACCAAAACAACGTTCTGTTTGTTTTGTCAAAAAAAGAAAAGAAGAAAACTTGTTTAATGTGTATGTATGTTTGTACTATAATCATAGGAATAGGAAGGTGCAGAGAAACAAGCCATTGTCCCACGTAGTAAATGAAGATGACTGGTCACCCATTCATTATTTTATATATTTTTTAATGGGTTTGATTCCTTTTTATACAGCCAACCTTTCAAAGCTATGTTTGATACATCGTTTTTATACAGATACTTAAGCCTGGAACGGATTTTTCATTTTGAGTGACGTTTTGTTTTTGTTGATAAATTATAAATTCAATAAGCAAATGAGGTCATCATAATGGGTAAAATGGCTAAATTAAATATATAACTAGTGTGAAACGTGTGAACAGTCATTGGCCAATGTGTGCTGTTCCCAAGTCAAGGTTTGGGCCCTCAATAAGGGCTCCCTTGCAAATGTAGTACTATAAGTGGGCCCTTGGTTTCCAGAGACAGTGAATGGGTGACGTTACAAAGACGGAGAAGTCACATCCTTCATTTTACAGCAGCTGTCTGGTACAGCTCCAGTATTACCTGCCTCACTCAGATAAAAAGAAAATCTCTTTTGTATTATTTTTTCTGTTCATTGATTACGTCTCGAATATGTATTTCTTTCTACCATAACAATGAACTGATAATACCCAAGTGCAAGGTTTTTATTTATATTTTGCAAATTGAAAATGAAAAACAACCCAAAACAGAGTTTACATGGATGAAACGTGGTAGATTTGGTTCGGCTACATTTGCATGAAGAATAAACCATTGTTGCCTTTTGAGAGGAAAAGCTACTTTTCATAGCACACAAAACACTTTTGTCCACTAAGGGACAATGAACTAACGTTAGTGTTTTTTGGATAGAGCGGCAAATGGCAGGAGTGACACTTGTGAGCAACTTAGACTGGGAAAGAAAGTTCTGGAAGAAAGGCGACGCACAAGGTTAATGAATGACGTTGCTTTCGTTAGGAAATGACATCACTTTTACAGGATCCTTTTTCCTGCAAGTTGCGGTGCATTGAGACTCCTCCTCCTGTACCGGGTGGAAGCTGTGGGAGAGTCTTGGACGTTACTCGCTGTAGTTCCAACCTTCAGGCTAGTATGATTTCCCTTTTAAGGTCTCACCCAGCTGCCTTACCACGGACACAGTAATGTGAAGTAAAAGGATGCTCTCTTCAAGTCCTGCATCTCTGAATTCTACATGGTTTCTGTTGGTTGTGGTATACAGGGATACCTTTTTGGCAAATCCGTTCGTAATTGTGAGAGATCATCTAGAGCAGGGGTAGGCAACCTTCAGCAGGAGCTTAGCCAATGGCACACAAACCATCTCTGTGCAAGAGATTTTTGGAAATGTTGAAATGCCGTCAGCCGCCTGCTACATTTCTAGAGATGTGTCGATCATGAATGAACAAATCTTTTCAGTAACAAAACAATTTATTTGTGTCAATCTTCATCTCGGGCATGGCTTAAACCACTGCTCGTGTTTGATCGCCCCTAGGCCAACGAAGACTTTTGCGATTCTCCTCAGCCCAAACGGCTGAATATTCTACCTAGACAAATGCACTAGCAATGCAGTTAAGTTGTCAATAGATGTATTAGTTTATGTTAATATAGTTACCGTGTTAATAAGCTAATTCATTTGTAACTCATGGTCAGAACATTAGGCATAGCATGCTTTTACAGAACGAGGACTTAAAAGAATGTTAAGGAATGGAATAAATCAATTGTTTGAATGGATTTGAAAGAATTGTCTCTCTAAACTAAGCGACTGCACCCGGCCGCCCTGACACATTTCCTGTTTCACAGCCATTGGCCGACATGCATCCTGTTATTTACAGTATTTTGATTTCTTCCCCACCTGCATTCCAGAGACCCGCCCTACTCCGCCTCTGATTGGCTAGTAATCGTTGGGTTCTTTGCATAATTTAAGTTAATTGCTGATTAAGATATCGACTCATGGATATTTTCAACATACTTGTATAAGGCTTTCATATCATTACAATTTCCCGATTGTGGGAGATAAAGTTTAAATTGTGTGCATGTCGCTTTTAAGGATGGAATCAAATTAGAGACCATTGCAGATTTAATTATTGATGCGTCACAATTAAACTTGACGTTAACCCAGAAGCTGATATGGCAAGAACATGGCGCTTCATATCCAAAAGGTTGCCCATCCCTGATCTCCTGATCAGACTGTTAGCTGCTGAGTTGCCTGAAAACCCTCTAGTTCATCATGAGCTCCCAGAAAACACTAGAAGTCATTCCTCTTTAAGATGACTGCCATTAGTCCAATGTTCTTTCTTTGGGATGGACATCACTGCAGGTCAGGGACCATCCTGACAGTCGCTAATGAATTGTTTCTTCAGCCATGAGCTGATTAGGTTTTCTGAAACTCATAGAAAGTTCAATGTATTAAAATATAGAATATACTATAAATGTACATGCGTTCCTATTTTTGTGAAGAGGAAATGTTTCCCAATGACCTGAGCAGAGTAAATAAAGTTTCCAACTCTGAGTGAATACGAGTGAGTCTTGTGAATGAACTGCACAACATCGATATCAAGTTCTTTTAAAGTCCAGGTGTTTAACAGTTGATGTGCCATTTAAAGTCAAAATGCAATCCTCTGTGGGATCGGTAATTTGCATTTAACCACACAATCATGTTTTAACTATCACAAACCTCTACACAATCTTTATGTAATATAGAGATGTTTCATCATTAGCTACAAGTGATTCTTACATGAATGCAAACGTGGTCTTTGACAGCTTTTATTCGAAGGTGGAGGAAACACTTCAAATCATTTGAGTGCAAATGAAAAGCAACATTTCATCCATATACATGTATTTACAGATGCACTGGCACTTAGATGCACTTTAGAGGCAAGGTTAAGAACTCAATTAGTGGAAAGAAAGGAGAGGGTGGTGAGCACACAGATGAGATAGGGCACACTCTGTTACATATATTCTACATGCTTAAAGTCTGGGAATGTTATGATCTAAAGAAACAAACTCAATTTCCTAGTAAGGAACTTAAAGTCAGCGCCTAGCTGCACCAAACTCTGATGAACCGTTGACTTTGGACTTGATGGTTTTCATGATAATAAAAAAAGAGGAAAAAATGAAATGCTTAGCTAAGTGCATCCGATCTCCCGTCAGCGATCACTGGACACTGCGTTGAGCAGCATGCAACTGATGCCCCTCGTCTGTCTGGAGTGGCTTCCTCCTACCATCAGTTCCCAAAAGAACTAATGATGAGGAGGACCCAAGAACAAGCTACTTCTACAAGGCATCCACTGAAATGTCATCACCTTACTTGCCGTTTCTAACAGTGGATGCATGGACAGTGGACAGGGTAAGAAGGCCCACTGAGATGCATCATGGGAGTCTTAGATGTATGATGCAGCTCCATAATGCCTGGTCCCTGACCCTGTGCTGCTAACAAGCAGGCTACATTAATCTCTCCCCCTACATACAAACTCGGCTTCAGAATAACAAAAAAAAAAAAAAAAAAAAAAAAACCCAATGTGGGAATTATCACTATCACAAGCCTCTTTTCACAGTTTGTCAAATGTAACATTGAACTGTTGATGACATGGATGGAAAGCATGGCATTCCATGGTGTGGTGCAAAGAGGGCGAGGGGTGGGCTTCTTTTTTTCATAAATTCGCTGCTATCTTGCATTTCCCCCCCAGTGGCATCAAGGACTTGTGATCTTGAGGCAAAACAGATAATAAAAAAAAAAAAAACTAATAATATGCAAGTGTCCAAATTCAGTTCATTTAGAGTCTATTGTAGAAAAAGAGGAAAACTGATAAGTTGAAGATCAGCAAAGCAAGTTCTTGGTTCTCAATTCTTCTCCTCTGCCTTCACCTCCTTCATCTCAGTCTCCTTTTTGACCTCTTTATTCTCTTCTTCTGATACCTTGTCTTTTACAGAGAGTTCCTCCAGCTTCTCTGCCACTTTGTTTGCTCCATCAGTGCCTGTGTTAAAACAGTGAGATGTGCAGTCAACTTAAAAGCTGTGAGTTTAACTTGACACAACACATTCCTCCTATTTTCACTTTCATTTCAAGTTGCATCTCATATTATACTCAACCTCTTTATGCAGCCACTATATGCAATTTCAGATTTTAGGTGGGCCATGTGACCTTCTGCTAATCTGATCATTCTAGAAAACTGGGAAATCTGAACGGTAATGTAGCAGAACATACCGACACCAGCCTTTGACAAAGCCAGTAGTGTGTTACATTCTGCATGGTCATGTAGCAGACAGAAAAAGTTCGAGGCTGGAGTGAACAGCAAAGAACAGAGTGAGTCTGCATATGCATTAAACTTGTCATGCAAGATGTATATAACATCAAGTTTGAAATTGATTTTAATACGGGTTAATACATAGCACTCAAACTAAGCTAGTGCTTGAGCTAATTTGTAAAAAATAAATAAATTAAAAAAAATTATAAGAAGAATCAACTCATCTAACCTACATCAGAACCCACTTTAAACATGTGATCAGGAATATGCCTAAACTTTAATGTACCTGTTCCCTCTAGAGTTTTCCGGGCTTCCTCCTTGCACTCGTCAAACTTCCCCTTGAACTTCTGAGCATCTGTAAACAGAACGGAGTGAGTGTAGCATGAATAAGCAGCCTCATTGGCCAGCAGTAAAACCTGTAGGAAAGTAGCTGCAGTTTGATTTTGAAGTTTAGATGAAGAAAATAGGTTTCTTCCAGCCATCGTTAACATCACTACACCAGCTAAATTAAATACACTGGATTAGATGTATAAATACTTACTTTCTGCATTTAAAAAACGTATTGCCAGGAGTTCAGGTTTGGGGCTTTCATCGGCATAATCTGCTAGTGTGTTCCACACCCATGCCCTGTCACTGCCAGCATTGGGCTTCAGCTCCATGGTAGGCATAACTGTAGATCACAAGTGGGGGAATAAGGTTAACATGGCATGGCAGAGGTATAAGGTCATCATAATCAGTGGTTGCATTATTATTGACATTAACGCTTAAAGCATGCATTCACTGTAACCGGGAGGGGTGGGGCTTAAGGAGGAGGGGCAGGAAGACACGAGAGGAAAGAGAGGAGATATAGGATAGCGCCAAGGAGCAGTAAACGGAGATTGCAAACTTTTGGAAGTATTCTCATTAATTGTAAAAGGACGTTGAGTTTGTGGACATTTTTATGGTCCGTCTGTCGAGGCGGTGAATGTGATCGTATGTGGCTGACTTTTGCACGTTGTGGAAAGTGAGAGAGTCGGCTACTACAGAGTCCATTGAAGCAAAACAAATCTGCGGAGTCTAGAACTGTTTTTAAATCACGATTTTGCTGTTCAGCCATTTTACAAACCGTAGGAAAGTAAAAATGCTTATTAATCAATTAAATAGAAAATTGCATCTTTAGTCAGCCAGTGAACATAAGAGTCATAGTTTAGAATGTCAAAGATAAATTATTATTAATGACAACACAACGATGGTGAATTCCATAAAACTACAATACCCTGCAGTCTGCAGTGTGATGGCTAGACTTCCTCCCCCATTCCCTCGCATACAGTGCTCATCACTAAAATCACAGACTTTTCTGGAGATAACACTGAAACATTTAAATATCATGGGGGTTTTCTTTAGTGCAAGCATCAATGTGTCAATCAGTAAACATACAAGTCTTTGTTATGCTAACAAGTTAAATACATATAAGCATCAAGTCAGCATGTACTTTAAATACCTTTGTGCATACACTACAATTTGCTATACTAAACATACATTTGATTTTGGAAAAGCAATTTGAGTGTGTGTTATTATAAATCAGTTAATTTGTTTTTTTTTTATGTGATGTCACAATATAAAAAAGCAATGAGCAAAGTCGATTTGACTTACTGTGATGATTGGCACAAATCTTCAAGGTTCGGTCTCTCCTCATCAAGAGGCGGATTGTGCCCTTCTCTTTGTGTTTCAGCAGCTTGACATCACCGGTACCTCTCTCCTTCCACTCCGGTGGGTCATTCTCAGAGGCAAAACGATATAGTTTAGCCCGCCTGAGGAAACAATGGTATACTGGCATAATTACATACACACACAACCAAATGGTCGGCAAATTGTATATTGGATCATGACACTTTATAATACGTGAATGAACAAAGAAGACTATTAAAATGACTTACATTTTAAAGAGTTCCTCCTCATCCTCTTCTAATGTTTTCACATCCTGCTCAGGAAGGGACACGATAGGCTCAAAGTGGGGATCATGATTTGAGTCCTCTACAGCATCTGTGGTGGTGTCGGGCTCTTCCTTGTCCTGAAAGGTAACGCAATAGATGAGTTAACGCAAAGCAGAAAAAAGTAACATTTAACACATAAAAGTTTAAGAAATTCGGCACGTGGAATGCATCAGTGTGATGCTTTAAAACTCAGAGGGAAAAATGACTTCTGACAATTGACCAACAGGCCATGCATGCTTCAATAGAGGGATTTAAGAGCTCATTGGTTAAGTACAGCTTTTGTATGGGAACTGGCAAAGCCTTTAGTAAATCACTATTGCTGAGCCAAGCATCTTTAATTCTATTTGGGGTTGCACGTCCTCACGTTGGTTTGCATGGGATTAAATGTACACTACCAGTATGGTAAGACACATACTTCACACAAAAGATGCCTGATGGTAGGCAAGTTCATCACCTGTGACAAAATGTGGATAACTATGTGCAGTAACGTTATCATTGATGACACGGGAGACCTACCTTCTCCTGGGTGGCAACCGTATGCCCACACCGTATGCCCACACCGTATGCTCACGAGCTTTACTAGCTTTACTAGCTTTACTAGCTGTATCCGCCGAGGTCGTTGCGACTTAGCGACCGGGCAACTTAAAGCTACACAGCCGCTCCTGACGTTAAAGAAGGCAATAATTACAGTAATGTTTCCACCCCAGTCGCTGGCTTGCGTGATTAGGTGGCTATACTCAACGTTTGGTTTCGGCGCAGTTGCATTCTACGTCAATTCATGTTAACAAATTGTTATTCAACTTTTTTTCTAAAGCCAACTCATTGTGAAGTTGCCTAGCTAAAGCTAGTCAACGAGGCCTTCGCTAGCAGGCTAGTCGCGCGCTAACGTTAACCGCTCGTTTTTTCACAGCACGACGCGTCGCGAACCAACACCGACGTGTATCTGAAAGGAATTTAGGTGATACGATTTTGGAGATGACTGACATAACACTCACAGTAACATTATTACTGCTAACTGCGGTATAATACGCAGTTACTAGCTGCAGCATCCCGCTATAGAAGCTAACAGTTAGCCAACAAGTGTTAGCAACTGCATGGCAGACAAAGACGAGGAGCCGGTTACATGGAGGTGATTAAACACCCCGTTCAAATGGGGGGCGACTGCAACAGTTGCAATAGTTAAATAGTTAGCAGCGGCGTGCACATAGCCTTCCGAAGCGGCATCGATCCGTGTATGATGCTAACGTTAACATGCTGTCGGGCTACACGCTTCAGAGTTATGTCTACTTTATCAAGGTAAATACGTGCAGAGTTTAATATATAGTCGCCTTTCAGGATGCGCATAAACTTCCATGTCATCCCGCGGCATTGAAAACCAACTAACTACCCTTTCTAGTATTGCGAACGACACCATTGTCGGCATTTCTGGCTCGCAGCTTCCTTGACAAACTTTGACGGATTTCAACATAGAAAACACCATGTTTTGCCACGAAATTCGTATATAAAGGCGAACATAATGCATTAGGCGACATGAAATACGCGACCTCACCTTCGGATCTGCCATATTAATTTAGATGTTTGTAGATGATGGAAGTAGTTTGATAGATTCAAATCCCAGACTGGCCGCCGTTCCCCCTCAGCTCCTCACTTCCTGCTACAGCTTTCGCGCGCCGAATTTCCTACGTGTGCCCGCGCCCACATCGTGACAGCGCGCGCCCCGCCTCTCTCGTCTCCGCCGGGGTCACACATCCATTATAAATATTGCTTAAGCTATAGGCTTTTACATACTTACATGTGAAATGACTGATATTACTGCTCTCATGACGTGTCATTTCTGTCATGTTGTAATTATTGTATTGTTTTTTCTGCACACATGACACACGTGTCATCCATCCTGGATCCTCCTGTCTCTTCCTGAGGTGTCTTCCTCTTTAACTGTGTTCAACTGTTTTTTAGTTGTTTTATTATTTGATGGAAGATGTACGTGGCACAGCTTGTAAAGCCCTCCAAAGCAAATTTTCGAGTTTGATAACATTTAATAAAACTTGAGGTGTGAAATCTTAGGATATTGCAAATAGATTCATTTAAACTGGGTCGGCATAATTCATTGAATAAGGCCTATGCATACTTAAAAGCAGTGTTTAGCAACCAAGTAATGTATATGAGTGTGTGTTTTCTAGTGTTTGTTATAGGTCTATTAAATACACTATAGAAACCCTATAAACAGCCTGGGCACATTTATTTAGTATAAGCTTGGTTAATAAAGGCATTGACCTACATTTCATCTTGGGCCTGAGATAGGAAAGGGCAATCACCAGTTCAGTCTATGATGTGCTGTAGTGGTGCAGATGGACTACAGTATTTTTTTAAAAGTCACATTTTCTCGGAGGACAAACAAAACAAAAATACTAAAACCATTTAGAATTTACCATCGTGTACAAATACATGCGGAGATGGTCGATTATTTTCCACTAGAAGAAAACGAAGAAATCGAGCCCGGAAGTGACGACTGCTACTTTAAATGCGTTCCGAGCTCCACGTGGTTCAGTCAACATGGCTGCGCCCTGTACAGTTCAGTGAGAAAGTGGAATTGAAAGTAAAAATTCGAAGGTAAGGTACACGAAACACATCGTCTTGACTTCCGTTGCTGATATTTAGCACGACAGGGGACTGTAAACTGTTATATGATGTATTATGAGATATGTTATCTGCGTCATATGCATGTAATTCAGCCTCTAGCTCCCAGGAGATGCCTCTGAGGTCTGCGTGACGTGCAGCCAGAGCTCATGTCCGCAAACCTAAGTCCTGCTTTTACCTACAAGTTACGCTCCCGTTACATTCTCACCATTTTGAAGTGAAGTTAATCCTAACCATTATGAAAAATAACAATATCTCCTAAACCAAGTAAGTCCAGTTATCTTTTAATTCGTTTATTCAAATTGTAATATTGTAAAAAAGGACAAACGGAAACTAATGTTGTCTGGTAATGTTGACTAGACTGTCGCATCTGTTTTTCACTTATTGGACTTTTTGGATTGAAGCTGGCATCAGTCTGCTAATGGGATTGTTCATTTCCCAGCATGATGGCAGATGTTAGTGGCAGCCCAGTGGCCGATGCTGCTCCCTCAAAGGAGGAGAAGCCTGATGACCTCCCCCAGGAGCCCGACAAAGCTGAGGGTGAGGACAAGACGGCCTCTGACCCCAGCGCGTACCGCTACATCAGACAGGACCTCTTCACGTCGGAGATCTACAAAGTGGAGATCAGGAATCTGCCCAAGTTCACCGGTTTCAACGACCTGAAGAAGTTCCTCGCCAAGCACGGCATCAACCCGCACAAAATCAAGCTGTTTGGCAAGCAGACGTTTGCTTTCGTCACCTTTAAGAATGAGGAGGAGCGAGACAAGGCCATGAAGATGGTTCATGGCATGCAGTGGAAGGGCCAGGTGCTTAGCGTCCGGCTGGCCAAACCTAAAGCGGACCCCATCCTGAGGAAGAGGAAGCAGGAGGGAGAGGGCGCAGAAGGTCAGCCTCCCGACAAACGAGCAGAGGGGGACGAGGAGGAGGAGCCACTCAGTGTCCAGATAGCCAATGTGGTGACTCCGCTGTGGAAAGTGCCTTATGAGGAGCAGCTGAAGATGAAGGAGCAGGAGGTGGTGGTGGTTCTGCAGAGGCTGGCCAAGTGAGTGATGTTATTTCTATCCATTCAGGTGTGTCAGTACTGCAGGTTTTGTTCAATGTTAACACTGTGGAACGTCTCCCTTTCCCAACATTAACACTATTTTGTCTTTGCTTAAATCTGGATTTCAGGCCGGTGTTCTGGTTTATTGAACCCTTATCTATTGAGCAGAATAGATCACACAAGCTTGTTTGGTGTTCAATGGACCATGGGATCTTAATTGTTGTTCTTCCTGGGATGTTGGTGGATCAGGCTTTTTTTTCTTCCTTCGTTTAGTTGTATAGGAATTCCCACTACTGCCTATTGACTGCTTCTTCAACATCCCTTTTAAGTGATTTCCAGTGCCAAGCAACCCCATCTGCCCTTTTCACTGGGTGGTGGCACTACAACAACATTTTGAGTAAATATTTGCTACCGAAGGCCAAATCCATATTAGTGGAAGCTCCTGACAGTCCCAGTACCATCTTGTATTCTTATCATTGTTTAAAACGCATACATGAATATTCAGGACCTCACATTTAACCCCATACACACAAAAGGTTGTTGTTTCAGCCATTAGTGCGTATTTTACTGAGTGACTCAGCAAAAAAAGTTCTGATTGGGCATTTTGCATGAAATGAATACACCAATATTGGACTTTTTTCTTTTTCAGAGAGATTGGCAGTACCAACAAAGCCATGTTGCCATGGCTGTTTGCGCAGAAAGGGAAGTACAACAAAATGTGTTGTCCTCTGGAAACCATCCGGCCGTCTCCTACACAGGTATATGTCTGCATGTTGGCGTGGGACGATATGAAAACAGCAGAGAAACACACTGGAGTCGCTTTTCCTCATGTTTTCTTATGAAACAAATATGTTTTATTGAATCATAGATGGGATATTTAAAAAAAAAAAAAAAACAATCCTAAATAATCATTAAATTACCCTGCATACATAAAGGATGGATCAATACAAAAATACCAACATTGTGTGAGTTCTTACTTGCATGTTAATTCCTGTATTTTAAAAGCAGCTAGATAATAGAGATAATATCCGACAATGGAAATGAATGATGATTAACTAATGGTGAGTGATTCTTTCCAGGATATAATCCTATATTGTCCCATCCCTGTCAAACATAACTCAGGTCACATTTAATGACACATATTTCACATTAATAGACGTGAATATCAAACTTTCACGATGACATACCATTGTTTTAGAGCATCCAGTAAATGGAAGAATCACTACATTTTAAAGAAGCACAATAACACTAATGTTGTGCTGTGAGTCATTTTAATAATTTAATTTTCATACCACATTTCTTTATATTTCTATATATATATTTTTGTTCATACTTCTCTCGGTGTATCCTGGCAGACGGAGTACAGAAACAAGTGTGAGTTCCTGATTTCCATGGGTGCAGACGGTGAAGACAAGACCGTGGGTTTCCGTCTGGGCAAATACAAAGGCGGCTCCTGTGCGGTGGTGGGGCCGGCCGACACGTGCCACGTCTCAGCCGAGGCCAAGAGCGTGGTCCGCGAGTTCCAGAAGTTCATCAGGTATCGTTACGGGGGCACGACAGGCATGGCCATGGAGAACCAAGCACTGCTACATACAGCAGCTCTAATCAACCAGCGGCCTTTGGGCGCCAATTAAGCTTGACCTGCCGCTTTTACACATAAATCAAATTTTAAAACCAGAAAAAAGAGAAATCCTGCAAATAACTGACATTTCCCCACAATAAATCCTTCATGTTCTTGAGCAGTGACAGACTGATTCATATCTGATAGTGTTTCTACGTGAAATGAGGACAGGATCATCGATGTAGAACAGTATGAGACGGACGGAGGAGGAGGAGGAGGAGGAGGAGGGCCCTGGTGTTGTACATGCTGACTCAAATGACTAAAAACTAAATGGAATGGGACCATGATGAACTTTATCAACTACACCTGTGTCTACCCTGCCTTGACAAGTCCAAATGTCTGCTGTGAAAAGGGCCTATCCTTCTTCATGCATACTTGGTTTTAATAGCACCCTAAACTAACTAATAATAATAATGGATTGGATTTATATGGCGCTTTTCAAGACACTCAAAGCGCTCTGACAGGGTTCCGGGTTCCATTCATTCACACACAGTCATACCGGTGGAAGTAAATACGATAGTAGCCACAGCTGCGCCTACGGCCCCTCCAACCACCACCTCAAACATACAACACTCATACACATTCATACGAGGCAAGCTGGGTGAAGTGTCTTGCCCAAGGACACAACGACCATGACACAGTGACGAGGGCGGGGATCGAACCGCCGATCCTCCGAACATTGGCCAACCCGCTCTACCACCTGAGCCACAGTCGCCCCAGACTCAAGTCTAGTGCAGGAGGCTGTTTAATCCAGAAGCTGAAATGGTGTAGAATTGCAGGAAATTTGAAAACCCCCCTGACATACATACAGTATTATTGTGTACAGTATTGTATTGCTGTATTTAATCCCCTGATTACGTTGCATATAGGACAACGTCGTACTCTGTGTACAGTCCTGAAACGTATGAAGGACACTGGAAGCAGCTGACTGTAAGAACCACGAGGACCAGGCAAGCCATGGCTGTAGCCTTCTTCAACCCACAGGTTCCGTTTACAAACCATTTCTTATAATAGTCATACAGTACCATTTCACCTTTTTGATGTCTTTTACTCACTTTAATGACTCCCCAGAAACTTGAAGAAGAGGAAGTCGGTGCATTAAAGACCTCCATGAAGAAGTACTTTACTGAAGGAGAGGGGAAAGACAGCGGAGTAACCTCTCTTTACTTTGTCAGGGAGGGTCAAAGGTCAGACAAAATCCTCATTCTCCATAAATCAAGATTGCTAATAAGACTAACTGAGAGCAAACAATAAAAAAATCTGTAAATCCGGCACTAAAATGGAGTCTTTGACTTCCCAGGACTTCTCCTAACCTGGAGGACCTGCCCTGTGAGCTGGTGGCCGGAGAGGGCAGCATTCACGAGGAACTCTTGGGCCTAAAGTTTAGGATATCTCCTCATTCCTTCTTCCAGGTAAGAACCGTTTATCTCAAAAACTCTGTGTTCATAGTTGGACTTCTACATTGTGTTTTACGGTGTGTGTGTGTGTGTGTGTGTGTGTGTGTGTGTTGCAGGTGAACACAGGGGCTGCAGAGGTGCTGTACTCTGCTGTGGGGGAGTGGGCCCAGCTGGATCAGGACAGCACAGTACTGGATGTCTGCTGTGGGACAGGAACCATTGGCATCTCTCTGGCTAAGGTGACATAGTCGTCAGTAGCAGACACATACTTTTGTTAATGAACTAACTACTGTAGTTAGTAATGCATTTCTTCAAAGTCTTCTTCATCTCATCCTTTTCATGTAGACGTTTATTTTACTAATAAGATTCCTTGACTACGTGAAATTGCACAAAGAATAATATCGTAACATTCTCTCACATACAGTGGCCTCTGCTATTTAAAATGGCTTTGTCTGCATCAGGTGGCAAACTCTGTAAAGTGAAGCCAAGTGCCTTAAACTTGAATTCTCTGCTGGCCATCAGGGGGCGACTCCTTTGGTTGCAAAACAAAGTCTTATTGTATAGAAGTCTATGAGAAAGTGACTCTACTTCTCTCTTGATGTATTATCTCGGTAAACATTGTAAACATGAGTTTATGGTCTCAATCTCTAGTTTCAAAGCATGATGTTCGTTTAGAGTCAAATGGATCAGAAAGCAGGGGATGCTTGAGGGCGGGGCTATCTGGTGATTGACAGGTCGCTGCCACGGCCTCGCTACTGGTTGCGACAGTGGAAATGCTGAACTCATGGCTTCAAAACCAGGGTCCACAAACGACTGGGTGACCATGACAACGTCCACTTATATACAGTCTATGGTCAGCGTTCATACAGTTATTGGCAGAGGGATCTGACGGTTTTGCAAACACAAAACCTGTTCAGGTTCTGACATTGTTGTCTGTCTCTAGAGGGTAAAGAAGGTGATCGGGATCGAAATGTGCCAGGAAGCCGTGGAGGATGCCAAAGTTAATGCAAAGCTCAATGGTAAGAGGACAGATCACATCACATTACTGCCAATTTAATGTATGAAGTGTGGATAATCATTCATGTAGGATGCTCACTAATAACATGGTTCAAAGTAATGGATTTCCATTCCATCGCTTCCCTCTGGATGAAGGTTGATCTCATCTCACTTTGTTTCCCTCTCGATGTCTGTCTGTGTGTTAAGAACATGACGATCGTGATTCGTGATGATGCACTCTTAAAGATGGCATTAATAAGTTTGACCTGTTTGAGTTGGTAGTGGTAGAACAATCCCATGTAGGCAAGGAATATGCTTAAAACTCTTAGAATGGCTCTCAAATATACTGGAATCACAAATAATTGTATTGCATCACAGATAGGGAATTTTTCTGTGAAAAACAAATGATCAGTAATCATAATAGTTACATGTTAAAAAGGTAACATTTTGTGTTTTATTACATGATACTAATTCTATTTTTCACTTCTCTACCATAATAGTGACAATATTCACAATTATCCCAAAAACGAAAATTCACCATGATCAACAACGGAGAGTTTTTTTTATTGAAAGCTGTGATAAAATCTGACATTGTTCCATCCCTAGTCCTCTGCAGCCCTTCACAAAGTAACCTTTTTGCATGTAAGACTCGGAGTACCAGTGTGATGAACTAAAGTGCGTGTTTTTATGCCTTGGCAGCAGCAGCAGCCATGTTGCTTTCAGGTTGTGTTCGTGTGTACAGACGTTCGTCCATCTGATTCTCTCAGATGCGATATGCCAAGAACTCCTTGCGTCCAACTGTACTCATGGATGAACTAGATTTAGTGGTCAAGGTCACTGTGACTCGTAAAAGTACGATATGCATATGCTTTCAATTAAATAGCATTTAAGCAATTAGATGTTGGACAGACGTGGTTCTTGGAACTTGACTGGTGGCGGAGGGACTCGACCACGAGGCAGTGGCTTTGACCCGTTTTTCATTTGCTTGTGTTGAAGGTCTGAGCAATGTTGAGTTTCACTGTGGAAAAGCTGAGGACGTGTTCCCCAACATTCTCAATGCTCTGGTGTCACCCAAACTCACCGCCATCGTGGATCCACCGCGGGCCGGCCTTCGTGAGTAAACCGCCCAAACCATGCAAATTAACCGATTTAAAAAAATAAAAAAAATAAATAAAAAAATTGTCACATACCGGTAATCTGTTGGTTTTGCCTTTCCTAAACAGATTCCAAGGTGATACTGGCCATCAGGAGGGCAGAGCATCTGAAGAGGCTGGTTTATGTGGCATGCAATGCTAAGGCAGCCATGAACAACTTCATCGAGTGAGTCACAAATCCCCAAAAACAGCAGAAATGCAAACGGGACAGCACTTGACTTGTCACAATACTTTTGGTCATATAAAAAGGCTGTTTTTACGGCTTGATTTGATCGTCTTCTAGACTCTTGTCTAACCAGACCAGGTAGTTGTTAAACAATCTATTTAATTGTTTTATTTCAAACAGCTTCAATAAGCAAAATTAAAATAAATGGCTGATTATTTAACCAGTTGTTAATGCTTCTGTGTAAATGTAACCCATGCTGTCCTCTTTGTTAAATTCAATTCAATGTTATTTATAGTGTCATATCACAACACAAGTTATCTCAAGACACTTAATTCTGAGTGTTTTCTAGTCCTGCTCGATGTGTTTTCAGAGTCAACACAATTTCAAAGTCCCAACATCACCAGGATCAAGCGTTACAGCGACGGTGGCGAGAAAAAATGCTCTAATGGGGTTTTAGGCAGAAATCTGGTGCAGCCCAGGCCCTTGGGTTCCAACTGCATTTGGTGTTGGTAGTATGGTAGTAGTAGCATTAACAGTAGTGGTGGTATTAACAGAAGCAATAGTATCAACAGTAGTAGTCCATGGCAGCAGGCACAGCCACGCCGAGATGGATCCATCCCAACCACGTCGCAGTAGACCAGAAAGCAGGAGTAGTTGAACAGTCACACAGCAGCAGGTGGAGCTACAATATGGTGTTTCCAGCGTCAGACCAGTTAGCAGTCTGCATCGGTCAGGACCTCAGTGGACTCTGCTGGACCAGAAAGCATAGCCAGACTCCTGGTATGAGACTTCCCTGGTATAACCCCATGTTTCCTCATTGATATGACAGTGGGACAAACCTAAACCCTCAGACTTTCCATTAACAGTCTGAGTGGAGATTAGGCCATACTGTGGTTCTTTGGGTGTCAGCTTCATTAAGTGACTTTCTTGAAAGAGAACAAACCCCTCAATGAATATTTCTGCTGTCACATCAGATGTTTTTTTTAAGGTGGCCAATTTCACCAAATGGTAAACTGTTGAACTTTTTGTCTTCAGTCTGTGCAGAGCACCATCCAACAGAGTTCACGGGGCCCCGTTCCGTCCGGTGCGAGCCATGGCCGTGGATCTCTTCCCTCAGACCATCCACGTGGAGATGCTTCTACTGCTGGAGAGAGTGGAGTATGACTCCCAGCAGCAGCAGACCAGCAAGCAATAAGGGAGACTTACAGTAACGGGCCCCGAGCCTTTCTGTCCTAGAAACGCATGCACTCCTTTTGGTTGCTTAAGTAATCTTAGTCTTAACTTCAAAAGGTCTGTTCATCCATATATAATTTACCAATCACCTTATTTTGTAATGCAATGACTTTTACTTCCAATAAAGTTGGTGTCAGTACAGTATGCATTGCACTATTAGCTGAACTAGTTTGAAAACTTGTTCACTCAAAGAGGGGTTGCTGATGAGCCACATCTCAAAACCAAAGCTATTGATTTAAATTTGAGTTTGGTTTCCTGAAACCTTGTTTAATTGTTAAAGGTGAATAAATGGCCACCTCAGTTTATTCACTTCCTCTTGTTTAATCACTGTGTGACTGAATAAAACAACGCTTCTAGTCATAAGTCAAGACATTTTATTTTGCATAACATATCACTGAAGTCATGGAGCTCAGGTTGCAATACATACTTCATTTTCTAGGCAGCAACAATTCATTGGTACAACTCAACAACACGTGTAAAAGCAGTAATTGTTTTTCTCAAACTAACACACACTTGGCAAGACAAACGCACAGAGGGGAAAGCACATTCTTGAAGCCATCTACAATAATCACAACATCCTCGTGTTTGAACTGTGATGTGTCCTTGAATATTTTGTAGAAAAAAATCCCACACAGGCCAAATAACTGACAAAGAAAGCACAACAGTTTCTATTTTGTTCTAGCCAGTAATGAGTCCATGGATGTTCCTGTTGTAGATGATTCTGCTGTAGTCTGCAGCGACAGCAATTCTATAAAATGCATAAGACTGTATGTAAGCTTTGGTATACACATTTTCATCAGCTTCTGTCGGACTAAACTTCTTAATCGCATTTGTTCACGTCAGTGTACCAACTAAATTTGTAAAAATGCATTCTATTCATGGTCAGAATATGATCAATTGTCACAACAATGGCAAACGTACACAAAAACACAAGGAGTATGAAAAATCTGCACATGCTGGAGGCGTATTTCCCAAAGTAGCTGATGTTCCAGGCTGTCTTCACTAAAACACTAACTGGCTAAACAATAAATGCTCCATCAAGTTAGGGGGCTTGGTCTCTCCACTTCCTGTTGAAGGGGGTTTTAGGTCCAATGTACCATATTCTGAGCCCTTCATGAAATGGATTAACTAAGGCAACATGTAGTCAACGTGATTTAGGGCACCGCAACTGAAAAAACAACTAAAATGTACCCACCGTTGAAAAGGTGTGCACGGCGTTAGTACTTAAAACACTAGCAAGAATTGAAGAGCATGAAAGAAACATTTTCTCCAAGCACATCCCAGCTCTGTGCTTGGTTTACTTCAGTGCTGCCACAAGGAGCAAGGTGTCGTTCTTGTATTGGTAAACCAAGAGGGGAAAAAGGCAACGCGTCACCCTAAACATCCTAAAAGTCGTTATTCCTGTACCAACAGCACGATCAGTCAACAAAAGTATGTGACGGGACACAAGTGTGCAACAATAGTTCTTAAGAGTCATCACTTCACAACGCATGTTTTTAAAATCGTGCAAACCAGGACAGCGGCTGCCCAGTCGCAGGAAAAGCAAAATGCCATTTTTTGAATTCATCTACCCAAAATAGCCATTACACGGAGCATTAACATACTCTACACAAGTCACTTTGTTTCCCCAATTAAATTAATGGTATAAATACAAAAGTACTGGTAGTCCCTTTCAAATACGTTAATGCACAAAACAAAATGGATCGGTGCTAGACTGCAGCGGAAACAAATGACACTTCAAAACCAAACCAAGGTATGTAGTGGCTCAGCCATTAAAGAAGCATGCAGTTTTATTTTGATGTGGTTAATATGTGATCAAGTTGTTTCTTTGCAGCCTGGGTGTTTTTTCCTAGTGCCATAGTGAGGCTGCATCTAGAGAGGTAGATGATATTTGCTCTACTGTCTGTGTGCATTTCGACCTACACTTCTACTGCTGAACCAATAAAACATGGGAGGAGGAAGCAAGCAGCTCTACCGGCCTAGTCAACGTGTAACTCTATTGCCATTAGACCTCAGTGATGCATAATTAAGTGATGGGTGGTGGAGTGTGATCTCTGACAGTGACTGGGTTTCAGTGCCGTGGCTCAGGAGACTAAACGTCAACAGTGCAGAGGGGTTCGCTCCCTGGCTGGGCAGACTCCATTATGGTCATCTTGGGTTTCTTCCTTGTTTCCTCCTGGTAAGAAATACAATAAAGCAACCGTATGATGAGGACATTTTGAAACAATAAGAATGCTCAATCCATTCTGTATTCTAAAATATACAAATCCAGGCAGCGGCACATTAATCAGGTCCAGGAGTGACGGACAGCTACGTTCATAAAGACATGTAAAAACACAGCCGGAATCTAAGCCTCAAGTATCAAGTGTGGATGCAACGTTGAAGACTAATTGAGGCCCTGCAGATTTAACAATTTGCCGAAATGAAATTCTGAGCTTAGTTTGGATCAAAACCACCAGCTCGTCTTCCCCTTCAACAAGCTCTCTGGTGAAAAACTGTCTGATGTATAACTAGTAAACCCCTTTGGTTTTCCTTGAGGGAAGAAAGGATGAACCAATGAAAGATAAACAAGTGTATATGAGAAGTCCTGCGCTCAAGGGAAAAGGCCCAAATAATAAGCACAGGTATAAATTCCTGCAGCTTCCTCACCAGGAATTGTAAAGTTGTCAGTAACACCTGTGCTTTTGTAAGTCAAAATGTCTGCCTTCGTTGCTGCAGTGGCTTATTACTATACCTTTTATTCATCGTTAAAATCTATTTCATATGAAAATCACAAACTAAAAAAAAAAAAGACGAGATTTGAATTAAAATTACATTTTTCTCTGCATGCCACACAAAAAAACCCTCTCACCCTCTGCTTGGCTAGTTTCCTCATTTCTTCTTGCAGTTTGTTCAAGATATGGAGGTTTGGCTTGTTCTTTTTGGCAAACTGCTGGAGCTCGATCACACTCTTGTCAGAGCTCTCCTGCAAAAGATGAGTTTTAAAAGTCATGGAGATGTCCTTGCACAATGAAGAACTTTTTATCTCTTCACATTTCCCTTCTTGTCCTCTTAACACGTTAACTTGTCAACGGCCGATACAACTGAAGTAGCCTGATTGTTGCCCATTTCAAGTCCAAATGATTTCAGTCTCTGTTGATTTAGAGATTCTATTGAAGTAAAAACAATTGAATCGTGTGGAGTTTAGCAGCATTTTTGTTCATACAGGACGTTCAGCTTTAAGGAATTGTGTGCATAGTTCCAGTTTGTGTGTACAATAGTGAAAACCTGTAATGCCTGCATCTACATAGCATTTATTTCTCCATGACAGCTTTCCAGTCAGTGTTGGAGACAGGACGTACCTTCTTGACCATCTTATTGCTCTCTCTGCCGTACATGCGCAGCAGTGAGCCCCAGTTCTTGACGTGGGGATGGAGCATCTGCAAGATCTTCTGAGATGCTAGTTGTTTGCCAACCCTCTTGTTCTTGCCTAGTGGCACACGTACAAAACATGTCACTGAAAGCTACTTGAATAATCGTGTCCCAAGGTGAAAAACAAAAAGCAGGCATGGTAATTCAAATGAACACCAACTGTTCAGCTCTACATGGACTGGTTGAGTCTCCCATGTGGGTCGATGAGGGTTACGGTCTACTTACACCAGCCACGCACGGTGTGCTTCCCACAGGTCATCACATATTCACTCTTCTGGTTTTTCCCCGGGATAACCTCAAATTTAATGCTCGTGTCTCCCATCCCATGGTTTCTAAAGGAAAGATGCGACAGGAAATTAGAAATCCAACTTGGAGAATGTGGTCAGCAGTGCAGAAACTGTGACGCCTGTGTATGAACATTATAGGGACGTACATGGTGAGGTGGGGAACTGAAGCCAGATTGTAGAAATAAAATAAGGATTTCCCTCACACGTAAGCGTTGTATGAGGTACTTAACTTAATGAGGTAGCAAACAAAACATTTTTCAACAGTGGAGTATGGACATTAAATGTTATATAGCACTTTTGTTTAAGCAGTTAACTGCCATAATACACTGCACCAGATTACATTATTCAACTCTTTGGAGATATGTTATGAAAAAATAATTATATAATATATATATATATATATATATATTCATTCAAATGTGCTTACTCTGTGGCATTATGAATGAGCTCTTACCTTTTAAGGCACTCATGAAGAATCTGATATGGCGAAAGTAGTCCTGCTTTGTTGGTCAGCTCATACACCCTTGAATCTTCTATATTGATATGGTTGAAATACTGTGAATCAGAGTACACAGACGGTTACCATCATCAAGAAGCATTAACATTCGAGGGAAACATATTCTACCTTTGGCAACAAAAGCCTGTTCCTTGCCTTCAATGTTGAGGATACATACTGTTCTACTCTAAACATTTGGCCTACTCTGTTCCACTTCACTGAAAAAGATCCCATGGAAACATCCATGTCAAAAGAAGTACCTCCAGTTCATCGCCTTCAACAGGCTTCTCCTCCGAGGTCTGCTTCACAAAGTCAGGGATGAGGATTTCCAGTGTGGCTCGAGCTGCAATTTACACCAAATTGCAAGTGAGAACAAAGGTGGGATGTAATACAGCATGTAAGCTTACCAGTGCAACTATCTGTTGTATAAAGTCAATACACCATAATGTAGTCTTTATGGACTATTTATACAGCGTTTTTCTTTTCGACTACTCAAGGCGCTTTATACGCCTCAGGATTAACTCATTCACACACCGATGGCAACGCCAGCGGGGCAATTTGGGGTTCAGTATCTTGCCCAAGGACACTTCGGCATGCAGACTGGAGGAGCTGGGAATCGGACCACCAATCTTCTGATTGGAGGACAACTTGTTCTACCTCTGCTGTGATAGGAAATTATACTTACAAGTATTCTTGTAGTATGAAGGAGAACTGGAAATAAAAGGATTTACCAGCTTTATTCTTGGCAAGCTTTTTACTGCTTGCGGTTCCTGTGCCGTAAGTCACTCCATCTATGATGACTGACGCTCCAAAGGGCTCACTTGGGTTCTCTGTGGGGCACACAAGTTCACTTTGATTTAATATCTTCAAACACTCAACAACAACCTTATGTGTAAGAACATAATACTCATTTTGTGGGTACATTTCTGTGACCACCGAGGACATAATGTAGACGACAACAGAATGAGCAGAATAGATTTACAGATCATCATTTATACCAGTCACACCATGCTCTCCCATTGGTTTTTCTTAAATCACCATTTAAGTACACTTGCAAAAAACAGGACTTACCACATTCAAAAAAGTTGTAAACAGGTCGAACCTTTAGGACACGTTGCATGTATTCATGCAAGATGCAAACTTCAGACTTCCCGTTAGGGTTGATGACAAATTCTGTTAGAATAGAAAAATGGAAATGCATCAACAAACAATACAGAAGGAGGGCTTGGATAGTATCGATATCATACTCACAAGTAACACATACTGACATTGGCTTTTTAAAAGTACAATTTTGATCCCCTCACTTTTTGCTAAAAGATGCCAAGTTGACAATAAGCAAGTTGCTTTAGTTTGAAATACACTGCAGCAGAATCATGTAGTGAGGAAGAGATCACACCTGCTTTGTTAGCTTGACAGCAAAAAGGAGTAACAAAGACCATGTTCATCACAATGCACATGTGACACCACCACAAAGGTTAGGGGAAGTAATATTTGATTGATAGGCACTAGCGGGAGGGTCACTTTGGTACAGTTAGTTCCTCTCACATATGCTTTAACTTTTTGCCTCCCAAGTCAAATCAGATTAGGTTTTAAGGGGGTGTGGGAGAAAAGGGGGAAATCGGGGACCTTGTTCCTTAGAAGAGGTTGGAAAACAGAAAACTGGAGTTTGAGTCCTTTTGGACTTCTTGCTTTTTATATGACATTGCCTTTTTGCATTTTGGAGGAAGGAAAACAGATTTTTGAGTTGGACAATTCAGGGGACTTTCTTCCAGCTGTTTTTTGTACTCTTACTTGGAAAAGGGGGGTTATCGTCTCAATAATTAATTGTGTCTTTAACAATACACATTTTAATTGGTTCCATTTACTACAATAGCTCTTGAATTTAGCTTGTAACTTGACTTTAAGATTAAAGCTGATCATTTTAAACTTCTGTCACCCAAATGTAAATGCTGTATGGCTGTTGTGTTTTAATAGCTTGTGAAGACGGCTCTGGAGAGGAGTCATAAGATACAATAATCCTTCCTCTTCAAACATCTTTCTAAGAGTTACCTTTCTTGGTGGGTGCATCCTGGACTGACAGTGTGATGAGTTTCTGGTTGGCAGGCAGGATCGGTCTCTCTGATTCTGCCTGTTTCCTCTTCATGTCTCTGTTGAACTGCCTTCTTTCAGCCCAGGTACGGAACTTTTTGACAGTGACTTGTTCAAAGTCAAAGCATTTCTCCAGGTACAGGCGAAACTCTTCAAGTTCTGGGAGGATGTTTTTTCATGTTAGCTACATAAAGAGTTTATTAAAGCTGCAAAACCACCACAATGACCTTTCAACAGTCTTTCAGTGGATATGTACTATGAAAACCCTTACCTATTGACTCGTCCTTGCACACCTCCACCTTGGCCTTGACTTGTCCTAAGGCTCCATGAGCTATGTCACAGAGGTGGGACACTTTAACTGGCAGGCTGGTATTAGTGGAAATCTCTTCTTCTGGATCACAGTCAGTCATACTGGAGGGAGGGAGGTCCTCCTGCTCCTCAGCTGTAGCATCTGATCTGCCTGCTCTTTCCTCACCATTGGCCTCATCGGTGGGCTTGACAGGAGACTCCTCTTCATTAGATGTCAGCTCCCCATTCAGCTCCCTTTCCTCATGATCCTTCATTTTCTTGTAGTGTAGGCAAGGGATGCTGCTGGTCGGAGGGTCATGTTTCTGTATCAAGAAAGACGACCAAGGGCTCGTAAGAAAATGTGAACAGTATTGTCAACGCAAGCCATGACAGATTATCTTGATTTTCAAGAAGAGGTGTTTTTTCTGCCCCGTTCATGAAGCGATTCCTCGGTTATTTCCTGTTTAACTAATCTATGCCTGTCTGCTCGTTTGTCTTGTGATCGCACGTGGTCTGTTTAGACACAGCCAAACAGAAAATGATCTTCCCTGAACTCCTTTGTTACTATACTGCTATTTATTTGTGCACCAAGTGGCACACTAGACAACCCTGGAACAAGAGGAAATGGAGAGAAATACATGGAATGAATACATAACATGAAACCAAAACAATCACAAACTGCAGTTACAGTAGGATATAGTGGATGGATTCTGAAATTTCATCATGAGGGAGATAATTCAGGGGAATTCCAGGAGAACAGCAGGGGGAGAGTCAAAATATTATCATTAATCAGAATGGAATCCTTTAGATCATATATACTGCATAATTCATAAAGTTTATAGTAGATTATCAGTGCATTTTCTTGCCAGATTCACTCACAGCACATGGAGAAAATAGACCAGATGTCAAAACTATTGCTGAAGATGGCGAGCCGGCCGCGGCATGTCTTGTGTGAACAACCCAATTGTTTCGGATGGTCAAATATGAAAACCGTGGTGCCTCTGCATCCAATGTGAATCTGGAGTAAGATGGATTACTTCTAGGGTTGTCCCGATCACGTTTTTTTGCTCCCGATCCGATCCCGATCGTTTGAGTTTGAGTATCTGCCGATCCCGATATTTCCCGATCCGATCACTTTTTTTTTTCTCCCGATAATTTTCCCCGATCATATACATTTTGGCAATGCATTAAGAAAAAAAAAAGAATAAAACTAGGGATGCTCCGATCAGCATTTTTGGGGGCCGATCCAATCACCAATCACAGAAATCATAAATCGGCTCCGCTCTCTGCAAAATCCGCTGCCCGCTCGTGGCCACTTGCTCGTTCAGCTACGCTCGTTTTGACTACAAACATGTGCGCACACCGGAGCGGAACGGGACGGGAACCGGAGCGGAACGGGACGGGAACCGGAGCGTACTTTAATGATAAAATGCCGCTGTGTGCTTGCTTCCACTGCCCGCTCGCTCAGCTCCACTTGGGTGGCTGTAATTAAGCTGACGAACGGCTGACGTTCTTGCATGTGATGTTGATACTTCACCTGCGCGGCTCGCGAAGTTGCGCACGTTGTATTTTGGAACAATCCCAGCAGAGCAGCGCTCTGATCAACAGACACGGGACGAGCCGACTGTGCGCACGAGGGTGGCTGATAAAAGCCCACCACACGTCACTAGCGTTGTTTACACTGGAACTTTGACAGGCCACCAGCAGGCGCAGAAAAACAGTCTCGGGTAATAAAAATATATAAATATGCGATCGGCTTTTCTGATCGGCACTTTGACGGATCACCGATCAACCTGTTTAGGGTCCATATCGGCCGATAATGATCGGCGGCCGATCGATCGGAGCATCCCTAATTACTTCCATACTTCCAAAAGAGGAATTCTTCCAAGTTGCTGTTTTTCAGTTATGAAATGCTATTTCTTTTGCAATGATACAACTAGAAAAGAGAAAATAAAGTGGAACAGACAGGAGGTCATCAGTGGCAGATTGTGATTGCTCAACACTGACCAGCACCACAAACTTGGTGAAAAAAATTCTAGGTAAAATGATTTGATAAAAATAATAATAATAATAATTAAAAAAAAAATCATGATACATGATACTTGTATTGCATCTTACCCTAATACTGCCAGTACCAAGGAAGTATGGCCTGGACCAGGTGACCACCCTGGTCTCTCTGTGCAGGTAGACTGGAATGCCTGAGTTATGGAATGTCATGATCCATCCATCAGGGAGAGGCTCAGTGGGAGGACGCCCACGACCTGGCATAGAGAGCAATGGAAATGCAGGCACTAATTACAACACGAGTACTTATAATAATAACAATAATAATTATTACAAGACTTTTATCCAGTACCACAAAATGACTAATTGTGTGGAAATCAGTCGAGAGATATTCAAATACTGTAAGAGTTTAGGTTTGAAAACTAGGTAAGGTAAGCAGGGTCAAACATGCAAGGAAAATGTTACCAAACATCAACTTTTTGTCACCAAATAGCAGAATGTCAACATTCCACTAGACACAAAAAACTCATCAGAGACATGTATCACACACAATCCTAGCGGTTTACAGTCCACCACTGCTTTTGTTCTTCTTCCAGCTAGTTGGATGAAGTATCACAGTGTGATGTAGTTCAGGTCACACAGTTTTGAAAAATTAACCTAACGAAGAAAAAAAAAATGAACTTGGATACTCATTTCTTCACTGAACAGACTTCAAGGTGTACTCATTTAGCATTAGGATTAGTTTAGGAAGTCCTTGCGTGTAGCGTTTCACATCTCACCCCATGACCGACACCAGTGTGCATATTTTAGGGATTCCCATCAGCATGTGCTTTTGGATTGTGACACTATTTCAGAGCACCACACAGAAAGGATGGTTAATTGGTTGTCCATTTTAGTTGAGCAGTTCTCACCACTTCTGCTGACCAACTTCCCAAGTAAACAATGCCTTACTATCAACATTAGCAATACACACTTCGGTGCAACATAAAGTAAAAACTAGAAACTCAATTAGGACTCAATAGACTCCAAGGAACCACAGATGAAAATTTGCTCTGGTACAATTTACATTTTGAGTGTCAACGAAAAATGTAAATTGATGTGCATTGTCCCTTTTAAATATAAATAAATAAATAAAAAGATACTACCCTATATTTAGTATCAATGCATTTCAGAATACACGGGTAAAAGATGCACATATGTTTCACATACCATTTACACTGTCATATTGCATTGTGGCACATTGTACTGAAACAACATTCCTTGATATTCCCCAGTCCTAAAACAGCTCCACCACTCACTCTTCAGGACAGTCTTAATTTTGGTCATCATGGGTTGAACACCTCCTTCACCATCTGACTGATGATCACTGTCCCCGCCATATTTGTCCTCTGCCGGACGCATCTTTTTTGGGACAGGCATGCCCTCCTCCAGCAGAGCATCAACATCATTGTCAAACTCCTCCTGGAAGAGTCAATGGTTAAGGACGGGAGAGAAGGATGGGTCACCAGTTTAAGGGAGTTTTGTCTGGTGTGATGCCATAACAGTAGGTGGAGAAAATAAAGCAACAGAGCACTCTACCACAACATAGGTTAAATTAGTTAGAAAACTTCTGAATTTAGAAACATAATATTGAACATATCAACTCCTTGAACATATTAAATGAAAAATGTTTAGCAGCTTTGATCCCTCTTTTTGTATGTATTACTATTGCATTGAAAGGAAACCTAGCATTTATTGTGAGAAATTAAAAATGGCACTAACCTCTTCCAGCAACTCACTTCTCATTTTCAGTAATAAAAAGCAAAGAAATAAACAAAAACACACAAACATTTATCTAAATGTCTGCTGTTTAATTTGATGGCTAAACGACTAGCATCTACTGATGCAGGAAATGGCTCATGTTGTTAAATCAAGAACTCACTTCAACAGTAATTTTCTCAGTTGTAGCTATACTTAATACTAAACTTAATTTACTAATTCATAGTTACCCGTTTACTATTTTACCCTGTGACCAATAGTATAACGTTACATGTGCAACTCTGCCTTTATTTACCGTAACAACACTGTAACATTGCAATGGTAAAGAAAACCTCTGAGCAGCACAGGGAGATATTCTGATTGTCTAGTTACCAGGACAGTTAACAGTTTGTGAAGAGAGTGACAAAAATAATTGTCATCAAAATATACTATAGCACTATACTGGAGTCACTTTACATTTTGTAGTATTTTTACTGCCTCAAATATTGTCTTGGAGATCTTTTTTGAAAAAATAAACATAAATAAATAATATCATAAATCATAAAGGTAGCCCCTGTATAAACAAAGGACACATTTTAACAATGGATTTTGTATTATTTTTAACAAGGTTTTTATTTTTCCCTTGCGATAGCAAACTGGACAGTTTTGTCAAGTCACATCACATTGTCGTGACGCTATTTACGATTAACCCGCTAACAGAAATTCAGCACGATCAATTAATTTTTTAGTGTTTTCTTTTAATCACGATCCACGATAAAATGCTATATCATCCCATCCCGAGCCATGTCTGCATCCCTGCTGAGCAATCGCAGTGGTTTAATTAAAATGACAGTGAATGTGTAATACAGCGTTAAAAACATGTCTTGTATGGGCTATATTACAGCATTAAATGGGTGCGATAATGACAAGAGTTACTGCAGACATAAGAACAGACGTACCTCATAGGAGAAAGTCACGGCCTCCTCATCTGCTTGCTCCTGCTGAGCTATGACCTCAGACTTAAAGCCACCCTGCTCCACATCGTCATTATCCAGGAAGTTCTCGTAGAAGTCATCCAACTCATCCAGGACAGCAAATTCTACCTTGTTTTCCAGGTCTACCTCAGCCTCCTCCGATAGTCTGCTTGCTATGTTCCTTGCTCCAGAGCTACCCTCAGTTACTTCCTGCTCACTAGTAGAGTCATGCAACTCACCATTAAGGCTATCTAAGCCATCATCGCTTCCTGCCTCCTGCCCTTCACCTGTGTACAAAACCTTTCTGTCTTTGCTATTGCTGCTTTCAGTGAAGCTAACACGGATCTTAACATCTCGGAGCAGCTTGAGGTCTGGTAGAAACCCGGTGACTTGGGGAGCGTGGCGGGCTGTTCTGGGGCACGGTGGGATGGGACTTGCCTCATCTGAGGGGTGGCTATAGAAAGTTATTGAGCCCTTGCTGAGGGGCTGCTCCGGCTTGGCTTCCCCGTCCCCTGGGGTGTCTGTGTATCCATCACCACCAGAGCTAACGTCCATTAGCTCTGCGTCACTGGACGTTTGCAGGGGAGGTGGTGGAGGTGCTCTGCCCTCATCTTGGCCAAAATCATCAGGTGGCTCCAAGGGGAGGGGGGGTAGCACATCATCTATCTCCATGTCCTCTCTGTAACAAACTACGACTTATATAGGCTGACAATGTAATCTAAAATCTGACCTGTTGAGAGACTCTTCTTATCTAAACCCAGAATGCATGCAGAAGCACATCCCTGTATAGACCACGTACCAGAGGTGAAAATGCTAAGCTGACTACATTGTTCTTTTCATTAATGTAGACAGCTTTCAGACTCACTGTCTCAATTATTGGAAATCACAATGCATTCAGCTTAATATGGGATCTAGACAATGATCATCCTCCACTTGTGTCTTCTGGAAGCTAGAGAAGAAGGACCATTGAGAGTTAGTTGTCAGTTAAGTTAGGGGAACTTTATGACATTTATACATAGGCTACTCACTACTACTATGCGCAGAATTAACTTCACAGTAACGCAATGGGTACCTTTGCTTAGATATAGATATGAATAATGTGCATCCAAGTTCAAATAACAAGCAAGCTAATCGTAACATCTAATGGAGAAGAAGCTTTTAGCGCATCTGTGCGGTCCTCAGCTGCTCAGCGGGCCCGTGTAACGTTAACAGCAATGCTAATATGCTTGCTTGCTTGCTAGCATATTAGCATGGATGTTGAGATCTCCGCGTCTGCTGAACTGCTCAGCTGGTCCAACGACAGTTTTATTGCAGAAATACTTACCGATAAATATGACACGGCTGTCTCCTATTGGGCACCTGACGACCTTTCTGAGTTATTGTATTCTCGACGCGCCGCCATACTGCCTCAAAAGCAGCCCCGCCATCTTGAAGAAAACCACAGCGGCAAACCAGCTCAGGACCCGCCTCCCGGCACCGGCATTTTGATGATTGGCCGATGAGCGGGCCAATCACAACGTCCTACTACGACACTAACTTGTAGGATTCAACCAATCATAGCAGCATTTACACCATTACATTTCTGATATCGTCTACAAGTTAAGTACAGATATTGTCCAACAAACTTCTCCACCAGTTATTTGTCGGGTCTTCGGATTATTTTTGAGGAAGAATACTAAAAACAAATGTTCAAGAGGTCCAGTTTGTAAACCTGCTTGTGTATTTGCAGACGTTTTGGTGTGACGTCAATCCATTTTTAAAATAGAAAAGACACCGAAGCATTGACTTGTTTTTTTTGCTAATGCATTGCCTGTCACGAATATATATAAAATGAATCTAACTATTTTATGAGGAAAATTCCACATACACACCAATGTTCTTATTCAACTAAAAATTCAAATAAAAATCCTACCCTTTAAATTGTAGAAGAGCACAATTTGAAGTGTATTTAATGCATTTTTATGTACTAAAAGTAGAACAACTTCCAAGTATGCGAGTACACATACATATATGACCATAATATACATGATTGATTGATGAAATAAAAGCTGTCTGTGCAAGTTAAAAGTTAAAAAAAGATGTCGATTTTAAAGTGTCACACAAATGTATTGAACACACAGAAGGATCATATGCATTGCAATATCTTACGTTGCCAGTTGGGGTCGCTATTTACTAACAGTAGTATATCAGTGACACCGAGCAGCCCAGCGTCTGTTAAAGTAATTTATTTTGTAAAAATAAATAAACAAAAATAAATAAATACAAGAATAGTGGAGATGGTTTCTTAAAATATATTACCTATTCATATAAAGAGTAACTCGTGCAGAGATTTAAAAAACGGATCAATTATGATATAATAAGCTTTCATTCAATGCAGACATGTTTAATCTTTTCCTGAATTTTGAATTTGTGGCCGCCATGTATATTCTGTACTGTTGATTAAAGTAGCTCATTACCACAGGAGACATTTTGACATTTCATAGTAGGACATATGTATTACTAGTCAGATTAAGGAGGACCCAGAAACCATAGGAGCTAAATGTTATATAGCCAGAATACATTTAGTTATTTGCAGTGCACCTGTACATTTCCTACCATGACACCTGTCAAAACGCCATATGGGGATAAGGCCTATAAGCCTCTTGTAGAAAATAAGGTCTGCTGTGTAGTGGCCGGGACAGACACAAAACTGACAGAAGATCAAGGGACATCTGGAAAAAATTCAAGTCATATCAAGTGTGGGTTCCTCTGCTTCTAAGGGCTCCTAAAGGGTTGACATTAACCAAGAGGGCCACTGGCAAGTGTGTCCTCACTGAAATACCCCTCTACACAAGAGGGAGGAAACATGCCGCTTAAAAAAAAGGTAATTATAGAGGGTTACTATGAATTCCAAACAGATATTAAATATTTGCACAAAGTTTTTTCCAGTTTGAGATTCAAAACGACTTGCTTTTTAACAGCTTTTATGAATGAATGTTTGTGTGAATGCTCTCTTTTTAGAAATAGATTCAAATAAACAAATCACCTGACAGGTGCAGGAACATTTCTTCTTCCCAGCGTGTTTGTGTCAACAATCATTAGATGGCAAACCATGTGTGAGTGTTTTGATACATTTATTTTATTGTCAAGCAGCTGTAAAATGTATTATTCTATCATGGAAGTGGTCAGAGATCCAGTGTCTGACTGTTTGCATTCAACATTTGTTGTAACCAATCAGATCATACATTCTCTAGAAAAATAATGGTGACAATGATTTCCCATTATGTAAAACGCTGAAAAATTTAAAATTGTACTCCGGACATTTTGAATAAAGTCTATATACTCTCCATATTGTGTATTAAATGTAAAAATATGACACCAACCAGAATTAATTGAGATTGCATTAAAATAACCTTGTGCACAATGGTATTGATTGCATCTCAAGGCAGGTTACCAGCAATCTGTAAAGGATTAGACTTTTTCTTTAGCAACCCAAATCTGCTGTTTTATGAAATGTAGGAAAAAAATGCTCCTCTACATGATAAATGTTCTTTGGCAATCTTTTAAATTAGTGAACACTTTCAGAAGTTGCACTTTAAATTACAAATAAGAAATGCATTTCATCCATGTCAGTGAGGCCGCTGGTATCGACGAGCTGAAGAAAACCTAGACGGGTCTTCATGTTCACACGGCTGCTCTGGTGCAGTGTGAGGAGGGGAAGGAAGGAAATGGGATGCAGAAAGGCACAGAGTGGGTTTCCTCCATCAGGTCTTCACACCTGCAGTGTGAACTGGAAAGAACTTGTGCTCCATTTGCTTGTGTCACAGTCGGACATGGTGCGCTCTGTGAAGGACACATTGCCTTCTGTGTCTATTAGGATGATTGTATTGGTCCTAAATGATCAGGGACATGGGATGAAACCAAGCAATATTAAATTAACAACTGAAAATATTAGAAAAACAAACAAATAACACAGGCAAGTAGCAGGATGTATTTCAGAAACGGCCGTATTGAGACTGAGCAGGCGGTTGCAGGCAGTCCTTGCCAAAGGACACTTTGATGGCTCTCCGCTGACCTTAAGCTACAGGACAGTCTCTGTAGTACAGAGGTATGCGACCCATAGCCAGGAGGTCCGCAAAATAATTTGCTATAAATTCTAAAATTGTGCTGTATCATTCCATAGTGCATATCTACAGATGGGGACCATTTGCACAACTAAAACATGCATATTGTGTCATTAAGTCCCACCCACGTTAACTTTGGCCCAATAAAAACTCTGATATGATTGTGACTCATCAAGTCAATCTGTCAATCACACTCATACTTCCAGAGGCGGTTGAAATGTGCTTAATCTGTGTAACGAAAACTTTAGAACCCCTAGTCTAGTCCACAGTGGCATCACAGTGGACTAAATGGGGTGGGGTGCTGAGGCTCAGAGGTTGGGCGAGTCCCTCGGCTCCTCCGAGCCACATGTCAAAGTGTTCTTGGCCAAGATACTGAATCACAAACTGTGATTGATTCAAACTACATGTAAGAAGTGGGCGTAGTCAACTTGACATCACCCATTGGTTTGTGGGCTACGGTTCTGAAGTTTTGTGTTCGGAATTTTAGCCGTCGCCATCTTGGTATTTTTGCAACCAGTGAACAGAAGTGACCATATATTTGGACTGTGGAGGAGCGACATGTGGATCTGACAAACACAAGCTGCAGAGTGGCCTAGCCGGGCTGCGGTAGATACCTGTCAATCACAATGTAGCCCCGCCCTACAGCATCCCCTGCTTTCTGGTCTATTTGACTCTAATTGACTAATTGAACATCATGTTGGATTGAAGAAGACTTGAATCTAGAGATTGAGACCATAAACTCATGTTTACAATGTTTACAACTATAAGTCAAGAGAGAAATAGTTTTTTTCTCATAGACTTCCGTGCAGATTTTTTCTCCCCCTGATGGACAACAGGGAGCACGTACATTTAAAGGCATTTCAGCATTGGCTTCACTTTTCAGAACCGGAGGTGTGAAAGGCTGAATGTAGACATGTAGTGTAAAGAGCTTTGAGGTGCAATATAAATGCAGGTCCACTTACAGTGCAGAAGATGCACTTTGGTTTCCTCGGTATAATGATAACTGAATAACGATAGTTTATTATGCTTGGGATTGTTGTGAACTATGATCCTGCGGGCATGCACAGCCTTGTCAAGCACATCAGGTGGAGGCAAAAAGAGGAGAGATTAGGCGTAGGTGGAAGACACTGACCTTGTGCCATAATGAGCACTGCGAACAAACACTGCTGAATTAGCCTGGAGCAGGGCCTTGTTGTAGCCATCACCCTGGCTCTCCTGAAGTGGATCAGGTATGTTGCTGTAAAACAAAACACACAATCCACCTCCTTGAGAAGCTTGAACGACTGAGCATAGATCATTCTCTGTCATATCCCCCATGCAGTATATTTAGGTTGGCAATAAACAAAATATGCTTATCTCGTATACAAAAGCACAAGTTGACATTTGAAATTCTGTGCTTTGAGATGCTAAACAGGGAACTCATTTCTACAACCTGGGTCTAAGTTTTGCCTAATTGGCCATTATTACTGTCAGTTATGAAAATTATATCATTATATCATAACATTCTCTTGTTGAGATATGTGCCAGGACCGAAGCTTTTCAACAGGGTGATAGAGGTAACCACTACACCGAAAATCTGAATCACCACCGATCAGATTTCAATGTGCCAGGCTATTGCATGGGTGACCTCAACCTCCTGCAGTCTTGGCTGGTTGCCTGAGATCCTCAGGGTCCTAAAACAACCATTTTTAATACAGTATATCGTAGCTTCATATGTAATGTAGAGACAGTTACTGTCAGCAAGGAAGTGAATTACCTCTGTGCAGCTCTGTGCAACCACAACTGTTTATACTCCATTCATAGCACCTAATGTTTCTGATGTTCACCATCAACATACTACTCTCCAGTTTACTACTGAAATAACTAATTGTCAACATTAAAGAAGAAAACCAAAGCATTTTCACATCCTATATTGAATGACATGTTTTTGTGATGTGTGAATCCTCAGCTACCACTCACAGTTCTTCATTATTGAGGACGTTGAGCAGCTCTTGCACCAGTCCATCACCGGATAGGGTCTGGTCGCTGACCACGCTGGTGAAGTGGCGTTTGCCTTGCAGCAGTTTCCTCCATGGACTGTCCAGCAGCGCATTACTCAAGCCATAGATCCCTACAGAGGGTCACGTAAACCACACGGACACACATAGAAATATATATAGATATAGATATATATATACTCTAGCGAGCTCTGTTGGATACTTAGTGGCAGAAAATAAACACTGACAATCTGAGAGCAATCAGCATGGAAACATGAATGGGCCGTAGGCCGAGAGGAAAGGACGGTTTCTACAGCAACCGTAGTAAAAACACAGACCTGGTTTTAGATGGATGGGTTCTGGGCTGCCTCTGTTTCCATAGTAACACACAGTGTCTTGTTTGGCTCTACATGGGACAAAGAATGAAGGAAAATTACACATATTGACAATTGAACGTGTTCTTGTCTAATAATGAAAGCTGTGTCACAATGCTTGTCTGCTGGTGAAATAAACACAGCAGTTATATCTATGTAAATTGTACTTTATTATGTATTTTGCATTGTAGACACTTTCTTCTAATATACATTTTCTAAACTCTTTTCAACTAGTATTTCGTATGTATATGATAAGGATATTCATGTACTTTGTACCCTGTGATATTTATGGTATTTATAGAAATGTATGCATTCTGGATCTTCTCATCATTTGTCCTCTGACATTAATTGTATCTCATTATCTTATGGAAATGTAATGCTTCTATCTATAATTTTGGACTGTAGAATTATATTTTGCTTTTGCCTATTATTGTTTACTCTCTGTAATGCATTTGTATTCTAGCTAATGAGCAAATGACGATCTAACAAGGCAGACTCGATGGCAAGCGAGCACAAAGAAAATCTGATGAAGTATGCAGATTGCGTAGTTTGCTCCTTCTTATTTTTAATGTAATCTGTTAATAAAATAGCAACTATCCAAGTGTCATGGTCTGCGTTGGAACTTTGAACATCATCTTTGCTGTAAACCCTAAGAAATCAAAGAAATGCTCCGGAGGGAATCCTGTAAGATGAGTGCTCAGGGTAAGAGAATATGAATAGAGCACCTCTGATTTTCATTTGCAGTGGTGGAAAATACGAATTAAGAAGCCCATTTCATTTGTAGAAGCCATTTGAATAAGAAAATACCTAACAGCGTATTTAATTGCAGGATTTCAATCTATCCTAAAGGAACAACTGAGTAAAACGAATGCGTCAAAATACAAATTAGTACTGCAAACAACTGTGACTACAACAAAACCATTTATTACGGTGTTAGATCTCTTTGCAAAGTCCTCAGTTAGAGGGAATTTATTCAGTCGGAAAAATCTGTCTGACATCAAGGGCATCTGTGACGGCTTTGGTACAGGAGAGTGAATAATAAATTATGACCAAATCCTTTGAACCAGCAGGGGAATGAATTTTTGATGTTGATTTTATGACAGCCATACTGCTGGCATCAGTCAATCTGAAATGTGGCGCAACACTGCTTCAACATCGAACTTGGAAAGTTTCCCAGTCAAGAGCTGGCAAGACGGGAGCAGAATATGCTGCCGGGCTCGGCGCGCTGCCACAAACTTTATTGGACAGTTTTAAAAGCCAAAATACATATTGGCCTTTGATCTGTAACAAATAGCACCATGAGCAGAACATGTCTACCATAAAAGCCTTTAACAATGATTTCATATTGATGTTTAGAGATGACACAATTAGTCAAAATTAATTGACCAACAGAAAACAAACAGACCACTACTTTGATCATCAATGAAGGCGAAGCATTTGATTGTTCCAGCATCTCAAATGTGCCGATTGCATGATATAGGATTTTACCACACACACTGACATAAAGTCAAACACTGACAATAAGTTGATCATGGTGGATTTAGAGTTTCAGGATGAATAAATACATTTCAGGTAAATATCGTCGCCAGTGACTTGAAATAGCTGTCTAGCTCACTATCATGGTAGACATGTGAAAATAGAGCCTGATTTTAACAATAAAGGATATAAAACATTTTCTAAATGTATTTATCTTTTATTTATATGTATTTATTTATGGAGACCTAATGATTGGTGATCATCTAATTTATTTGTTTTAACTTAACTAAATGTAAAGTGATTCCAGTATGTTTTACACCCATTTTGTATAAGGGGGAAGATGAGAGTGAGTACAGGACACTGGTAGACAACTTTGTGGAATCACCTGCGGCTGAATGTCAACAAGACCAGAGAGATGGTGATAGACTTCGGGAGGAAGAAGAGGATGCCTTCACAGCCACTACGGATCAGGGGGGAGGTGGTGGAGGAGGTGGTGGACTATAAATACTTGGAAGTGGTGATTGACAACAGACTGGACTGGAAATCTAACACAGAGGCTGTGTACAAGAAGGGGATGAGCAGACTTTATTTCCTGAGGAAGCTGAGATCCTTCAACGTGTGCAGCAAGATGTTGGAGATCTTCTACCAGTCTGTCTGTCTATCTATCTTTAAGAGTTTGAAACATATTTTGAGTATTAATAATATCGCAAATCTTGCCAGGATAATACTGATATAAAATTGTCACATCGACCCGTGCCTGGTTCACAACAAAGTCTCATAAGAGTTTCCTGTGCAGAGGTAGGTCATCCTGCACTGTTTGTCCAAGCACTGGCTTTATAAAAGGCAGAACAATATGTTTCCAAGCAAGTAGTAGGTTGACATAACGCTCTTAACATTATTTCCAGCTTTAACCCAAACTCAGTTGAACAGTCTAAATAAACAACTTCTTTTCCTATGTGTCTATGGTTACTATGAACACAGCAGGATTGGCCAATGTTGACTCGGGTGGAAGCAGTCAGCCCTCATACATGCATGCTGCTCAGTGAGAAACCAAATGGCACTGTAACCTGAAGGGAAAGCGGAAACATTGTAAAGCTTTTAACCTGTCGTCAGTTCTCCTGTGGGCAAACACAATTTCTGAAATACTAGATTGGGCTTGGCACTGAAGTGAACGATACCGGCAAGGCCTGGCGTTTATGTACACTCCCTGTGATGGATGCATCACAAGACGGTGAAGGGAGCAAGTGATGGATTTGTAGAAAGATAGCTCTATTTCTACTATTTGATGGCAGCCAGAATATCGAGAGTCCCATCAGGTGTGCTGTGGGTTGATGTGGGCTGAGATGAGTGAACAGCAGGAGGTCAAGGCCACTGGGCAGAGCGAGAACGAAGGGGGAAAAGTCGAACGCAGGCTTTTTTTCAGATCTCAGTAAGAGAGGTAATCAGCATTCTGGCTGGGAGACGATTTAATGAAGAGTCCTCTATACCGAGGCTGCGGAGCAGTTTCCCCATCGCCAGCTGTGTGTAGTTGCCTGGAGATGGTTGGATGAGATTTCAACATCATCAGTTCAGAATGTAGATGGGCATGTTGGGAGCCCCTGGGTAACGGCAGCATGTATCCTTGTATGCAATCACACACATTTGTGCATGTACAGCCACACATGCAGAGATTAAAGGCGTGGTAAGGGGTTTTGGTCATTTTTAGCCATTCTTGCGTCATGGCTCTGTGGATGTTGGTCCACTGCAGAGTGAAATATCTCAAATGCTATGGGTTTGGATTACCATACTATTTGGCTCCATAGTTGTATCCATAGTGCCCAGAGGATGACTCCTCATGACTTTGGAAGTTTCTTGACTTTTGACTAAAATGGCTCGGTAACTATTGGATGCGTTGCCATGACATTTGGTTTTGATGTTTATGTAGAATGATGAATGAATCAAAGATGATTGAAATTACTTTGCTAGTTCAGTGACTTTTAACTAGCTCTATCATCAGATGGAAATGTAAATTTTATGAAAATACATATTTTTTTAATGTCCAATACTTCTATTTGTGGCTAAATACTATTATTAGTATTACATTTACATTTACATTTAGGTCATTTAGCAGACGCTTTTGTCCAAAGCGACTTACAATAAGTACATTTGTCAAAAGAAGGAAACAAAGAAACCACGACGTATCATTGCCGATGCAGTAAGAGCTAAAAATAGAACAAGTGTTAGGTCCTCATCTGAGTAAAGTAGTACTTCAAGAGTAACAGTGCTACGATCCAAGTTTTTTTTTTTTTTTGCGGGGGGGGGGGGGGGGGGGGGTCGAGGGAGGGTGTTAGTGGGTCATGCTATGTAGAGTCGAGGTGAAGTCTGAACAGGTGAGTCTTGAGCCTTTTTCGGAAGATGGCAAATGACTCTGCTGTCCTGACATTGGTCGGGAGTTCGTTCCACCACTGAGGCGCCAGAACAGAGAAGAGTCTGGACTTTGCTGAGCGTCATTTGTTTGATTTCAGCGATGGTGGTACCAGCCGGCCAGCTGAAGTAGAGGAGCGGAGTGCTCGCTTCGGGGCATGAGGTTTGACCAGTGTTTGAAGGTAGGCAGGTGCCGTTCCATTGATGGCCCTGAAGGCCAGTGTCATCGTCTTGAATTGGATGCGTGCTGCAACAGGGAGCCAGTGGAGGTCACGGAGGAGGGGGGTCACGTGGGAGAATTTGGGTAGATTGAAGATAAGGCGTGCTGCAGCGTTCTGGATACGCTGCAATGGTTTAATCGCATAGGCCGGGAGTCCGGCCAGGAGAGAGTTGCAGTAGTCAAGGCGGGAGATGACCAGTGCTTGGACCAAGAGCTGCGTTGCATCCTTTGTGAGGAAGGTCCGAATCCTGCGGATATTGTAGAGGGCAAATCTGCAGGATCGGGCCACAGCAGTGATGTTGGGGGTGCAGGATAGTTGGTCATCGAGGATTACACCCAGGTTCCTCGCAGTTGAGGAAGGAAATACTGTGATGCCCTCAACAGTGACCGACAGGTCCATGCGAGGGCAGTCTTTCCCTGGGATGAAGAGGAGTTCGGTTTTATTCAGGTTAAGCTTGAGGTGATGTGCAGTTGTCCAGACAGAGATGTCAGCCAGACAGTCCGAGATGCGAGTTGCAATGTGAGCGTCAGAGGACGGGGGAAAAGAGAGGAACAGCTGGGTGTCATCAGCGTAGCAATGGTAGGAGAATCCATGCGATGTGATAACAGAACCTAGTGATCTGGTGTATAGTGAGAACAGAAGCGGTCCTAATACTGAGCCTTGAGGGACACCCGTGTCCAGAGAGCAGGGTTTGGACATAGAGCCATTCCATGTGACCTGAAAGGTGCGATTTGTCAGGTATGATGTAAACCAGGTGAGAGCAGAGTCGGTTATGCCAAGTTCAGCCAGAGTGGAGAGGAGAATTTGGTGGTTGACTGTGTCGAATGCAGCAGATAGGTCAAGGAGAATGAGAACGGAGGAGTTGGATGATGTTTTGGCGTCTCGCAGGGACTCGGTCACAGTGAGGAGGGCCGTCTCAGTGGAGTGGGCAGTCCTGAATCCTGATTGGTTAGGGTCTAGGAGGTTCTTCCGCAAGAGATAGGATGACAGTTGGTTGTAGGCAGCACGTTCCAAGGTTTTAGAGAGGAATGAAAGAAGAGATACGGGTCTGTAGCTTTGGATGTCAGTAGCGTCAAGGGTGGGTTTTTTCAGGAGAGGCTTCACGATAGCGGTCTTAAAATCCGCTGGAATGACACCTGAGGTGAGGGAGGAGTTGATCAGGGTGGTGAGGAATGGCAAGATGTCGTGTGAGATGTCCTGGAGAAGAGAGGAGGGAATCGGGTCAAGGGAGCAGGTGGTGGCACGGTTAGATGTAACAAGTGCGTGAACGTCTTCAGAGGTGATGGGGCTAAAGCTGGTAAGACCATCCGAGTTGAGAGTTGGGGGAGATGTCTTCTGGGAGGGAATAGGCGTGAATGAGGAGCTGATGTCATTTACTTTCTTGGTAAAGTAAGTTGCAAAGTCATCGGCAGTAAGGAAGGAAGGGGGCGGAGGGGTAGGAGGGGTGAGGAGGGAAGAGAACATGGAGAAGAGTTTCCTGGGGTTGGAGGCAGAAGAGTTGATCTTTGCCAGGTAGAAGGCAGATTTAGCTGCCGAAACAGTTGAGGTGAAGTCAGAGAGGAGGAGGTGGTAGTGAGCAAGGTCCTCGTGCTGTCCCGATTAGCAATTAGCTCAAAACACCACGGTGCTTCCATACAATCTCAATTTTTTTTTAAATGTCCTATACAAATAAAGTTGTTATGTTATGTTTTATGTTACTGTATGTGAGCTCAAGGTGACTGCTGACAACAGAATATCATAATATTGTTATAAAATATTGCTAATGAAATCTTATCACACATGACCTCGTAAAGTTATTTCATCTAGATTCGCCTTCACCGGATCAGGCAGACTTTCGTGGAAGATGCATGGAAATGTAGTGGCATTCAGATCTGCTCCTGGGATAAAATGTGACCCCATGCTAGCAAGTGTTCAGCCAAAATCAGCATTATTTCCATTTTTGTGGCAATGTTGGGACATCTGGATTCATTCATCAATAAACAATGCAGGCTATATTTGAGCTATTCACTGTAATCATCTACAGCTTAATTCTATTCAAAGAGAATGTGATTTCCCAATTTCCCAAGGTAAGCTTAATAACTCTCTAAGTAAAAGAACCAATAAATAAATGATATGCATGGCTGTTTCTCTTTAAAAATGTTGAGCTCTTCCAACCCTGATCATTTGGAATGTGTCTATCTGATGCTCCGCTGTTTGCCTTGTTCAGCACCGACAAGTTTCTGCCAAGAATCACAAAACATGATATGAAGCCACAAGATTGAATCACTTTCTAAAGTATGAAAGCAGCCACACTCTGCCTGACTGAAAGTGCATTAAGCAAGGCATTTCATCGCAGGCAAACATCATTAGACATATTAATTAAAAAGGATCATCTCTGGGGTTTGACTTTAAAGTGAGAGTGAGATGAAATGGGATCAATCACCAAATGTATAGAAAAGTCAGATGAAATGCTTGATATGGAGCCTTGAAAGAATCAAGCAGAGGATATCCGAGATCAAAATTTTAATATATATGGTATTAGCTCCACGGAGGGAAGGCTCAGTACAATGTTCCTGGAAATGCTGCCACTGACCAAATCAGTTGCATTAAACCCAACATGGTTATAGTTTATTAATCACTGCCATATTGGTTTAAAAAGCAAGCAACTAAAGCATGGCCAGTGTATTAAGTGTACACCCTTTCTCCTGCATTTCAATGAGATCTCTATAACATTTAAAAGTGGTGGTCACACCGTTTCCCCTACTGCCACCCCGTCATAAATCATGTTGCTGCTTACAGATGACGGAGAAACCCTCTAATTGTAATAAAGTGCTATGCTCTATCTACCAGATGTAGTGCATTGATTTGGAAAGACACCAGACGCCTTCTTTCCTCTCAGTTGCTGTGCACACTACAGTGGAAAACAAATGGGCTGCTAATGAGGGTTTTTATTAAAAAGTTGAAGGCTTGTTTTCTATCATGGTTTGTCACTATCTGCAGTGAACGCAGCTCCAACCAGATGGCTATTTGAGGGGTGGAACACCGAGGCTCTGGTGAGCCATGTCAGCCCTAGATGACAGCTCAGCCAATGTGATGGACATGAAGTGTATTATCACAACCTCAACAAAGGTGCTTTTCACTTTGCTGGCGTCTCGTGTGCGTGAGGTGGAACCAGATCCTTTCATTTAAGAGGAATGCCACTGGGTCAGCTCCCACTAAAGCTGCAGCTCCTCGTCTTAACAAGCACATTTGCATATCTTGATAACATCAGCCTATCAAAGAAACCAGACCATCTAATTGCTGTTTAGTCAGTGTGTAAAGAGAAAAAGGTCTCTCAAAGGCTGAAATAACACAGAGTATCTATTGCCTCCATGCGGTTCTCAACACGGAGATGACTGAGTCAGTGGTTAGCAGCTAAGAGTGTAAATCGATGGCAACAGTGTAGCGCAGAGCTAACAGTGATAACCTGGGTGGGAGGACCGGAGGGTGGATGCTAAGCTGGCAGAGTGGTGTGGATTAGCTAGCCAGTGGGGCACAACAAGCAACCACAATTTGGCTCAGTCAGCAGGCCTGTCAAGTTTTGGATTTCTTCACATGTTGAAGTGGGGCATGGCTGATGTATTATGAGAGACACTCGACATTTAAAAAGTGTGGAAGGTGGTGTTTCAATCAACTTATTATGAGGTTTTTTTTCATCCGAATAAACAATAAAATCCTGTATCGTCCGTTCACTAGTTCTCATGTTACAATAAGCCTGCTGCAAACATAATCAGCCAGAGACAAAGATTTCAACCTAAATGTAACAGTCACCTCTGTTTGAAATCAAAGACTTGTTGTTTTAATAAATTGCATCATATCCATCACATAGGAGACATCATAGTCTTGATTATGATCCTAAAACAACAGAAAACTCACATGCCTAAGAAAACCTGATCCTCCTTGAGGCCATGACTCAGATATGTGGATCATGACCCCCCGGATAGTTTGGTTGGGGTGTGTGATGGAGCTGAACCTCCAAACTCTCACTGGCAGGAACCAGAGAGCCGCTTCCATGCCAAATGTCTACAGGGGCCTCCACCACAACAACAAATATGTTGGTGTGCACTGATCCCACTTTGATTTTTCTCCATTTACCAAATTCAGTCAAGTCAGGCTGGTGAGACAGACGAGGAAAAAATAAAGGAAAGGGAAAAACACTATTTATTTTTAATGCTATATTTCCTTTATCTGAAACCCTAAAATATGAACAGGTATTCCTTTAGAATATTAATGTTGGCTCTTTCACAACTCAGGAGCTGAGATTTTTTATTCCACTTATGTCTGCTTAGCCAGAACTCATAGGACTGGAGTTACAATCCATTCTCAACAAGTTGAAAAAGTCTCAGTTAGAATCCTTTGCCAATGTGCAATAAAGAACTTGTCTAAACATCTGAAAGCCAGGTGGCCGTATCAGGTCTTTTGTTCAAACTCTGGAATAGATTTGAACTTGTAAAATGTGTCATGTTGGCGGACAGCTGCTTACTTGAAGACAGATTTGTCTCCAAACCTTAAGACTCTTGTGATGAACACATATATTCTATGTTAACATCCCCACGACTTTCACTCACTTAAACTCAGCTGTGATGAGGTTGAAGCCGCTGTATAGGTGGCCTTCTGCCGACACCTTCTTCAGGTAGGAGTAGCTCTCTAGATCTTTGTCCATAAGGTAGTTAGACACTAGAAATCCTGCAGAGCAACACAGGTTAAAAGAAATGGTTCTTAAATCAGGGACTCATCAGGCACCTGGAATTTAAGAAAGAGTGAGGAATACACCACCAGAAAACACGATGGTGAACCTGGACACAACTTCAGAGTAGGGATGCAAATTATCGAGTAATTCATTAATCGATAGTTGTTTCATCTTATCGATCGATTAATTGATAAGTGGCAATTCTTCTGAGAAGCTGAATTTCCCTCTGAATAGGTTCTATCTACTGTATACGTAACATAAAATGCTATCTTCCTTATGATATAAAGAAAAATGCAATTGAATAATTTCATTTTAATGCATCAATTTGGTGAATTTTGAGAACCAAAATATGACATATCAATTACTGACCAATTTCTTACAAACTGCTGGTACTGATCCAAATGTTGACATATTAAATGGGGTTGAGGAGTTTAAGCATTCAAGAAAAGATGAAAACAAAAATGACTAAAACACAGTGCTGAGCCTTTAAACTATAAGTTTATTATAACTATTATTATTAATATAAGTGGGTGACTATTCCCCAGCCTTCCTTGGTGTTTTGGTTTTGACTGAAGCCTCGTTCACATACGTCACCACTCGCCCATCTCTGAGCGACAGCTGTCAATGAATGTGAATGTGTTCACGCGGAATGTGGGCGGGTACGGAGATAAAATTAAATAATTGTAACTTTCTGCGATGCGAGTGAAGCGAGTACCAATCGGAATGTAGAATAGAGATGATTGACAGTGACGTCAACAGAGAGTTTCACAGAGAGTTGTCGCTTGAACTCGTCGCTGGCGGCAGTAAAAATGTTTTTGCCAGCGAGTAGAATTCAGCGAGAAAGCGAGTGACGGGCGAGTAGCGACGTATGTGAACGGGGCTATACGCGCCGTCAAACTCGCCAGCTGAGGGGGGGTCGGCGCGGGGGACGCCTTGCCATGGCGACGACGGGGGAAAACAGAACGTTGATGAGCCAAACCAGCCGCGAGGATTCCCCCTTATAATACGCGCTGCTGCCGTCCTGTGTAGGCCTATCATTAGAGCCGCTAGTCAAGTCCATTTGCCTTGATGAAATAATTTTGGTCGAACATTGAGACTATGGTCAATGGGTGCAGTCGAATAGTCAAAAAATACTCCTATTCCTAACTCCTATTCCTAACTCCTATTCCTTGACCTCTGGGTAAAACGTCACGGGGTTAAGGAAAGACGATAGGAGAACTCAAAAGGATTTAGGAAAAGTCGGCCGCGGTGCTCAGAGAATCCGACCGGACTTTCACTAAGCTACGTCATTAAAACGCGGCCGCTGATGATTGACAGCTGATGATCGGCACCGGTGATTGACGTGCGTCTGCGCTGGAGAAACTACAATAATGGACTACAAAAAGCGCATCGTCCACTTCTCCACATGTTGGTTTTATAAACAGCTGGTTCACTGACCGGCTTCAGGTCCAGCAGCTCCTCCTTCCTGTTTGACCGGTTGCTTTATTTACGTTTCATTTGTGGTTTTAGTTTCGTTTTTGTCAAGTTTGTAACATGATTGAAAAAAAAAAAAAAAAATACCATTCAATTATTATCACTGTCCACACACATTTATCATCACTATTCCAATTACTATATGTCTGCATGAAAGTAACTGTTATATGCAAATGCACATATCGTTTGTTGCCGAGGTGTGCAGCACTTTAAATGTTGCTCTTGCAAAGAATTGTGGGTCGGCGTAATCTCCTTTCCTTTGGCATAGGAAGGTCCGTTGCATCCTATGCTAAAGGCCACTTGTTTACTTCCGGGTCACTTCTTAAGTTAGGAACCTTCCTAAGCAAAAAAGACTTTTGGACTGCACCCAATGTGTGTGAAACACTGCTGCCAGCGTCCCGCTTCCCGTATGCCTTGGGTGCAGTCGAATAGTCTTTTTTGCTTAGGAAGGTTCCTAACTGAAGAAGTGACCCGGAAGTAAACAAGTGGCCGCCATGATAAGAGCCGTTGGGATTCTCTAAATGCAAAGGAAAGGAGCTCCAATGCTTCCTTTCAGAGCTCCTTTAGCATAAGATGCAACGGACCTTCCTATGCCAAAGGAAAGGAGATTACGCCGACCCACAATTCTTTGCGAGAGCAACATTTAAAGTGACGCACACCTCGGCCGTTCATGAAAACAAACAATATGCCTATTTACATATTTAACAATTGCTTTCATGCAGACATATAGTAATTGGAATAGTGATGATAAATGAGTGTGGACAGTGATAATAATTGAATGGTATTTTTTTTTTTTTATTTCAATCATGTTACAAACTTGACAAAAACGAAACTAAAACCACAAATGAAATGTAAATAAAGCAACCGGTCAAACAGGAAGGAGGAGCTGCTGGACCTGAAGCCGGTCAGTGAACCAGCTGTTGATAAAACCAACATGTGGAGAAGTGGATGACGCGCTTTTTGTAGTCCATTATTGTAGTTTCTCCAGCGCAGACGCACGTCAATCGCCGGCGCCGATCATCAGCTGTCAATCATCAGCGGCCGCGTTTTAATGACGTAGCTTAGTGAAAGTCCGGTCGGATTCTCTGAGCACCGCGGTCGACTTTTCCTAAATCCTTTTGAGTTCTCCTATCGTCTTTCCATAACCCTGTGACGTTTTACCCAGAGGTCAAGGAATAGGAGTTAGGAATAGGAGTTAGGACCTTATTTTTTGACTATTCGACTGCACCCCTTGTTGTTGTCGTCAGAGCCCTGCCTCGCTTGTGTTCGCGCATGTGCGTCAAGTACGTCTGGCGTCAAGCGCGCCCTCACGTGGACTGGCGGGGAATTACGGGTTCAAAACGCAATTAATTGCAATTAATTTATTTTAATCGAGTAATTTCTTATCGACAATTAATCAATAATCGATTAATTGTTTGCATCCCTACTTCAGAGGAAGCCCAGAAGGTTCCTATTTGGTCACTCAATGTCATTGTTCAAAGTAAGAAGCCACACACAATCGCACAAGAACTCCTACTTCCAGGGGTGGTTGAAATGTGCTTAATCTGTGTTACGATGATGAGGGGGTCCTTGGAAAATGATCTCCCCTGTACCCCTGCTCTAGATGACAATTAAATATCCACGTCCAGCTTATTAAAGACATTGCATGAGTAGGCTTGAAATGTATCAGAAACACTTTGAAGTTGAGTTTAAATCTGAAGTGTAAGCAGCATGCACGATTCTTCACAGGAGACTGGATGTCTGATGTAAAACTAGAGAATAGATTTGGACTTTTTCACCTCTTCCTTGTGCATCAGGGTTGGGACGTCCTTCCAGGTAGTTGGTGAGTACAGCCAGCTTGCCCCGCTTGTTGATCCCCAGCCATGATCCTCCTTCCTTCCCACATTCCAGATCTAGACCTGGTTAACACAAACACACCAGAATATTAAATAAGTGCAGCTCTGACAGTTTTCAGTTAAAACCATGTACTGTATAGAAGAAGTGGACGAAGTCATGGTTAAATTAATCTCAAAAGGTAATAGCATTGGTAGAGTAGTGACAGTACTGAGGCTGGCAATCATGAGTTAGCCCCACCCCTAAAACATCCCCTGCTTTCTGGTCTGGTGGACTCTAAATGGACCATCATGTACTAAATGAACATCATGCTGGATTGAAGAAGACTTGAAACTAGAGATTGAGACCATAAACTGATGTTTACAATGTTTACTGAGATAATACATCAAGAGAGAAGTAGGACCATTTTCTCATAGACTTCTAAACAATCAGAGAGGAGTCTCCCCCTGGTGGCCAGCAGAGAGAATATAAGTTTAAGGCACTTCAAATAGGGCCTCACTTCTCAGAACTGCAGGTAAAACACAGCAGAAAAATAATGTTGACAAATATTCAACAAAAATGAGTCACTATTTGATCTAACATTCGTCTTACTACAAAACACTCAATAGGCAAGCTTTGCAGCAAAACGTCCATCCTTTGAATGCGACGGGCTAACAAAGGCAGTGAAACAACATGCTGGAGTTGAGGTCGCCTGTGTTCAGATACACCTGATGAAATACAACATTCACCATCATCGATATGAAGAAACAAATTAGTAAGAGAGTAAGTATAGAACACTTTGATTGGATGAGGCTTGTGTGTTACTTTGGCAGTAATTAAATAAAGTCAATCCATTAATACATCTGTTGTCTCTTGCCATATTCCTCTTCATCGCATGACATGGAAAAGGTGGACTGCATGTCTGCTGCACTTCCTGGTGATCAATAAAGACGGGTCCACTTACACTGACAGTGACCGAGAGAGCCTAATGGCCCTGCTCCTCTGGGAGTGGATGGAAAGCCAGTCCGATCCCACTGGGAGCAATAACTTACTTCCTTTCTCGTCATGCTAGGTCTCCTGTGGGGGCCCTGCCTTCCCAGCAGCCCCCAGGCCCGCAGATAAGGCAGAGCCATTTATTCCTGTCACATTGCATAAAAGCGGCCATCAATTAAGAGCCCACTCCTGGAGTCCTGACCCCTCTATTACAGAGGGGAGAAGGAGACCGATGAACAAAGAGGCTATCTCTGTGTTTCCTCCTTCAGCAGAAAAAAAGGATGATGGATTTCCTCTGCTCGGCTATAATGTGTATTGGACATCAGTCAATTAAACATAGTTTACGGTGGGTGGGGATATCCGGTGATGGAGTGGAGGAGAATTCCATTCTGAGGTGGAGGAGACATTATTTTCTTTCATTATTGAAAGCCATTTAGCCTTGCATAAAAGTGTAGTCAAATGCAGGTATAAAGCAAACATGTACAATATTATGTGTTATAGTCTTACACATAATCCATCTGTCTTGGTTCAACAAAAAGTCTTCTTCTTTAGCTCAATATATCATCTGTTGCCAGATTTTATATAGTTTTGTCTGCAACTTGTTACTTTTCTCGGCAGGTTAACTTCCCAACTCTCGTTAAAGAAGCCCCGTCTGAAGTTGAGTGGTGAGCTAGACACAAACATGCAGACTTACCGCTGAGGATCTCACTGTTGCTCCCCCAGAAGTCTGCAGCTTTGGACGGCCTGTTGTAGTACTCATCTCTGTTTGCAGCCAAAATTAGCCTGAGGAGGGGGAGCGAGACATTGTTCTGTTACAATCCAATACAGCAGCTTGGTGCGAATTCTCAGTGCAACTTAGAAAGAGCTGGGCGACATTGACAAGATTCATGATTATGTTAAATATCAACACAGATGTTATTATATTAATTGAACTCATTGCCGAGGACAATTTGCATGAAACACAAAGAAATGTATGATCTGAGGCCTCAGAGTCGTTCACAACGTTAGGATGAGCTTAAGGTTAAGATAAGAAGGAGACCTTGTCCCAATGACGGGCTACACATTGTTCCGTCTCCTCCCTGGTGAGGTTATTATATATGATGTGTCATGATCATACATACCGCTGAGCAAATGTAATCTCACTTTAAGCTGTTGGTTTATCCGTGTCCATGCATACAAGACTGTCTGTTTCGACAATTTAGGAGAAATATGTATGAAGTGATGGTTCGAGAACATTTTCTGTTACCTTTTTGTTCATTTCCAGCCTTTGAATAGGTTTGAATAAACGTGTTGGTAATTCACAGTGTAATCATCATATACCTTCAGTGGAGAGCGATCAAGCCAATAGAGAATATGCAGTAGATGACAAGGTCAGACACTGTGGAATATGTTCTAAGATATGACAGATCTCCATTGTGGGGGGGGTTTAGCTCAGGAGGTAGAGCGTTTGGCTGGCAACCGCAAGATTGCCGGTTCCATCCCCGGCTCCTCCTAGCTGAGTGTCGCCCTGCGTGGTTGACTCTGCCATCTGTGTGTGAATGGGTGAATGTCAGTCAGTAATATAAATGAGGCCATTGTAACTAACAAATACACAGTTGTTGGGACCTCACCTTTAAGACTACACAATGCAGCCTACAAAAGCCCTCACATGCGGTCAGGACAAAGGAACAAAGGAGATAAAAAAACTACAACCACCATTTTAGTTTCACTTCTCACCGAGGTGCGAAGTGCAACGTCACACAACTGGTGCCCTATTGGCTGACAACCACAGGTACCCCAGGGGGTCCCCGGGAGCAGCCGTGAGCTATATAAACCGGCGCTGCCTTAAGGACTTCCTCTCTCCTGAGGAGACCGCCGCGACCGGGCGACTCCCCTGTTTACCCGCGGAAGGAAGAAAAACACTTTCTTCGTCCCAGCTGCCAGCAGAACGGATAACTAACGACCCGTTTTTGTCTGAAGTCAGCTGACTAAATTGCCGAGCCCCGCGATTGTATTGTTGCCTGCAGAAGGGAGAAACACTAACTGTTTTCTTCAACTAATTTGATCCGCGAGGAGGATAACTTCTACGACCCAAACTCGCCTGGATTCAGCCGTTCGTCTGCACCCTCCGGCGCCGAACGAGCGCTTGCGAACCACCGTCCGTCGCCGGCATCCAGAAACGCCATCACCGCACAGGACAGAAACCTCACATCGACACACCTCACATCGACAAAAGTAAGAGGCTATTTGTCTGGGCAGAAGCAGAGATTCGATAGTGTAGGACATGCTTGTAATTCTTGTTAACGTGTCTTAAGTTTTGTTCACGGACCGCCGAGACGTGGCTTTCTGTATTGTTGTATTCGAAGGCTGATTGTGTACCCACGCCGCTGGGTTGATTTCTGTAACAGTGTTTTTGACTAACCATATTCGCGAGCTCAGTAAGCGTCTACTATCAGTTAAAAGACCGGGGTCCCGCTGAACGAACGCCAGTTCATTCACAAGCTGCCGTGTGATAGTAACACGCCTCCTGAGCCTTAGAATAGTGCGCGCGCATTCTCCCCTTCTCTTTGTTTGTGTCCCGCTAACACACACACGCACACATACACCGCCCCCACACGTATCCTACGCCAGCTGTTTCCGTCTCCGGACACTGAGGACATAGCTCCATCTGGTGGCTGTACCTGGCCATCTCTCGCTCGCTCGCTCTCTCTCTCTCGCGATCCTATCGGACGTCAGTGGCTCCGCCCCTGAACGCTGTGAGGGATAGCTCCATCCGGTGGCCCCGCCCGACCATATCTCTCTCTCTCTCTCTCGTTCTCTCTCACTACGCACACGCGCGCGCGCGCGCACACACACACACACACACACACACACACACACACACACACACACACACACACACACACACACACACACACACACACACACACACACACACACACACACACACACACACACACACACACACACACCACGTGTGTCTCTTCCTTTGTTTAGCTTAGTTTTGTGTGTTAGGTAGTTAGGTAATAAGGCTTTGTTAATTGCAGTGTTATTGATTGTGATCATTATAACTGATGTTAATAAATCGTATTATATTATAACTAGCGGTCTCTTGTGCTTGTTGTGTATATGTCACAGGATAACAGCAGGTTGTGAAGGCTAGTGCTTGAATTTCACGCCTTTTTAATTTTTCGATTGTTTTATACTTCTATGCCAATGATCACGATGATTGGCATGTGAGTATAAAACCTTTTATATTGAGACTGAATACAGTTTTAGGTTATCTTTTCCCTGATCCCAGGGTGGTGCCCCGTTTATTCATGATTATATCATGATAATATATTAAATATAATTATTAATATCGATAATCATATTGACATCAATAATTAGCTGTTGATAACCAAATCTGCTCCTGCTATATCCCCAACACAGTGCATTGTGACCTTTATCTGTTCGTTTCTACACACCTTAACTAGCAGGTCACTATGGAAAGTTTGCAGCAGTGTAACATCATGATATATATCCTCCTCACTCAGCTATTGTTATCCACCGCTCACATAACAACACACATGCACACGACCCTCTTCATCTCACCCATACAGCAGTTATGAAACACAGTGGGAAAAAAAGAGTTCTTTGCTCAGAGGAAAATATGACCTCTCTCACAATTGCACCATGTGACTTTTGTAAACATGAATTAGCATTTTAGCAGAGAATCATAGACGTGCATGGTGTGTAAGCATGCAAGGCCCCATCATGGAGCTTTGTAAAAATACTAATTGTTGTACATTTATAGTATTTGAGTTAAGGAAAAAAGTGTAGATCTAAATGCTGCAAAGGAGCACTTACACAGTAAAACTAAACAGGCCAGAAAAAAAAACAGCCAATGAAATGTGTTGACCTCTATAAAAGCTGTTTATTCTTTCTGAGTCCCACCAACAATGTTGGGTGGGAGCTTGGATCTTTTAAAGAGCAAACAGACCTAATTGACCTCTGTGCATCAAGTGGTAATGATAGCCTGTTCCCATGACACTGTGTGTGAGCCACCACTGCTCCAGAAAACAAAGCCAACACACCAGAGAGCATCTGCTATTGGATCCTGAGGGCAAACTCACATGTGAGCAGCTCTGATCACTAACAGTCAGCAGCTGCATCATGTAGGAGGGATGCTGATCAAAGCTCATGGTGAACAGTGCACCCTGATTCTTTGTCTACTCGGTAAACACAGCGCTTTCTGGACTCAGCAGCAGTTATGTATTCCAGGAGATTCTTGATTCCCATAGGGTCATTCTGATTTGTGATCCCTTGACCTTTCACCTTACATTGATGTTGAGGTAAAATTTCCACTTGCTTAAAAACAAGGTATTTTTGGAAAATAGCTTAAATTCTATGAAATTTGCTGCAGATGTTTATTGTCTGCAGAGGAAACTGTCCTTTTCCCCTCTCCCACAACCATGTTGTACATGTAAGAATGAATAATGATAACTTCTTTTCAAATAGCACCTTCATAAAAAAAGGGCTGAGCACAAATCCAGCTAAGCTTTGGGAAACAATATCATTGGTGTTACAATGTGCTGACTGAGGACGTCGTCACTGTAACACTAAAATCATTTGATAAATATTCAATGTCCTGGACATGATGCCAAAGTACAACAATTTAAGAGTCAAGAGATTCATCTACCTTGAGTTTATCTTTTGTAGATACTGGGTTTTTCTTTTGTGTAGATATTGGGTTTTTCTTTTGTGTAGATATTGGGTTTTTCTTTTGTGTAGATATTGGGTTTTTCTTTTGTGTAGATATTGGGTTTTTCTTTTGTGTAGATACTGGGTTTTTCTTTTGTGTAGATATTGGGTTTTTCTTTTGTGTAGACCACTGGGTTTTTCTTTTAGATATTGGGCTTTTCTTTTGTTTAGATACTGGGTTTTTCTTTTGTGTAGATACTGGGTTTTTCTTTTAGATATTGGGCTTTTCTTTTGTTTAGATACTGGGTTTTTCTTTTATACTGGGTTTTTCTTTTAGATATTGGGCTTGTCTTTTGTTTAGATACTGGGTTTTTCTTTTGTGTAGATACTGGGTTTTTCTTTTAGATATTGGGCTTTTCTTTTGTTTAGATACTGGGTTTTTCTTTTGTGTAGATACTGTTTTCTACCAGATAAAGATGTCCCTCTACTGTAACTGAGTCCATGTAGTTGGATCTGTACAGTGAGTATGGTTCAGGAATCATTTTTAGCTCATTAATGTCAGACAACCAGGAACATAATCAGAGAAAGCATCCAGATGATCCACATTCCTTTGTGATTTTATTGCTCACATGTGACAGCGTTACTACAGAACTGTCACTTTCTGACAACCGGTTTGGCTCCACAAAATATTGGTGCCTTGCATGCTTACACACCATACATGTCTATGGTTTTCTGCTAAAATGCTAATTCATATTTACAAAAGTCACATTGTGCAACAGAGGGAGGTCATGTTTTCCTTTGAGCAAAGAATTTTTTTCTCTCTCCCTGCGTTTAATAACTGCAGTATGGGTGAGATGATCAGCATGCGTGCTGCTGTGTGAGCGGTGGATAACAATAGCTGAGTGAGGAGGATATATAGCCACTCAATGATGTCAATGACTCTTCTTTGCTGCACTTTCCAGTAGTGACCTGCCAAAACCTGGCACAACATCACGCCAGTCCTAATGAACCCCACCCCGCCAACCCCCCCACCCCCACCACCACCACCACCACCAACCCTCTCGGTCCCTCAGATCCACATCAGCCAGTCTCCTCTCCATCCACAAATCCAACCTGCGCAGCTTCTCCAGGGCAGCCCCCAGGCTCTGGAGCTCCCTACCCCAACCCATCCGTGACTCTGAGTCCCTCACCAGATTTCAGTCCCGCCTCAAGACCCTCAAGATTTGTTTTTTTTCTGTAAAGCATCTGTGTATTGCGGGCTGCACGGTGGTGTAGTGGGTAGCATTGTCGCCTCACAGCAAGAGGGTCCCGGGTTCGGTTCCTTCTGTGTGGAGTTTGCATGTTCTCCCTGTGTGAGCGTGAGTTCTCTCTGGGTTCTCCGGCTTCCTCCCACAGTCCAATATAGGGATATTCATTGATGACTCTAAATTGCCCGTAGGTGAGTGTGAGCATGAATGGTTGTTTGTCTCTACATGTCAGCCCTGTGATAGACTGGTTACCTGTCCAGGTGTACCCTGCCTTCACCCAATGACAGCTGGGATCGGTTCCAGCCCCCCTGCGACCCTGAATACAGGATAAGCGGTAGACGATGGATGGATGGCATCTGTGTGTTCAGAAAAGCGCTAAAAAATGTAATAAAATGTATTATTATGAGTAAAGGCGTGTAGAAAGGAACTGATAAAGGTCACAATGCAGTGTGTATTTGTAAATTACAAGATCTGTCACTTATTAATACATTTATTAACACAACAAAAAGGTTTATAATTACAGGTCAAAATCATATCAAATGCTGGTTGTTTGATTGCAGCTCTGCTTTTATTCTGAGAATTTTTTTTTTCTTAAATAGTGCGGGCTAGAAAAATACTTTTTAAATACAGAAGTCTCAGCATCATTGAGTCACTTGTGCTGAACATGTACCCATTTCAACCCTGTATGTATATTCCTGTCATTTTGTTCTCTGGGATCGTAACATAAGTCTACATATAATGAACATTCCTTTAGATTTACACAGAAAAGTACTTCTGCAGCCAGTAGAGTGTGTGTGTGTGTGTGTATATATATATATATATATATATATATATATATATGTATATACACACACACACACACACACTGATGTGACCACATTAGGACACGTAGCTTCACCTTTCCCCAGGTTGGGGTCTGAGTCATGACTCATAGCACACCTCTGCTGTGATCTTCTTAGGCAGGGTCAGACTCCCAGAGGGAAGGACGGAGGTTTGGACTTTGGCCAGGTAGAGTGTTCGCTCTCAAGCTTCGGGCCATTATACAGAACCGGAGTTCAAATCACCCCGTTACTCACATTGACTGCACATGGTGATCTGTGTTGCCCACTGAAAGAAGTTAGCATTTACTGCTGGGTAGGGCACATCGAGGTTGTACAAATATTCATTAAAATGGTGCAAAATATGTGCTGTATTTTCCAGAACAGGTAAGTACATTGTGTGCACAATATTTACCCCTTTTCGACCAATGCAAACCTACTTCTAGTGCTTGGCTGGTGCTGGTTCACAGTTGGTTCAACTTGCAAACCTTCTCAGAACCTTTTCCAAGGTAGCACCACGACATTATGTCACTATATTCGTCATTATGCCACTGTATACGTCATTATGCCACTGTATACGTCATTATGTCACTGTATACGTCTTTATGTCACTGTATACATCTTTATGTCACTGTATACGTCATTATGTCACTGTATACGTCATTATGTCACTGTATACGTCTTTATGTCACTGTATACGTCTTTATGTCACTGTATACGTCTTTATGTCACTGTATACGTCTTTATGACTCTGAATGCCTCAGAGGAAAAAGGCCTATTGGGCAAACAATGTCAGCAAAACTGACACCTCCAAAATCAGATGCCACACTTTTAAAATGTGGATACAATGGGAAATTCTCTTCCCTCAACTCCCTTGTAACCATACTGATGTGTGTTTGTGCACCTTGCAAAGCTCCAAGTGGCACACTAGACAACTCTGAAACAAGATGAAATAGGCAAAATTGCAGCTTTGTCAGAGTATGATAGCAGTGATGTCAAGACTTGACACCTGAAACACCAAAACATTTTTCTTTTAAAAAGCATATCTATATATTCTGTAAGTGTTTCAACACTTCAGTGAAGCCATATGAAGCAAATTGAACAAAATATTAAAACCCAGTGTAACTTTTACACGCTTCCCAAAAATACATAACACAGTGCAGTGACACACTCAAAAGAGCATAGGTTGTCATGTGATGTTTGATCCTTATCATGAGAGCACTCTAGGGTAAGCTACGTCTAACCTGAATTTCCATTATCAAGATAAACATCATCTTGTGTGCCTTGAAAAAGCTGTCTAGCTTGCTGTAATGGTAAATACTCAAAGAACAAGTTCGACCCCATTTAAATGCCTTGGTGGAAAAAGGCCGATGTGCAAAAAAATTCAGCAAGACTGACACCTCCAAAATCAGATGTCACCTTTTTAAAATGTAGATAAAATGGCAAATTGACTTGAAGAAGTTGTCTAGCTTGCTGTAATGGTAGAGAAGTGAAAAATAGAGCCTGATATTAAAAATGCATGATACAGTAATGAGAATTCATTTTTATATTTACTTACGTCACTTATGTCACTGTAAATCGTGCAGTGAAAACGTATCATTATGATAATTTTATTTAACATCATTTGATTGTTTATGTAAAGTGATTCCGGTATATTTTAATGCCATTTCTGATGATTATCGGGATAATATCATGAAACGCAATCGTTTTGGCCAGGATAATCATGACATGAAATGTCATATTTTCCACACGTTTCATGGTTGTCTTGGAGCTGAGTATGTTGTGACATCATATAATGCACTTTGCACATCCTTTCTTCTGGAATTGCCCTTTCATGACTGACCAGGAGCTTGCTTACTTAGCTTTCATGGAGCACAGTGAACGTTTGTTGAAAGGATGAACTGCTCACCTGTATGCATTTTTGGATGCAGGCCGGGGGTCAAACTTGAAGAAAATTATACACATGGATGGACGTGTTTGGGGGGAGGGGTTGATGAAAAGTTTCAGTCACTCCACACGTGCCTTCAAACCTCAGTCATGTCTGACAAAGACAAAAACAGCAATGTTTGGTGATTGTAGAAATCGAAGATAATGTTTGTTTCATATGCAATCACATACAGATGGATATAATATTTGTGTGTCCATATACATATGTGGAAGAAAGAGAGTTAAATGTTCCATATCTTGCGTGTGCACCTATCATTGATAACTTCAGTACAACAGTTTACTTTGCTGTGGGATAAACTTATGAGGAGTGCATGCTGGGTGTCCTCCTGTCAACACGACCCATGTTCAGTATAGCACAGTTACGCACAGTACCACCAATGTTTACTATCTTTGTCATTCCGTTCACTGCAATGAGCGCCAAGGTAGAAATGGAGTAACATGAGTTCACCGACGACTCACCACGTCATTCTATACTTTGACAGCTCGGAACCAATTAACGCTTCTACACAACTTGTTAACCTCAGCAGTTACTAGCTTACGTTAGCATTGTTGTAGTCAATAACGTAAAGATGAAAACCCAAGCGAAGTAGAGCTAAGGTGACCTACCTAGCCTTAGTGTGCTGGAACCACGGGGCTGCTGTACTATACGTGAAGCGAATTGTTCACCCGCTGTCTACACATTTATGTTGTGAAGTGTCTGCTAGTTTTACTCGGCACTGTCACACTCTCGCTTACGTCAACTAGGAGGAAGTGTTCACATCGAGTGAGCTCGATTTGCGTCTCCGGTAGTCCCAGAAGCATCTTCTGGTGTTTTATGGCGGTTGGTAGCGTGAGCCTCTACAGCGGGCGTGAGGGTTTATTTTCCGTGCGTTGTCCTGATCCCGCCCGCTCCGGCACGTCAAACGCTATAAAACGAGTGCACTTACAACACGGCTCTGACGTTGGCTGTGATTGGTCGGTTACAAGTAACTACATGCTAACAGCAAACAGGTAACTGTTTTTTATTTCCGGTTAGTTCAAAATAAAAGCATTGGTATTATAAGCACGCTTCAGTGAAAGCATTTAGGCTTGGTTTGTTGAGAGCAGAGCAGAAGACCCACTTATTTTTTTAAATAACTCTTATTAAGTACAAGGATTCATCTATCAATTCAGTTCCCAGGCAGACGACTACGATTATGTGCTGTATGAATACAGCAGCTTTATTCAGGGCCAACGGGACAACTTCTGAAAATAAATAAAGGATTGCTTAAAATATTTCTGTGCAGGGTGTCCACCAGCTTATAATATGAAATCAAAGGACCACTTCCTCTGTGAATATGTAGCTGGTATTCATATGGCTTTGAGAACCTTTACGTTGAAAAAAATATTCAACGGACGGTTTCTTTGTATTTGTGCTGACTTGACAATACCACAGTACCAAACAAAAGAAGCACCGAATCTAGAGAAATAAAAGACGAAACAGATGACGAAATTAAATATATTTGACGCATATGATTGATATGTTGTGTTTTTAAGCAGTTAATGGACGAGTAAATATAATGCTGTTTTTTTAATAGAAATTAGTAGAGCGTTATACCAAATTAGAACAATTTAAAGTAAAACACGAATACCCGAATAATAATTCTTCAGATAATATTTTCAAAAAGTCAATCACAAATTCCCTCTCATCCTGTGCGGGTGGCAAGGGGCGGAGACACTGTGACCGACAGCATCCAGCACTGTAGTGGAAGGGAGGACGAGGTTGCCCTGCCTTTCGTACGACGCAACGTCGCCGGCGCCAATTAGTGTGATAATTGACGCTGGTCGCTTCGAGCAACGCTTCGAGAAGTCACTTTGAAATCATTTGGGAGAGCCTCTTCGTTTCTTCACGTGGGGCGTGACTGAAAGCACCAACCTGACAACTACGTTTTCAGATCTCGGAGCTTTTACTGGGCTGCTGTCCCCGCAGCGACCAAGTTGCATGCAGAACCGCGTCATTGAGCCGAGGCTCGGACTAACTGTGCACCAGCACCCTGGATGGTCGCTTCGCCTTCAGCAGCGCGGGTGAGCCGGAGGAACTGAGGTAGGCTGCGGTCAGCTCTTTTGCTTCCTCGCGCGAATCCATGTGGCGATTAATCCTACAACGCCAAGTTTAGCCTGTGCCATTACAACTCAGGAGGAGGAGTGATAATACTATAATAAAATAATGCAATAACAATGGGGAACGAACGACATGGAAAATGCTGGAAATAAACCAGCGACTTCCTTTCGGATGACTGAGCAGGTGATTAGATATTGATTAGGATGCATGAGTGTTCGATTTTTGTTCAATAGTAGGTGTTTTAATGCGATACAGTGCTGGGAGCTAGAATACTCTCATTATATCAAATGTATTGATGAAACAATGAGTTGTTGTTGTTGTTGGCTCTTGTCGCTAATGGATGCAGTCAAAAGGCAAGCGATCGCGAGCCGCGACCAGCTGTCAATCATCTCATCTTTACAAGTCCATTGTTTTGCCCCTCCTGTTTGTGAGTGAGTTGCCATGGAGAGTCTTCCGGTTTTCTCTCTAATTACCTTATTTGGAGAAGGGGCGGCCGTCAGTGGCTGGACCACCGGTGTTTTTGGGTTAATGGTGCTGCGTTCATGTCCCATGCGAGAACCGGACAGAATGACTGAAGGCTTCAAAACAACGACCTGAGCTCAGGCCACTACGGAGCCTCAAATGGAGCTCTGAGGAGTCTTTGATCGTTCCTGCCTGCTCAGCTATTTCACACTCAGCCAGGACTAATGGCCTCAGCATGTGGTTGGATGTAATAATGACAATTAACTGTGAGCATGTGCACTGTATAAAACCACTGAGCTCACACCCAGCAATGAGAAACCTCTGATAACTATATGTAACACACACACACACACACACACACACACACACACACACACACACACTCTCTCTCTCTCTCTCTCTCTCTCTCTCTCTCTCTCTCTCTCTCTCTCAATAATGAGCATGTTGGTCTATAAAATACTAGGCTATCTAATTTGGTCACTGTGTGGGACTTGAATCCCTTTTATACGGACCGTCTTATTTCATCTTATTCATAGACTGTCTACTGCCACTGTTGTTTACTATACCAATTAAATCTAACAGATAATCAGTGGTACAGCATAATTGTCTGTATCTGTGGATGCAAGTATGGAACAAAAAGCTAAGCAAAACCAGAAGTGGTTGCAGGTGCAGTAAAGAGACCGATCCTGATTACTGGGGACTTGTGATCACTAAGGCCAGGTGTTCCACATTCACTTCAGGACCTTTCACACCATGTGCGATGTAAACCTGTAGTTTAGGGGAAATTGTTTCTGCGAAACCTATTTTTGATGCGTTATGTCTCAAGATTTCAAGATTTGTGGCAAGGTGTTGCACCGCTTGCATGTGGACATGAGAATTTAGGCCATTGGATTTATTCAGACAGTGTCAGACAGAGTGAGACTCACAGTGCGACAGTGAAGACACACAATGCCCTGGGTGGTTTTTAAACCAGCCAAATTACACCAGAAATGTATCAAATGTATGTGTTTGTTGATGTTTCTACTTACATAATAATAATATAATCATAATAATATACTGTGGGTCAGCATGGAGCAGTATATTTTTTTTACAGCTTGAATACTTCCTTGCATCCTTCATTACTTTGTAACAGTTTGTAGGATCTTGCCCTCCTTGAAAGACATCATCATTTGCGTGTGGCAGGTGAATAGATGTAAATAAGTTCATACCAGTCATATTCACAGGTCTCCTCAGATGCTTCTATGTCAGCAAATCCTTATGCTCAAAGAATATATTTGGGCTCATCGGCAATCAGTAAGCAGCTCATTTGGAACACAACATATTTGCAACTCAAACAGAGCAGTCTCTGGACAGGACCAGAATTTACACACCACCTGTTACAGGGGGGAAACCAAAAAATGGCTCCATAACCGGGGGGATAACTGGAAGACTTCACCTGAATGCTAATGTTAAAACCCCCTATTTCATCTGTTCCCCGCATAAACACAAGCTTTTCAACATTGTCTTGTCCTCTATTATACAGTCAGTTTTACTTAAGGCAAAAAAAGAAGCGTTTTTTAAAATTCATTACCATAAACACCGGTTGACAAGCCAATTAATGACCAACCCAACATAGCAGCATAATGTAATGTTGCAAGCACATAAAGCTTTACCCTTCACGTCTGAGCCTAGATAGGGCCTCTCTGGCAAAGATTGAGTTGTTTTGTGCATGGAACCAATTCTTGTATCACCACTTGACAATCTTAAAGGTTGAAATGTAATTTTTATAATGGACTTGACACGACCTACGGTCAGTGAGCAGTTCATTCTCCACTGCTCTAATTTATGAGGAAGTCAGACGCCTGAAGAAGATGTCGTATTGCGAACTGTCAGCCCTGCAGCGTGTTGACAATGTGGAGACAAACGTAGAAGCTGGTTACTGTCAGATCCTGCCTTTGTCTCAAGTCTGCAGGAACTGACTTGCCATGTCACTTTCTGAATATGACTCCCTGGTCTTTCCATTCTTTTATCCATCCATACACATTAGACAGGGGTCACAAGTGGTAGTATAAATAAAAAGGTTGCTTGATGTGATGAGGGGTAGAGGATTTGTCCAGTGTTTCTGCATGCTGATAATAATATTTCTATGTTGAAACAACCAGTAACCCATTTTGTATGAGTATTATTTACATCAGTCGTCCTCATGGTGCTTGAAAGAGGAGGGGAGTAAACAGCAGACAAAGATGCCTCCATGCATTAATTGGTTTTGCAACACACTGTAATAACAGTTGCAGTGCATTGCAATAGACCATGGGTATTTCAATGCGAAGACATCCAGGGATTGAGTATCCAGTAACAGTGAATGTTCCTAACAGAGATTTACTGTTCTTCAAGACAGTGAGACTGAGTGACAACTCAAGCATTCACTAGTCCTTTAAATGAAAGATGAATCCACTAAAGTGTTCCAATGATATACAATACCTCACAGGTTCTTCAGCTTGTTTTTATCCAATTATTTCATATCGTATGGGCAGCAAGGCCGACACCAACCTAGCCAGCAATTTTAATATCACAAAGCTCAGCAAAATTAGCAACAAGGGAATGTTCTCCTTCCTTCAGTTGCCAGGAGCCCTATTAACTGCACTTGTGTATTTTGCCTTTTTTTAATTGGATGGGATATTTTGTCCATAAATTAAAGGTTTTGAAATCTTAATTCTATGGGCTCACATTGTTGCAGTATGCAGTTATAGAATCGGGATTTAGGGAATTAATTGCAACTGACAACAAAAAGAGATTCAGATATACATTTCAATAATTATAGTGATGCACACCAAATTGCAAAATAGAGATTAAATGAAAAAAGGAGAAAAAATAGTACTTTAGTTTATATGCAACCAACGATGCCAGTATCTACCAATACCGAGGTATTTCTGCAGATTTCTTTTAGTTCATTGAGAAAAAAGCTGACACGACTAGACCCCTGCATGAACGCTGCATCTTAGATGGATATTAAACGTGTAGTTAAACACACACACACACACACACGCACACACACACACTTCCAGTATGTTTTAGTGCCATTTTAAGACTTGTGTAAATCTGGACATGACATTTTCATATATCCATGCCTGCACCCAGCCTCCCTCACAAGAGTCACAAAACTGTCAGTTGTCAAACCAGTAGGATTCTTCGCCCCACACAGTGTAAGAAATGACCGTTTGCATATGAACGTAAACGTTACCAGTAACACTATACATGGAGAGCCAGTGTTGTCATTAATCATATTAGCCTTGTACCTACCTCATTATAGTTTCATGGTCAGTGTAGCATTTCATTACCGAGTGTGCATTGGAATTCTCGAGCAGCAGCGGCAGCAGTATTTCATAGAAATGGTATTGATGAAATGATACGCTTAATGCATAACGTGTTCAAAATGTATGCAGTATTTCTCCACGCAGTCACACGGAGGGGTAATTACAAACTATCGTAGTGCACATGAATTGTTTCAAGCCATTCTCATTATTTCCTGGAGATATCTCTGATTCAGAGCTCTTCTGCTGTGTTATATCATACACGAGCTGTCTTTTGTGAGCTGACTGAAGCTTCCTGTGATTAGCCAGGGGAGAGCCAGTCCTGACCCGGAGTGAATGGTCCTTTTGTGGGACAGACACCTGCAGAGCTCGGCCTCCTGCTCCTGCAGCGATTAACATGCACCTCCGACCTCCGTGGCCTTCCTGCTCCCCAGTCCCTCGGACACCCACGCTGGCACTGCACTGTCGCCTTGGCACCTGTTCCACATCGTCCATCCTGCAAAAGCTATAACTCATGTCTTTGTCTGTGCCGGGCGAACACAGCGTGACTACAGAACTGTGTTAGATTGCATCGATCACCAACGGGTCAAAATGAGAAGTTTTGTAACAGTTGACAGTGTGGCTTTGTTCTAGCAGGTGATAAGATGATGTGTGCAAAATACCTGTATGTTTTAATAAACACTTTTAAAAAGGTATTCAATTTTCTGGTGAGCCAGTTGAAAGTTGTACAGTCCCATGAGTCACATTACTTATTTTTCTGCCACAAATGTAAAAACAGATACATTTTAAACTTAAAGCTATGGTCTACGACAGGGCTATTCAATTTGTTTTGAATGAGGGCTGGTTGATGGAAATGATCCAAAATGAGGGGCCGGAAAAATATGGCTTGAAAATCACATTAATAGCTACAGATACTGTGAAACACGACATGAGTGCATATATTGTCTTAAAATAAAAATATAAGTTAGCGTTTACTCAACAGCTCAACAGTTCATAGAAATTCAGGTAGAAATAGGTTAACTCAGAGTTCCACGGCAAAAAACAAACCTTATGGGTCATTCTGTGTCATTTCATCAAATTTCTGAAAATCTTCCCAACTGACCATCACAGAATTTCTTGAAAACATTCTAGTACAAAGACACACATAATAGGACAGATCCAAAATATTAGGTCTCTACTATCAACAGTTTTCTCATGATACATCATTGAATGAAGGGTAGTTTAGCCGGTTTTTGGCGTCATGCTCTGAAAAGCCATTTTTAAACATGGAAAACTATCTCACCTGTGGCCTTCAACATTTCTACAGTGTATATCTGTTACTAATAGCCTCCAGACATGGAATATCAGGGGTGTAGCTCAATGATAACCTAGTATGGTAGGTACTTAAAATGTGGCTTGTCGAAATGAAGTAGCAAATTTGAAGAGTGGCTGAGCTCCCATTTTTGCAGATAAAAGACTTCTATCATTTCTGCCTCTATCTCTGGTGTTAGCTTAAACATTCTACAAAAATGGTCTCTCTTAGATTATTAGTTTCACAGATATTAAGGCTCAAAAATGGAAGTAAACACATCTTTGCCCAACTTCAGAGCCATATTCCAAAAAACTGACAACAAGTATCAGGTCCAAACCTCGGGAGGGTGTTTTACCTCGATTTGTCACAGTGATTTTTTAAAATCCTGATATTGGTGGGGTTTTTGTGGCCGGTTTTGGTACTGCATTTCCGAATAGTCTACTAGTAAACATCACAGCAGGTCAATTCAATTGTGTTTTTTACCATTTACCAAAGACTTACATGTGACTAAATGCTACTGATAAATTTAGCCTTACAAAAACATTAAAATGTAGCACAGTTGTAGTTACAGAGGCAATAAGTCCTTGAAGGTGAGTTGAACATGCTGAAAGCAGCTTTTAATGTCTTAAACCATGAACAAACATATGATAGCATAATATTGAAGACTGCTCATTTTGTCATACTTTAAGTATATAAATTACACAACCAAATCAAATAATAATCTTAATTTGAGCATAAAGATTTTACATTACAATACAAAAGTCTCCAAAGTTTGATATTGAATAACAGTTTGTCTTTGAAGACACGTGCAATGTCCCACTGCAGCATAGAATTGCAAGATTTTACGTTCCCTCTACACTACACTACAAACTGGGTGCATGTATGCCATCAAAAAAGATGAGCACAACAGAGCAGAGATGTACATTAGACAATTTGTAAAGTGACTGACAAATTAATGAATGTGACGAAGGAATTGGATCTAAAAGATGAAAAAATGTGTGATCCCTCATAGTGAGGATAGAGACAAACTGTTATTCAATATTAAACTTTGGAGACTTTTGTACTGTAATGTAAAATCTTTATGCTCAAGTTAAGATTAATATTTGATTTGGTTGTGTAATCTGTGTGTATGTATATACTTAATGTATGGCAAAATGTACAGTCTTCAATATTATGCTATGTTTATTATTTATATTATATATATATTTATATATTTATTTATTTATCAGTAGCATTTAGTCACATGTAAGTCTTTGGTAAATGGTAAAAAACACAATTGAATTGCCCTGCTGTGATGTTTACTAGTAGGCTGTTAGGACATGCAGTACCAAAAACGGCCACAAAAGTTTGGACCTGATACCTGTTGTCAGTTTTTTGGAATATGGCTCTGAAGTTAGGCAAAGATGTGTTGACTTCCATTTTTGAACCTTGATATTCCATGTCTGGAGGCTATTAGTAACAGATATACACTGTAGAAATTTTGAAGGCCACAGGTGAGATAGTTTTCAGAGTATGATGCCAAAAACTACCTTTTATTCAATGATGTTTCATGAGAAAACTGTTGACAGTAGAGACCTAATATTTTGGAATTTTCCTATTAACAAGTGTGTCTTTGTGCAAGATTTTTTACAGGACATTCTGAGATGGTCAGGTGGGAGGCATTTTATGAAATGACACGGAATGACCCTTATTTTATTAACACAGGCTGCCTAAGGGCGCGATCAGTACCGTGCCTCGGCATGGTCATCAGAACAACATCAAGCACGTAAAGTACACGAAGCAGAACGTAGCAGGGCAAGTCTACACTGTGCTGCGCGGAGATGAGAGAGGGCAGCTCATATCGGCCATTATACGGCCAGCATTTTTAAATGTTTTTTCCATTAAAAGGGCCAGTAAATATTTCTTTGCGGGCCGGATCCGGCCCGGGGGCCGCCAATTGAATAACCCTGGTCTACGATTTCGAATAAAAAAAATCCATTCAGTCTATCAGCCAAAGGCCTGCATAGAGATTGACTAATGGGAGCCATTGCTCCAAGCCAAAGGCTCCCATTGGCTTGTACCCTCCATCCAATCCCTTCCTCTCTCCTGCTCCTCGTCATCACGCCTCATCGAATCGTGGAACACTGAGGGGAGGGGTTTGGTTGGGGGGGCGGGATGCTTTTTTCAAATCTGTCTCAGAGGCTCAACTGATTTTCAGAATGTAGAGTCTAGACCATACCTTTTAATTGAATTCATTTTTGGCATTAATGACAGAAAGACACACAGAAGGCAAAATGTTGGGGCAAGTGTAAGTTTATGTTCAGTCTTATGGGTTTATGTTCAGATTGTAATTTTAAAGGGATAGTTCGGAATTTTGGACATAAGACCTATTTTCCAACTCAACCGGTGTGTTCGAGACGTCTGGAGACGTTTTCAAGACATTTCATTCAGTTCTTCTAGTTGCCGAGTTCGCTGTGCTATGGCTAGCGCAAGTCAATGGTTCTAGTTAGCCAGGCATTAAAAACAGTCTTGCCCACTCCACAGTGCACCCGAGGCAAATCAATTAAAACACTAGACTGTCGATGTACATATCTGTGTTGATAGAATAATATTTGAAACAAAACTAACCTCGCATCGCACGCATCATCCATTTTTTGAGGGACTAGTTTCTCAGCAGCAGCGGAATTTTACTTTGCTCTGGTTAGTTGTGAATTAACCACAACACTGCAACAGAGAAGCGCGTGACGGAAGCCCAGCGGGACACAATAGCCTTGTAGCCTAAAACTTGTACAGTTGGATTAAATAAAATTAGTCGGACAGTCTCTGTTTGTTCGGTCCCGGTTCTCAGCTCCAGCGGGGGCTATCTTGGTCTCCACAGACGCTCATTCACGTTCTGCCCTTTGAGCATCCCTCTCGCGCAATTCTTTCTCTGTATATTCAGGCTCGTACAGGTACGGTTGCGTTTGGGTGGAAAAAAAAACTCCTCATCAGAGTCTTCAAAAGTTTCAGTATATTCTCCAAAAGTGTCCATTTCTGTGAGATTGAAGAAACTAGCACTGCAGGCTACTCTGCATCTGTAGCAATGACCGCAAGTAAACAAACTATTATAGAAGCGGTAACTTATAAGTGCTAGTTGATATCAATCCGCCGCTGCCATAGCCTACTAGGAAGTATGACACGCTGCTGCTGCTGAGACATAAATCCTTAAAAATGCAAGGTTGGTTTTATTTTAAACATTCTATCAACACAGATATGTACATCGATAGTCTCCAGTTACAATTGATTTGCCTGGGGTGCACTGTGGAGTGGGCAAGACTGTTTTTAATGCCTGTCTAGCTAGAACCATTGACTTGCGCTAGCCATAGCACAGCGAACTCGGCAACTAGAAGAACTGAATGAAATGTCTTGAAAACGTCTCCAACACACCGGTTGAGTTGGAAAATAGGTCTTAAGTCCAAAATTCCGAACTATCCCTTTAACACTGGCATGGTGTGAAAAAACAATATGGACGAAGGTAATGCTAAAATGAAATCCTAGGCAGCTAATGTGCTGTAGATTCACCTGTTGTACACAGGCAGCAACCTCCAGTTCTGAAAAGTGAAGCCAATGCTGAAGTGCCTTAAAGGAGTCATCACCTGGTTTTATACGTATCCAGCCCCCCTTGGATCGCTTTGGATCAATTCGTAAAACTTATTAGAAAAAAAAAAAAAAAATTTAATCAAACATTGAGCTTGTTCTGACCCTTTTTCGTACCGCGATTTTATCACGCGAGATTACGCGCGAGGTTTTGACTGGTCCGGATGTGCATTGTATAATATGTAATGAGGCGCGCGTTGATTCGCCGCAGGAAGGACAGAGCCGGGGGGGCTTGCCTGCATGCAGACTCCAAAACATAATGGCGGCGCTTCGGCGATTTCAGGTAGCGGACGGGGCGGGGTTGGGTGGTGAAAGAGGGGTGGGCTTATGCAAGTAGCCGCCACGGTGACGTCACCGAAGGCGCAGAATCAAAATCTCGTGCTTTAGGAATGCACACCCTTGTGTGCTATTCCTGTTCGGAAAAAGAGCAGAAGCGAAAAAACGGCGCCACTTTCAAACTCCAGCCTTTCAGGCAAGTTTCAACTGAGGTCAAACACAGATATGCATGTTTTAACAAGAGAAATTGCGATTTCCGGGTGATGACTCCTTTAAGGTAAGTTCACACCAAACACAAAGTGAATGTTCTGGGACTTCACAACATGTAAAAAGCAGCAATAGTAGTTATGTCGACCATGATTAAGTTAAACATTTTAGTCCCCCTCCTTCCCGGCCAGTAACACGAATACATGACTGCCTCCCCGAATAAACGCTGTTATCATGGGGTCAAATTCACGTGTGTAACGCAAAGGTGACCATTCACATGGTTTTGGACAGAAGTCCCATTGCATGGAAGTCTATGAGAAAATGAAAAAAAAAAGTCACTTCCTTCACTGGTTGCAAACATTTCAAGATGGCGTCGGCCAAAATAAAACAATACAAAACTGTAATCCACACTGGGTGACATTACGAGGGCTACATCCACTTCTGATATACAGTCTACAATTCTGGCTCATATTCTCAGTAGGTTTATTTGGTAGGTTTCCGTTTTCCTCAGGCTAATGTGTCGTGTCCTTAAAGGCCGGGGTCAGTGAAGGCAGCACTCTGCTGTCAGACACAAGATGACATTTGTGTCGAAATTGGTTTTAAATCAGATTTACGTGGCATCATCGCCCTACCCAATTTTCAGGACCTCGGGCTGCGTTGTTATTAGAATATCAGCTGGCCTGAGCTCCATGACACGCTGACTCGCTGATAATCCACTCCCCTTTCTTGCACCCTCTCTTCATCAACACAGCGCTGATTGAATTCCTCTCCTGAATATTCCTGAAACCTGCCCTCCACCCTCTTTGCCCTCCCTGAGTGGATTGTTTTTATTTTCCCTCTTTAAAGCTCTCTCTCTCTCTCTCTCTCTCTCTCTCTCTCTCTCTCTCGCTCTCTCTCTCACTCTCTCACACACACACACACACACATACTGAATTAGGGCTGTTGGAATGAACCTAGGGATTCGAATACAATAATACAAATCTGTACTATTCGAGCGCTGAAATAAGTATTTTTTATTTATTTTTTTTAAACGTGTTTTCTAACAAATCTCGGCCTCCTCACCTTGGCCTAGCCGCATAAACGGAGGCTTTTGACACGTTAATTACGATGAACAATAAAGTTTTCTGAATCACAATCTGAGTATCAGAAACAGCCGACAGCGGCGCATCACGGAGATAACACGCAGAGATAACCCTGAAATGAAACAAAGAAGTGATGACATCATGACAAAGATGCATTCATGCTGCTTACTGCTAGCTAGATCGACCCGCGTCTCCATCAGCTGATTCATCTGGAACGAGACCAACAGCTGGATGTACTGAGAACGTGAAAGTAGAGCTGACGGTGAGACGAGGAGGGCGTAGCACATGGCATGTGGTTGTTTTACTTTCTTAATTATTACTAATCTAGAAAGCTGTCAGCTGTTGGTAATTCAACATGTATTGGTAATGTTTTTGGATCGCCCTCTAGTGGACAGGAAGTAAAACAACCACATTGCTGATAATGGCATTGGCAACGTATAAGGCTGTGTAGTGTAGTTAATATTAATTATAGGCTGAATTTGAGCATTAAATATTCAAATATAATTCAAATATTAAAAATATGGAATGAGATTCAAATAGTGTTATAGATGAACATTCACAGCTCTATACTGAATATTCTGGTGTGTATGGTAATGTGGTGTTTATGTAATTCCTGACATGAGACGGTGACCAAACAGAACAGTGAATGTGTGCTCATCTATCTGTCTTTCCATACTCTGCATCCCTGCACCACGCCCCCTCCTCCACTCCCAGACTTTGGTCTTGAGGATTAACCCCGCCCTCGACATTCTGGCCTGCCTTGATTATGTCCAGGGATAAGAGCTGCTTAATTGTAATCACTGGAGCTGTCCTGCGCAGTGTAAATACAGGAGCACAGATCAGCCCAGGTCACACACTCAAGATGGATGAACAACAAAACAGACATGACAACATTTAGTCAGTATTTGTTGTCAGTAATGATGGGACGATATAGGATCGTGATGAAAACACTAACAATAACTGAATTTCCAATATCTGGTCTGTAAATATCGCTCTCTACAAATAGCTTGCCATCATGGTAGAGAAGAGAAGAGCCTGATTTCAAAATACAGGAATTAGAATCGAAGTAAGAACAGATTCACACAATACATTTTCAAATGTATTTATCCTTTATTTTTGCAGGGAATTTTATGATTTACATAAAATTAGATGATGATATGATTTACCAAATTTAGAATGATTTGGTTGTTTTATTATTCACTATCTTCACCAAGACAGGTGTATCCTATCTGTGATCAATAAAAAAACCTTAAAGTGGCATAATTCTGAAATGTATTTAACAATTCAAACCAAAGATTTAGATTATACATGTTCCTGCTCATTTCCACTGCATTTTCCAAAGGTGATGTGACAGCAACCTGACAGATTTAATTATTATTAAGTGAGTGATGATGAGTATGATTCCATTTAACATCGTTGCCATCTGCTACGGTCATTTCATATTCCCATGATGGAAAATAACGTAAACTGTTTGAATTCATTGACATATTTTATAGTTGCAACTCTTCAAAATACTGATTTGCCAGCCGCCCGTCTCGCCGATCATTTGTGGCTTTGTTTGTGCCGGAGGCTCGAAAGTGTGAAATGAAGTTGACACATCATTAGAGGGTTCGAGGGGGAATAAGGCACCTGAACAAGCGGTAATTTGTTTTCCTTAAAAGGTAATTGCTTCAGAAAGAAAGGTTGATGAGATAGTACAACGTAACTGCTTGTGTGCAGCATCTGTAGTGAGCAGGTCTTTACCTTCCTCCACCATCTGGTGAACACGGAGGCTTATGTCTGTCCTGTGGGGTTAGCTGAGCCCTGTGCTGAGGATCCCACATCGCTTTCCCTATCCGCTTCAGGACTCTCTTTCCTTAATTCTTAATTAATGTTTTTGAGTTACTCCTGGTCAAGTACAGTCTTGATTGGACTGTCGAAGCTGTATTTTTGAATGTTCATGGATAGAATGTCGATGCTTTATGGATGTGAAGATAGAGGATCTTAAAAAAAAACCAAAGAAACCAAGGATAACTCATTATCACGGTCACGAGTGACTTGAAAAAGCTGTCTAGCTCGCTGTCAAAAAACAAAACAAAACAAGACTCACCCTTGACAGATAAAAATGTTTATTTCTTAACAAAATATAAAATGATGCCAGTATATTTAAGTGCCATTTTAAGAGTTTTAAGTATATTTTGATGATTCTCGGGATATCTTGAATGGCAAGTATTTTGGCCAGCATTATCGTGAATATATTTAGAAACTTTCATATCGCCCCATACCTACTATACCTAGCTGAAAAGTGGATCAATTTTGGGGATTCAGGAGGATTGCATCTCTGCTTTTTACTGCTGGGTTCTTCGGGCTCTGCTCAGAGCAGGAAGTGAAGTATGGGTAGAGGGTCTGTAGTGAGATGCAGTGTGGGAAAACCCTGTCCTCTTGAACTTACTGAGTGCAGGCCCAGCCACCCTGGAGAGTACAGCTTGATGTCTGCTCCACTGAAAAGGACATCTTAATGCCAGAAAACCGTCCAATGAAGATTTTTCTAGTAACACGTAAATTGAGAAATGTTAAAGGCAGTCTAGCGGAACAGGTTGGCCATCTGGCATTTTAGTCGTGTCAGCGCTGAGGTCAAATCTCAGGCGACCTGTCCTTGGTGCACTACACCATGAGAGCCAATTACTGCCCTCTAGAATCCCCCTAATGCACTTTGTCCCATTTACCTCCACACTGTTCGGATGTTAATACCAGGGACCGAGTTCAGTTTCTGCAATATGATCAATTCTGTTTTTTTTTGTAGTGTTTCTAATTTATACAAAAACCAAAGTGTAAAGACAACTCGTTGCAGTTTTATAGGGGGTTATGCACTTTAGGCTTACAATTAGTACTATGTACTAGTAAGCTGACATCATAAGCATACACTCTTTATGGTCTGTTTGACCAAGAAAACCTGAAACTAGAGACGGAGACCATAAACTCATGTTTACTGATAACATATCAAGTAAGAAGTAGCGTCATTTTCTCATAGACTTCCATCCAACTTCTTTTTGCAACCAGAGGAGTCGCCCTCTGATGGCCAGGAGCGCGAATGCAGGTTTAAAGCATTTCACCGTTGGCTTCACTTTTCTGAAGCAGAGATTGACGTCTCACCAAAACCAGTAACTTCGGTCACTAAGCCAACTAATCTTCTGGCTCCAGTTTCTTGAAACATAATGTGAGTGGAGTGATAGGCCTATCTATATTCTCATCTATTTATACATACATACATACATAATCTAATGGAGCGGCAAGTAAGCGAATAAGCTTCAAGTCATTTAACGAGCAAAACCCCACAGAGTGATTTGCCACAATCAGCCATTCCACTCATAATTTAGATGATGTATGGATGGCCACCGTGTGAGCTTTGAACATCAACATTACGGATGTTGTTGTGGCAAAATGTACCGGCACACAGCCGCCTGACAGCAAGGGGTTCCTGAACGGGGATCTGAAATCACACCAAAGAAGCAGCCAGCAACCGTTTTAGTGGAGAGAGAAAACTCTTCACGGGTGTAAATGTATGCAGATGTGAACCTCATCAGAGATTTAGCAACTGAAGTGCTTTCCTCTGCCCGCACTGATGTTTGCTCTCCTGTCACGCTTAGTTAAAGTGTTTAGATTTAGAGACAGGAAGTGTAATTGAGGTTTGGAAGGTAAGAGAGATTACAATCAATTTGGCGAGTTTAACTGAAAAATCACAATTACTAGAGCTTACGGGGTATAATTAGAATTAATATATAAAATTAGGCAGTGAGTTATATCTTACTTATAATGAGCTACAAAGACAGCAATTAAATAAATATCCCTGTTTTCTCAGTAATAAGCTAAATACTCATCAATCCAAACAGATTCCTTTGGATTCTAGTGTTCTTGTTCATGGCAGTAATATCTCCTCAGTGAAATGGTCCAACATATAAGGAAACATTTGTTTGATGTCTGGCTGAGAGTAAATAATAATACATAATCGATACCAGAGATAACTTCTGTTGTGATAAGACACTATCCATAACACTGAATTGAATTGAATTCCACTGTCATACTGGTCTCATATGTCCATTAAAGCTCACTAAACACATGATGCATCTTGTTTGCTTAATTTGTAAAAGAAGGCAAACAGTAAAAACCATAACTTGTATGTGCTGGACTATTTCTTGGCTGGGAGCAGTGACTTCCTTCCTCCTTGATCGCCTGGCAACCTCACACTGGCAAGATGTCAAGGAACCTATAAGAGCAGGAAGGGTCATTAGGTCATTGAACTCACATTGCTATTTTCATAGATTTGTCTCATCACACTGCTCTCTCTTCTCACCTGTCATGTAATCTAACCATCTCTTGGCTCTAACTTAATAGTTAATGGTATCAGGCCATGTCCACACGTACCAAACAATCTTTTTTTCCCTGGTTTTCCTTGGCGGCGTGTCAAGAACATCTGCGTCCTAATGAATCCATTGTAAACGACTGGTAACGCTGTAGTAACGCTGTAGTAACGCTGTAGTTCATATTCCAGGCCTATATGTGGCGCTGTTTCTGCTACCAAAATACACCAAAGATGGAGAAGAAGAGACGGAGCTTACGCATAAAGCTTGCACGCTGTATACAAACATAGACAGTAGAAGAAGAAACCGAGCACAACAAAGGCTAGATGGTTGAGGGGCTGGGCGATGACATCATCGTATGTGTATTTGCCGTAGACGCCAATTCGAACATGCAAGTGCGCCGTTTTTGACTTTTTCACAAAAAGTGTGTTTACAGGCACCAAAAACTCCAATTGGACGGTCGACCCAAATGTGTAAGACTTCTGCGTTTACACACAAAAACCATCGCTGTGTGGACGGGCCTCAGTCTTTATGTCCTAAAGTGTCAAACCATTCCTTTAAGTTGAGGTAAACAAGGAGACGCAGGGAAATAGTCAGGACAGAACTGATTTTAATTCTCTCATTTACATTAGTAGAAAAATAATCTATCCAAACAGTCTGTGTGTCCATTTCCACTCTGGCCAAGCAGCAACGTGACAGCTGATTTATGCGGCAGTCATGCGAGAGGCCTCATGAAGAGGCTGTCAAATAAAGATGGGGAAATGTTTTTCCTCCCCTACTTAAGAGCTGGCAGCAAATATAAAGGGACACTGTCAAAACATGAACATTGCGGAGGAGATGCCAGTGAATTCATCAATGCCGGCTTTATGTGGGGCTGACTTTTTGATGTACGGGGCTCACGCTGCAGCGGTCGTCTGTTGAGGGTGAGAGCCAGGAGCTTTACCCAGCTGGGACTGAGCAATGGCAGAGGCAATCTGTCCCTCCTGCCTCCTACAGCACAAAATCCCACTTGGATGAAGAGAAATGACTCGAGCGTGGAAAATAACAGTAGACCGTCTCATTACAAGGGATTTGGGTTATTGGAAGTTACTTGTTTTGAGTTTATGACTGCTTTTTGGAAACCCCTCTCCAATGCTTTTTTTGGGTGCTTGATCATTAATAAAGCATTTCCCCCCTCATCTATTTTAAGTGTAGATTTCTCAGATGCAGAGATCTGGGTGTCATGGAGGAGCGCTGCAAATGAGGCTCTCTGTGGCCCCAATGTTGTGGCTGTGACTAAATCAATTCAGGCTGCTGCAGAGCTTTGCAGCATAGAGGGCAGTGCTGCAGTGTGGATGAGGCCCCTTCAGCCATGGAACCTTCTATACGGCACTGTACAGACTACACATACAAAGTAATACCTGTTTGACAAGCAGACACATCATATAGCATGAACATTTCATGTCACAATTATCCTGGCCAAAATAATTCTGATTCACGATATTATCCCGATAATCATCACGGATATTTTTTATCGCGTCATAGATAAGACATCTATTTTAGTGTAAAAACAATCAAATAATCTTAAATAATATCATGAATAAATCATATATCATAAGGTCTGCATAAATAAAGTAAAAGAAATGTTGTACACTTTTTCCCCCCAATTCTCTTGTATGAAAGCAATCTAGACAGCATTTACAAGATATTTACCAGTATTCTGATATTTACAATAGAAAATCATCTCGATCAACTTATTGTGAATGTGTTGATCGTGACCTGTAATAACATCCTGTGTCGTTCCATTCATATATAGGACAAATCAAACCTCCAGCTAGAATCAAGAATTTAATATACTACGTTTATTTTCTGATAATACTCCAACAGTAGCGTGGCTCAGCTTGTTTTGTGCCCTACTTTGAAAAGTGTGTAAAAATGTAACCACTTCACATTTCCTCTGTTGTTGCCATGGTGTCTGCCCTAACTTGTCATCATCATATCTGCGGGAAACACTGTAATCCTCTTATTCTGCTGGTATCCCCACCGAAAACTACAATTCAGACAGCCGGCCGAGCTGCTGCTGCGTGACCCTTCATTTGTGTCGAGGTGTTGGGTTTGCATTACTTCTGCTCTTTAGCAAGATCACTGAACTCACCCTGCAGCAGCACTACCACAGCATCATGGGAGCCTGCAGGCTCCACTATGGCATGAAATCATGTGAATCGATCAGAGACAGAGCTGTTCCCTCAGACAGCCTCTTCTTCCATTCCAGCCGAGCTCGTAGTGCTGCAGGCCCGCGGGTGCTGTCGCAAGGTGATGGGTGCTGTGCAACTCCAAACCAGCTGCCCAGGTGGAAAATAAATAACCTTTCGTTCATTTAAAATATATTTACATTTTTCAATAGTACATTGCACATAAATGTACTCTGAAAAATATTGAGTATACTGACATCATACTTTCAAGTATTATTCAAGTATTCATTTTTAACACACTTAATAATTGTACAGTACAATTTCTATAAATATTCTATGTGAAAATATACTTTAAGTGAAAGTTGCATGTAATTAATAAAGTTTACTTATGTCAATGTTATTGTTAAATATATTATTAAATAATATTTAATAATAAATTGAACAATAACAAAAAAATGTTGAGCATTAAAAATATGCTAAACTTATATTATAAGTTCAGCTTATTTTTAATACTCAACATTTTTTTGGAACAATGCATTTAAAAAAATTAATTAATTGGAATTAGCCAGAAGTATAATTGAGCAAACTATTACTAAAACAATAAAAATGGTATATCCATACTATTGGCAACGTTTTAATAATCTTGTAACCCAAACAAAGCAAACATTCATTTAATTAATCAATCATGTATATTAGTGAATGCAGAGCCAATACTAAGTATACTTGAAGTTGTTCCATTTCAGCACATAAAACTACACAAAATACACTTCAAATGTTGCTTTTCTACTTTTTAAATTAAAAATAAAATACACTTACAAAATGAGTTAACAAAATAGCAAACTTCAACTTAATAAATCAATAACACTCTTGAAGTATACTGATGATTAGTGTGTCTGCAAGTACACTCAGGTATACTACAATTTTATAAGCTAAGTATATTTATTCTTCACCAGGGATTTCTTGGCTACTGGAGGTCCGTAGGGAAGGAGGAGAGGAGGAGGCAGCAGGAATGGAACACTTAGCCTCAGATTGATTTAATCATTCAGAGCATTTGTAGGAGGGTGTGTGTGTGTGTGTGTGTGTGTGAAGAGGTGGGAGCACTGTCTGCGACAGAAACCTTGGCAGTTATTACTGTCATCTGTGCTGCAATGCATGCAGTGGATGTAACTTGCTTTAACCACGAATTACCTCTCGTGTACATTGGTGTGACCTCTTGATCAGGACCACCTCTTTTTTTCTATGAGAAAATCATATTTTTTATTCTGAACTGTAATAAATGATTAAAGTCCAGTGAGGAGAGGGGAAAGAACGTCCACTTCTTAAAAGTGAAGCCAAATCTGAAGTGCCTTTAACTTACATTCTCTCTACTGGCCATCAGGGGGCGACTCCTCTGGTAAAAGAAGTCTGATTGCATGAAAGTCAATGAGAAAATGAGCCTACTCTCTCTTGATTTATTATCTCAGTAAACATTGTAAACATGAGTTTATGGTCTCAATCTCTAGTTTCAAGTCTTCTTCAATCCAGCATGATGTTCATTTAGTACATTATGGTCCATTTAGAGTCCACCAGACCAGAAAGCAGGGGATGCTTTAGGGGGCGGGGCTACCTGCTGATTGACAGGTCGCTTAACACCGTTGCTACCACGCTACCAATGGCATTAGCTACTAAGATGACTGTAAAGCTGTAAAGGTTAGCTTGAATTGCAGAAGCTAACTTTGTTAGCAGCTTTACACCAGAATCCAGATGGATCCAGATCCAGTAAGGTTGCTGCTCGGGCACCACTCTGCTGCTTGTGTTCCTCAGATCCACCCGTCGCACCATCACAGTTCAAATATTGTCACTCCCTTCACTGGTTGCAAAAAACGACAGCCAGTATCCAAGATGGCAAAAATGATACCCATGTTGGAATATACTCTATCCATTAAGTCATACATTCAGGTTAATTTGGTGTTGTGTTCTGACGAAGTGATGCATGGAAACAGACCAAAAGAGTAGGTGCTGGCCGTAAAAACATGATCCCTTGCTTACATCAGAAATATTGCTTAGTGCAGCTTTGAAAACAGTATATTTAAGGTGGTTTACCTTCCACAGCATCATGGCTCACAGAACTGTGAGGTGTTATTGACGAAAGTAAAGCCCCGAAGAGATTTTAATATCTAACTAGAACCAACATTTCACTAAATGCTGTTATGTTAAAAAAAATGTCTTTCAGGCTGCATGGAAAATATCCAAGCATTAAAAACAAGATTGATTCTCCAGCACTTACACACCCTCTGTATGCTGATATCAATATGGTATGTCACTCTGTCACAAACATCCTCACTGCGCCATCCCCCCTTTTCATCACTGGAACACTTCAAATAGATGCTGGCACCATGAATGACAGTGAGTAAAGGGGGGGGGGGGGGGTACTGGGGCTGATGGGATTGAATGGTAACTGATCCCTTGGTGTTGCTGGCATGGCATGGCAGAGGACGAAGCCATGATGTCCCACAGGGACCCCGTTAGCCTGAAGCATGTGTCATGGTGAGTGATGTAACAGGCTTTGTAGAAGTATTGTGTGTAATGATTTATTTGCGAGTGTGCACTGACATACTGTAGGACATATGCCCCATCTCCCCTTCTCAGGATATGAGATCACATTGCTGCTTGTCTACAGCCCTGTTATTTCCTGGCTGTGGCTGAATTAATTTAAGTTTGCATCAGCGTTTCTACTCCCCCCCCCCCTCTCTCTCTTAATCTCTTAATGTTCTTATCTTAGTGTAAGCCAGATATTGTATCTTCATATCTATAAATTGTCAGGAAAAATAGTTCCGACTTTAGCCTTTACAACCTGTACGGACTACACTACACATGCAAAACCCCTTTCCCATTATTCACTAACTTACATGAGATCTACATCACTCCATTTGTGTGTTTTAAGATTGTACGACCCATCTGAGTATTTTTAGGCCTTAAAAAAACACAGATTAGTCCTAATAATGTGAGGCATGTTAGTTAACTTCAGTTTTATTAAAGCTGCACAAATCCAGTTTTTTTTAATTAACAATGGGCCGAATGGCTGTGGGAAGTGAAAGGGTCACTTTTAGTAATAAATCCACTTATAATTATCACCCAACTCTGCAGTTATTTCAACTTTATTGAGTGTAATATCGTCTGTCAGCTAATTACTCAACATATTAGCCATAACAACCAAACGGCAGACATACAGTTAGCAACTAGCTGATGAAAAGAGTATAGCATTTAGCAGCTAAAGAGGTCATGAGATGAGGATGTTTTGAAATGAGCATGAATATTAGATTTATATTTTCCAGGTGTCCAGAAACAAATAAATGCTAATGTTGGTATCACATTAGCTACATCCATTTAATAATATGATAATATGTAAATGTTGGGTTTACAGTTTGTTATGCTGCCCTGTTGTAAATTGCAGTGGACTTTGTCTAACAGGAAAGGGGATTTAATCAGGGATGATGGTTTGATTTAAGGCTCTGATGAAGATACGTTGCTCACCTTTTCAGTCCTTTCAAGCACACATCAGAAAGCAACTCAAACAACCTTTTTATAAATTGTGAAAGTTGCCTTATTTTCCACTAATAGGATTTAAAAGTCTTTTCGGTAGAAGAATTTTCCTTCATGAATGAGATGAGATTTACTTTTGAAATAAACTGTCACAAAATAAATTACCACTCTTTGGGACGTGCAAGTCTAGTAAGAGTTGATGATGGATATCAAAGAAAGTGTAAGCGAGTGATATTTCTTTGGAGTGAGTAAAAACTACTTCAGTCATAAAACTAAAACTAATGTCTCATATAGTTTTCTTTTTGGAAGTGTAATCCATTCTTTTCAGTAGGATGTTTGATTTGCACGACAATTTCATTTCAAGGTCCGTAGAAAAGAGTAAGAGAATGAATTAGACTTTGTAACTTTGTCCACTTTTAAATTTCTCTTCTTAATGGAGGGTAATCTTAACTGAGATCTCCGTTCTTTAAAACTTTGCCAAGTGCAGAGATTAAACTAAAGAGACTAATTGTGATTTCATGCAAATGCCACCTGTTTGATCTTAAGGGATTTATTTAAGTTTTAAAGTCACAATGTATTAATACATTGGCTGGAATTGTACCCACTTCTATCACAAACATGCACTTCACCCCATCACTATTGAACTACCAGATGTTACCAGCGCTGCTTAATATGCACAAAGAATCTGAAAATAATTAAAATCTACGACAAGTGATGTGACCCCAATTACCCCATTCTAGCTGGTGCAGCAGTGTGGCGGTTTGGGCACTGCACATCTTTGCCGAATCGCAGTATGTTTTCCATATAAAGATCATGCACTCCGACACACAAGGTGTAAACAGCTCATCAGGAAAAAAAGAGAATACATTTTACTCTTTTGAGGCACTGTTATTATATGTGTGTCTTTTATTTGGACATTGTTGTCCCAAGGAGGAAAACCTCTTTGGGTGAGACCGCCTTCACAGTAAGTTTTGGAACACCCTTCCATTAAATATACGTCAAAGTGACTCTTACCGTTCCTTTGCATATCATCTTAAAACGTGGTTAAAAGCAATCAGACCTGCCATCATACCGAGCCACTGTGTGCTTACCTTGTCTGCCCTCGTCTGCCTTCTGTCTGTTAGATTGTGTTCTGGGTTTATCCCTGTCTTCTAATGTCATTCATGTTGTCTGTGTTGATAATCGGACTATCATTGTTCTGTATTATTTTCTGCTATATATGTCCCTCCGTTTGCATGGTGGTGCCCTATTCCTTCCTGTCTTTTGTATTGTGGTCTATGTTGTCATGTTGTAAGTGTCATGCTGATTGTCTGTCTAACATTGTGGGGGCTTTCTGCTTGTTGTCCTACTTTGCATGACACTGCCATATTTGTTCAAGCTCTTTACTGGTTGAGCTGCTTCATGTTGGATTCTTTCTTGTTCATATTTTACTTGTGTTTTATTGTTGTTGTTTTTTAATGGCAAACTTAACTTCTAGCCAAGGGACAACACTTGAAAATTAGCCTTTTGGCACATTTAAAGTGATGTTGATTAATATGCACTGTCCCTGCAAAATAAAATAAACTTAAACTTATTGCCCTGCAGATATTGTGGCTGAAGTACAAGATGGTTTTAAGATTAAGTAAATTTTCTGAAATTATAGTGCAGTAAACTGTTTAAACAAGTTTGTAATTACAGAGTAATCCTTTAGACTGTGTCCATGTTAAATGTTTCAGGAAAGAATGGTCACAGCTTGAAATGGGCTCCGATAATCTCCTGTCTCAAAATAATGGTGTATGTTAATCTGTCGGTCTCTGTCTGTACTACGCTGCACACAGATAAGCACCACTGGTTGCATCAGGGGGATTTAGGATGTATATTACAGCACTGCAAATCAATTGGTTGACCGCAGGCAGCACAGATATCTGAGTGCAGCTTGACACCAATTCCAAATGCCATACCGTCTTCTTGCATGTCTGTCCCCCTTTTGGTAAGTGCTCCCGCTGGGTCCGCGATCTGCATTCAGCTGTTCGGGACAGGATATGAATATTCCTAGCAGTCCTTTTGCACGCTCGGCGAAGCGAAGCAAACCCCTCGAAAAACATTCTTGTTAATCGTGGCATTTGCTAAAAGATGCCGAAAGGCAAGCAGTTGTCAGAGAGCTCACTGCGCAAAGAGATGGCCCACATTGCACACCCATGTGGCGCCTCAACCCAGGGATCCGTGTCTTTGCCTGAATGATTGACAGGCCTGTAACAGCAAGGCCTTTACCGTGTCCCATAATTGTGATGAAAAATCTACCCCCTCGTCTCCTCCTCCTTCTTGTTCCATCCTAATCTTCTCTTGCGGTTCTCTCAGCCCGTAGCGCTTCAAAACCCCTTTGTCTCCAACAGCTGCTGAGGACAGGGAGGTATAGAGAGATTAAATGAGTCTTTGCAGCCCCCTGAAGGAATCCCACATGCCTCGCTGCCTCTAGGCCCTGCTAGTGCCTTTGATCCGTGTTTTCCAACCCAGTCAAGTCCCACTGGGTGTAAGGGGGCTCCTACACATGCCAACCTACATACAGACCTCTTCAGACTTCAGGGTGGCTGTTGAGCATATGACTTACCTAGTTAGGCAGATAAAAGGCTCCGTTGCATTCAAACTCATGGTGCTGGAGGAAACCAGTGGATTGAGAGTGTCTTGTTTGTGCTCCAGCTGTCAGTAGAGTTTGTCAGGCTGTTCCACTGCAGTATACGCCGGTGGTTATGGACCTACCAGTCAGGATGTCATCAACGGTTGCCTTTCCTTTTCTGCTGTATAATGTCCTGTATAAGGCCTTCTGTCCAACCTTGGCTACCATTGCAGGACAGGGATAAAGCAGTGTCATCAGTGAGATCTGGCAGGATCGGCTGGATGGTGATAAACCTCTGGGGAATGCCTGCAATTTTATATTAGCCGATTGCAATAAATGGCCTGTGATGGCCCTGGGTGATGCACAGCACGTATATCAGCATGGATGTCATTTATTTCTCTGTTAGTTCTTGTAGTGCAAGGGCAACACACAGACCTGTTCAACAGGACACACTTTCTGCCTTTCATCTAACCTCTAAACCAATAAAATGTGGCCATCCCTGACACTCCAGATTTCTGTTCTGTTGCTAATGTATGATGAAGTTGATCGAGTAGGTAATGACAATTCTGCTGTCTACTGTATTCTGAAGAAAAGATGATGTTTAAGACATGCTATGGGACACATTTGTGCCTACATGGACACAGAGTAAAGCCTCCGTAGCTTGAACATGGTCGAAATTGAAGCAGTGCATGTAAATTCTCAGGGCTGCTGTAACCCTGGTAACGTTCAGAGGGAATTTGGAGGATGGGTGATAGATTATTATGAGAAAGCATCCACAAAGCTAATTGAGTCTGTCCCTCAAGTTTGTTTAATTTTCACATTTGGTCCCCGTACATGCCAGCCATGGCTTTTTCATATCTGTTTACTAGTAAGTTAGCCTAGATACCAGGGGAAGATTATGTGGCAAATCCGTATTTGGTGCACTGTAGTGTGCTAATACACCCTCCAATCTTTCATCTTAACCTCCCTGACTATATTGGTTTCATTGTAAATAACAGTGTTGATAGCTTTAATACTGCTCTTGTGTGCTACATTTATCTAAGTACTCCTGGATGTAGCTGTGGGCTGAAGAATAGTGCTGGACCACATGTTGTGTGGGTTTACATGTGTAACCACTGACGCTGTTAAATGCCCAAGTACCAGTGCTTTGTTTTCATATACCAGGTTAATTACATTTCTTTCAAAGTATTTGTCTCTTTATAATAGACCATAACGGTATGTTTCACATTGTGTTTGACTGCAGGATTATTTGTTTATTCATTGTATTTAGCAAGACACACGCTGGTTTACGAACCCAAAATGTAAGATTTTGTTCTGATTTGATTGCAATAAATAAATACAAAGAATGCTGAAATAACTACATTATGATGTCTATTTGTAAAAGGGCATGCCTTGTTTGGTCTCTTTGCAAGACGACAAGCAAACAACTTGCTTTTTATCTGAATTCTTTTTGAAAGAGTTTGAATTGATGGGTGCTAGGCTATGCTAACATTGTAGCTGCTCCATCCAGCACTTAAAAGAAAGCCATTTAGACATAAATACGAACCTTGGGGTGCTACAAGAGAGCTCCATTTTTTTATTCAGCTTCATCAGGATGACAGCGAATCATGTTATTTTCACCGCCTGGCACCTATACCCGTCTTTGCATTGACTTCTGCAATCACACTTTATGAAACATTTGATTGGTGTGAACGCAGCATAAGACTATCTCATGTGAAACTAGCTGCCTGTCAGTATTCAGGCTGTAACATGTTGGCAGGATGGAGACACATGTGATCTGCCTGCCAGTATGGTGGCGGTTAATTTCCAAAATATTGGCCACCTGCAACAACTTTAATCCAAGATTCACCATGCAAACCTTGTATTGGTTAGTTGTCGGCATTCATTTTAAACAACAGCACCATTTGCTTTTCCTTTATTATTATGGGACGATAGGATTTCATTGTGTTAATAAACACTCACAATAAGTTGATCATGGTAAATTTTCATTTTCAGGATAGTCAAAAATGACAAGCTAACTAGCTATCATGGTGGCAAAGTGTAAAAAGGAGCCTGATTTTAAAAAGATACAAAAATACATTTCATTTTACTTATGTAGGGACATCTTATGATTTATGATCATCTTATTCAAGATTTTTTGTATTGTTTTTCACTAATAGAACATAATAAAAATACTTGTTTTTAGGTTTTGCAGTCCTGCTGCCGATTTCCCTGCAGAGGATTACGTGGATGGAAAGCTTCCATTCATCTGTCTGCACTCTCCTTGACACTACAGCCTGTGAGTGAGCAGGTTGCAGGAACCCCTGACCTAAAGGTGCTTTCCATTTTCTGCCCGGTCTCCCTGTGTTAGTCCTCAGAGCCCCATTCGCCTGGGCCATCGTGGCCATCATTACATTGAGTGCAAAAATACATTAGCTCTTACTAGGAGCCACTAAGCTCTCGCCCATCTGCTGCTAGCAGGGGATTAATTAAATGATTCTGCCTGGCCTATTACCTTGTTATACCTTTTGTCATCTGTTTGGTGACGATACCCGAATTTCAGCATATACACTTGTTTTCTGAATATTTTTGTTACCAATAAGTTGCATTTGTTAGAGGATGATTCGGTTTATAGCCCATTGGACTCTGAATACAGGGCGCCAAGGCAACCATTACTGAAGGATATGGAGTGTGATTCATAAGGGCAGCCATTTATTCTAGTTTGTCGTTATGACAGAGACCTTATGGAAGTCAGTAACAATCATCATTGCATATTTGAGTACATTACAAGCTCCATGTTGTCCCTGTGTGCTCTGTGCTTTGTTCTTTCAAGCTGTGAGGAATATAGAGTCAGTCATCATTATGTGCACCAGTCGTGTTCTGCCAAGACTCAGTGTAAGATTGCATTATGCCAGATGGATGTTATACAGGAGTGTAACTACTCTGCTCAATGTATTGCTTTAAAGGCTTTTGCTGTCACACCTACAATTATTATTATTTTTTTACTCAGCAGTTTACTTGAATGTATATTTGTACTCTTCACTCAGCACACTTACAAGCTAACCAGAACAGGAATGTCACATGGTGAATAACTTATTTTGTAACCACTATCGGTGACTCAGCGGTTCGAATCCGGATCTCATCCAGTCTGCATGCCGAAGTGTCCTTGAGCAAGATACTGAACCCCCACATTCACACGCCATCGGCATTGCATGTGTATGAATAAGTTAGCTCTTTTGCCATCAGTGTATGAAAGTATGTGTGAACGGGTAAAAGAGACTGAATGTAGTGTGCAGCGCCTTGAGTAAGCTAGAAAAGTTCAAATGTATAAATGTAGGTCCTAGGGTTGTAAACGATAAACCGATGCGACCGGATATTCGGTTCAACAAGTGAGAGATACGGCTACATCGGTAGCAGCCTCCTCAAGCGATACGAATTATCAATGGATTCCTAGATGAATCGGTTATGGAGTCATGGATCGGGTATCGCAAGACTTTGAAGCGGTTGGCGGCATCATATCTATGGGCGGCATTACGCCAGCGTCTCTAAAACAACGCGAGAGCTGAAGCTGCCCGTGAAACGCCGTAGCTGGCTAGCTGGTATGAGTTATAAACAAGGGACAACACGGAACATGGAGGAGGTGGAGGTGGAGAGGCCGGCGCAGCACAGGTAGGTGGCTGCGACGCTGCCGTGTGACCGCAGGCACTCCACGACGGCACGTGAGAGACGGACGGCTTTGAATGTCAATCGCTTGTGTCTCAACTTGCGCCACAAGAGGCGGCCGCAGCACGGGTAGCGTCCACGACACTGTCCTGTGACCACCATCCAACGATTCAGACAGAGTTTTTTTTTGGTCCATGTCTAAAAATAAATACATTGACATGTGATTTTGTTGTTCTGTTTTTTTTTTTTTTTGCCAGTGCCATACAGCCACAATGTTTGGGGATATGTGGTATTTTACATATTTGAAAAGAAACTATTGTACTGTCACTTTCATAGAATCGGCTTCTTTATTTTATAAAATATCTACAACAAATATTAACCGTAGAATCGAATCGTATCGTTCTTACACTGTATGGAATCGATTTGAATCGAATCGGTCTGTAATTAAAGGATATCGTTTTTGAATCGAATCGGTCTGTGATAAAGGATATCGTTTTTGAATCGAATCGTAACCTGTGTATCTAGATGCATATCGAACCGTTTATCACAAAGAGATGTGCAACCCTAGTAGGTCCATTTACCATTTAATCATCCAAAATACTTAAAACTCTTAAATTGGCACTAAAACAGGATACAGGAATCACCTTGCATTTTGTTAAAGGGATAGTTCAGAATTTTGGACATAAGACCTATTTTCCAAGTGAGCCGGTGTGTTCAAGACGTCTGGAGACGTTTTCAAGAAATTACATTCAGTTCTTCTAGTTGCCCGAGTTCGCTTATGCAATGGCTAGCGCAAGTCAATCGTTCTTAGCTAGCATGGCATTAAAAACAGTCTTGCCCACTCCACAGTGCACCCGAGGCAAATCCATTGTAACGGCAGACTATCGATGTACATATGTGTTGATAGAATGTTTGAAATAAAACCAACCTTGCATTTTTAAGGATTTATGTCTCAGCAGCAGCAGCAGCGTGTCATACTTCCTAGTAGGCTATGGCAGCGGTGGACTGATATCACCTAGCACTTATAAGTTACAGGTTCTATAATAGTTTGTTTACCTGCTGTCATTGCTACAGACGCAGAGTAGCCTGCAGTGCTAGTTTCTTCAATCTCACAGAAATGGAAATTTTTCGAGAATATACTGAAACTTTTGAAGACAATGATGAGGAGTTTTTTTTCCACCCAAACCCAACTGTACCTGTACGAGCCTGAATATACAGAGGAAGAATTGCACGAGAGGGATGCTCAAAGGGCAGAACGTGAACGAGCGTCTGTGGAGACCGAGATAGCCCCCGCTGGAGCTGAGAACCGGGACCGAACAAAGGGAGACTGGTGGTGCCAGGAGGGAATCCCCCGCAACGCGTCCGAGGGTTTACGGTTCTGCGGACGGAGCAGAGGTCCGGGTTCGCGGTGCGTAATTGTGGCTTTGCGTGGCCATGGGCTGCCCGGTGTTTGAGTGAGCTCCGAGGGCTTTTCAGACAGCCTTGGGGGTAAAAATGCCGACAGTTTGGCCCGGTTCAATTGCCTATTTACGGGCAGTATTTAGGGCGGCGCGTCTTAGAGTTTTGAGTCCGACGGAGCAAAGTAAAGTTCCGCTGCTGCTGAGAAACTAGTTCCTCAAAAAATGGATGATTCATGCGATGCAAGGTTAGTTTTGTTTCAAATATTATTCTATCAACACAGATATGTACATCGACAGTCTAGTGTTTTAATGGATTTGCCTCGGGTGCACTGTGGAGTGGGCAAGACTGTTTTTAATGCCTGTCTAGCTAAGAACCATTGACTTGCGCTAGCCATAGCACAAGCGAACTCGGCAACTGAAAGCAATGCACTCAGGAGAGAGGATTCTGGCTGTTTCCATCTCAAAGCAACTCGGGAACATGGGCTTATTCAAATGACTTTAACAGGCTGGTGATAAGAGAACTTCAAGGGTTACCAATAAGCAGAGTCCCTTTCTGTTTTATTTTGATCAGATAATCTTGTTCTTTCTGACTGCAGTCATTCGGTCAAAATGAAGATGATGGTTTTTAGGTCCATTTCATATTTGTTGCACCCCCATGATTGTGGGTGTTCTTGAAGACACGTGCATTGGCACCAGTGCTTTAGAGCATAATGGTTTTATTTTGAGCACATCATTTCTTTTACATTCAAACAACTGAGAAAATGGTCAGACCAAAGGGAAATAAGCATCCTTCTGGGGGATGTTCTTTGAGGACTGCTGAAACACAATTTTACAGCCACTGAGCTCAGTATTTAGATTCAATGCATAAGAATGCAAGCGTGCAATTCTAATTTGGACTTAATTTGATTTGCATTTGTTTGGAAGTGCGACTGAGCGGCCATATAGGCAGAGGATGCTCTCAGCCTGCTCTTCTCGACCTCAGAAGAACACTTTTACTAATCTAAATAGATTCAATGGCGAGTGTATTTTCTTTATTGTAACCATACATCAACCATGAGTTACTTTACACTAAGTTCCACGGGTGGTATTGTATGTTTTGAAAATCAACAACAACAACAACAACAACAAACACTGGCATTGAACACAATCATCCCATCATCATGAACAAGATTTGTCTGCTGATAGAGCAGTGTATAATTATGCTATGATCATACACATTTCTAGTGCTTGATCTTAATTCCTGTTGCAATTTACTGCACACATGACTTAAGCTGTTTATTCTCAAACAAAATAGACGTCTAAGACATCCTTATTTCCTTGTGCTTGCTGGTAAGGTAGTCCTGCTCATTGCTGTGAACTGGAAGAGAAACATCAGTCGAGTCACTTAGTGATGTAGCAATGGACAAGAACTCGCCATACACATGTGTGATGAGTAAAGTGGAAGCAGTGTATTTTAGCAGAAATATGACAGAAAGATATGAAGTATAACAGAGGTTTATTATGCATGCAATATTGTCATGATATGTTAAGATGTATTGTTTTGACTATGTTACTTTAACCATAGACTGTATAAGTGGACATAGTCATGGTGATGTCACACATTGTTTGTGGACTAAGGTTTTGAAACCTCTAGTTCGGCATTTTGGCCACCGTCAACTTGGATTTTTTTGCAACCAGCAAAGGAAGTGACCATATTTGGACTGCTGCAGCAGAGCAGATTGACAGATTTGTATTATAGGCCTTACACTGAATGTGGTGCTCAGGTTGGTCATGTGCACACGTGTACAGCATCTCTGTGTGTGTGTGTGTGTGTGTGTGTGTGTGTGTGTGTGTGTGTGTGTGTGTGTGTGTGTGTGTGTGTGTGTGTGTGTGTGTGTGTGTGTGAGTGCAAGCTGCTGTCTAAGTGTTAGAGATTAATCGGTTTAGTGAGAAGAGAACTAATTATAGCCTGGGACCTGCACTCAAAGCCCAGATCTCTCTATCTCTGTCTTTGTCTGTCTGTCTGTCTCTCTCTCTCACACACACACACACACACACACACACACACACACACACACACACACACACACACACACACAAATTCAAAGTAATCATGCCCTACAAGTGGACCTACATTAATATATTGTTGTGACATGGAAACCAGTAATGGATGACACCTGTGGGGCCCCTCTTTATTTCTACTGTAGTATTGCAATATGCACTGAGTGAGCCATAGTAGTGCACTGTTTTGATTTAATATGTATTCAAGGCACTTGTTAAAACTCCAATTTAAAAGAGAGGCACTTTGTGTAAGCATCAGAACCACTGGAGAAAATGCAAACTGCAGCTTTCACTTGTTGTGAGTACAGGACTGTATTCCTTGTGGACTGTGTAGGTAGATACAGTTTGAGTATTCTCCATAGGCTCGTTAATCTGTTATGATGGGAGTCTGGCCTTTGTACTCCCCAGAGACCCCGAGGCCATGTGTTCCTGGCTGCGGCCTCTAAAGTTGGACTGCACCCTCTTGCATCGGCTTACTATCCCAAAACAAGCTCTTCAATACAAACAGAGAAGAAGTGCAACTTGTGTGTTTTTACACTACTTGTAACTGTTCTTCAGATAGGGGATACATGTATACTGGGAGCCAGATTCATTGAATGCAAATATTCCTTCCTTCCTTTTTTCTTTTTTTTTTTCTTCAGTGTTGGGCTTCTACGTCTTTTGTGTGACCTCGTAATCCTAAAGCTGTTGACCAATCCGCAGCCTGGCTCGAAGCCCGCTCCTTCGCCGCTGGTGACGAGTAGTTTAACAACGCTGAATGCAGCCCCCTGTTTGCCCAGCAGCCATCGATGTGGCCTGTCTGGAAATATCGAGGTCAGGCTAAGCCACTCTGCAGCGGTTTCTAGGGCATGACACACATCAGGACTGAGTTGAAATCTAGTTCAAACAGCAGCTGGGGGAGGTAGGGGAGGTGTGTGACATCACCTAAGTCTCCCACACGACCACCTCCTTCCATCCCGCCCACTGTGGTTCACCCTGGCGGGTTGCTTTCTTTAGAAAAAGGAGCTGCGGGAGGCTGAATGCTGTTAATGTGGATAAACTGCACTGTGGGATCGAACCCTACACAAAGCGATTTGACTGCAGTGCAATTTCACGATTATCCCGGCCAAACTAATCATCCCGATAATCATCCAAATATACTTAGAACTCACTAAAACATACTGCCATCTGTATCATTTTTATTGTGACACAAAAAAAGACATCTTTTTTTAGTGATCATCCTTTTTAATGAGAAACAAATAATTAAGATTCAACAATTAAAATCATCTTAAACAAGGCAATCATAAGGTCTACTCTTAAATAAAGGATAAATACATTTTGTATCTTATTTTTGTACATTTCTGTATCTCTAATTTTGACTTCTTTAACAGCGAACTAGACAGCTTTTTAAAGTCACTCATGATGATTTTTATGGTGATCCTGATGACGTAAATTCACCAAAATGAACTTACTGTGAGTGTTTCTCATCCCGATCCGTGATCAAATTTCCTCCCGTACAAGTGTAGGGGAGTGAAGGTGAGCAGCTGGGCTGAACCCTCTTCAGGTCTTCGGGTCCACATATGGACGAGTTGTGCCTCCGTGCATGAGCCACTCAGACTGTCCATCCATCCATCCATCCATCCATTTTCCTCCGCTTATCCGAAACCGGGTCGCGGGGGCAGCTGCCTGAGCAGGGACGCCCAGACTTCCCTCTCCCCGGACACTTCCCCCAGCTCCTCCGGGAGGACCCCAAGGCGTTCCCAGGCCAGCGTGTCCTGGGTCTTCCTCGGGGTCTCCTCCCAGTGGGGCATGCCTGGAACACCTCCCGAGGGAGGCGTCCAGGGGGCATCCGATGCAGATGCCCAAGCCACCTCAACTGGCTCCTCTCGATGTGGAGGAGCATCGGCTCTACTCCGAGCTCCTCCCGTGTGACGGAGCTCCTCACCCTATCTCTAAGGGAGCGCCCCGCCACCCTGCGGAGGAAGCTCATTTCGGCCGCTTGTATCCGGGATCTTATTCTTTCGGTCATGACCCAAAGTTCATGACCATAGGTGAGGGTAGGAACGTAGATTGACCGGTAAACCGAGAGCTTCGCCTTTCGGCTCAGCTCTCTCTTTACCACGACGGACCGATACAGCGACCGCATTACTGCAGCCGCTGCACCGATCCGCCTGTCAATCTCACGCTCCATCCTTCCCTCACTCGTGAACAAGACCCCAAGATACTTAAACTCCTCCACTTGAGGCAGGAACTCCCCCCCGACCTGGAGGGAGCAAGCCACCTTTTTCCGGTCGAGAATCATGGCCTCAGATTTGGAGGTGCTAATCCTCATCCCGGCTGCTTCACACTCGGCTGCAAACCGCCCCAGGACATGCTGGAGGTCCTGGCTCGAAGGAGCCAACAAGACCACATCGTCCGCAAAAAGCAGGGATGAAATCCAGTGGCTCCCGAACCAGATCCCCTCCGGCCCACGGCTGCGCCTAGAAATCCTGTCCATAAAAATAATGAACAGGACCGGTGACAGAGGGCAGCCCTGCCGGAGTCCAACATGCACCTGGAACAGGTCTGACTTACTGCCGGCAATGCGAACCAAGCTCCTGCTCCGGTCATACAGGGACCGAACAGCCCTTAGCAGAGGGCCCCCAACCCCGTACTCCCGAAGTACCTCCCACAGAATGCCACGAGGGACACGGTCGAATGCCTTCTCCAAGTCCACAAAACACATGTGGACTGGTTGGGCAAACTCCCATGAACCCTCGAGCACCCTGCGGAGGGTATAGAGCTGGTCCAGTGTTCCACGGCCAGGACGAAAACCGCATTGTTCCTCCTGAATCCGAGATTCGACTATCGGCCGAATTCTCCTCTCCAGCACCCTGGAATAGACTTTCCCGGGGAGGCTGAGAAGTGTGATCCCCCGATAGTTGGAACACACCCTCCGGTCCCCTTTTTTGAATAGAGGGACCACCACCCCGGTCTGCCAGTCCAGAGGCACTGTCCCCGACTGCCACGCGATGTTGCAGAGACGTGTCAACCAAGACAGCCCCACAACATCCAGAGACTTGAGGTACTCAGGGCGGATCTCATCCACCCCCGGTGCCTTGCCACCGGGGAGCTTCTTAACTACCTCGGTGACTTCAGCCCGGGTAATGGGTGGATGAACCTCCGAGTCTCCAGCCTCTGCTTCCTCAATGGAAGACGTGTCAGTGGGATTGAGGAGGTCCTCGAAGTATTCCTTCCACCGCCCGACGATATCCCCAGTCGAAGTCAGCAGCTCCCCACCTCCACCGTAAACAGTGTTGGTGGAGGGCTGCTTCCCCTTCCTAAGGCGCCGGATGGTTTGCCAGAATTTCCTCGAGGCTGACCGATAGTCCTCCTCCATGGCCTCCCCGAACTCTTCCCAGACCCGAACCTTTGCTTCAGCGACCGTCCGTGCTGCAGCACGCTTGGCCTGCCGGTACCCGTCAGCTGCCTCAGGAGTCCCCCGAGCCAACCAGGCTCGGGGGACAGACCACTCAGACTGTTTCCCGATTAAAGCTCCTTATGTCCCTGCCCACATTTTGATCCTACACTAAGACTGCCGCTTTAAAATGACACAGAATTTGGTTATTTTTTCATGAGCAGAAGTTCTTACACTGTCAGCGTTCTTTTATGGGAACATAAAGTGTTATGTAAGGAACTTAGCCACAGGGAAATGTGGGTTTTCTCCCTCACTGCTATTGCCATTTTTATGATGAAATTAAATTGCTTGACACTCGTAAAATGCCTAAATGTTGCTCCCAGCTGGAGGTGAGAATAGGAACGCACTGTGGCATCCTCCCTCCTTTTTTCTGTCAGGCCTTGAGCGACAGCAGCTCACAGGTTATTATCACCCTGTGAAAGGTTACAAATCAATACTTGTCATGACAGCAAAATCCTCTTTTTTTCAAGTACAGCTCTGCTGTAAAATAAGAATCTCTAATCTCTCCTTCCTCCCCTCCTCCTTCAAAGCTTTGGACATAATAATCTGACAGACAGGGTGTTTTTTTTCTTTTTGATTCCGTGTATGTGGATTTTTGGATTTATGATGAAACTACATTTTGGATGCACAATAACTAGGACACTGGCGAAGCAGATGCGTATATGTAACGATTATCTGACAGTATTTGGGAGAGTGTATTTATATACAGGACTGAATACAATTTAGACAGGGATCATATAATTATAATTAGGGAGGACCGGCAGGATTATGAATATTGTTTTTTTTAAACACAAAAAAGATAAATAAATAATGTCTGGGTCTATTCAGATGATCCACAACCCACTATTTTAATTGTGTGAGAGTGTGAACGTTATTAATGGGAGAGAGAAATTACCTGAGTGTTCCAAAGTGTTTTTTCAATTTGCAGATGAGCTCACTCCAGTCCTCTATATAATCCTCTATATAGTCCTAGACCTATGTAGTCCTCTATCTAGTCCTCTATATAGTCCTCCATATAGTCCTCTCCTAGTCCTCTTTATAGTCCTCTATATAGTCCTTTATATAGTCCTCTACATAGTCCTCTATATAGTCCTCTATATAATCCAATGTCTGCTTTAATGAGTCTTTCATACTATAACTTAATTGGAAATATATACATGGAATATTCATTTGTTTTAAATCGCTTCATACTCAAACAAGATTAAAATGAGAGTAATATAAATGAAGCTAATCATCTGGCATATTTCATGACTCACTTGCAGATATGCTATAATGTTGTGCTAGGATTGTCCTGTCACACCTCACCATGCCTTTTGTCTTCCGTGTCCGTCATCTCCTTCATCTTCCGAGTCCTTTACCCCTTCCCCTCTCATTCTTTCCATCTCGATTGTTGCCATAGCTACACTATCAACTGGAGACGAGCCTTCAGCACATGGGAGGTGATCGTGTTCAAATGACATATCTCACTAAGATGAAATCTTGCTGCCAAAGCATTTTCTTCTTAACACAGTGCAAAGATATGCTTGCCGTCGATACTTTCCCCCCATCTTTGCATTTCCTATCACTCCTACTGTAGATTCTCTGAGCTTCCTTTATCACGCTCCATTTTCTCCATCTCATTTTTAAGCTTCCTCTCAGTATAGGATTTGATGTTCTGGAGGTCCTCATTCATCGTAGTTAGGTGATTTATGTTAGCTGGCTGCAAAACGATTACATGTCCAATGCAAGGAAGACATACACTACTATATTGCCAAAAGAATTAACTCATCCATCCAAATAACTGAAATCAGGTGTTCAATAACTTCCATGACCACAGGTGTATAAAAGCAGCACCTCGGCATGCAGACTGTTTCTACAAACGTGTGAAAGAATGGGTCGCTCTCAGGAGCTCAGTGAATTCCAGCGTGGTACTGTGATAGGATGCCACCTGTGCAACAAGTCTAGTTGTGAAATGTCCTCCCTCCTAAATATTCCTTAAAGGGGAAGCGATTGGGAATGACAGCAATTCAACAAGAAGTGGTAGACCACGTAAAATGATGGAGCGGGGTCAGCGGATGCTGAGGCACATAGTGCACAGAGGTCACCAACTTTCTGCAGAGTCAATCACTACAGACCTCCAAACTTCATGTGGCCTTCAGATTAGATCAAGAACAGCGTAGAGAGCTTCATGGAATGGGTTTCCATGGCGATCAGCTGCATCCAAGCCATACATCAGCAAGTGCAATGCAAAGCGTCGGATGCAGTGGTGTAAAGCACGCCGCCACTGGACTCTAGAGCAGTGGAGACGTTCTCTGGAGTGACCAATCACGCTTCTCCATCTGGCAATCTGATGGACGAGTCTGGGTTTGTCGGTTGCCAGGACAACAGTACTTGTCTGACTGCATTGTGCCACGTGTAAAGTTTGGTGGAGGGGGATTATGGTGTGGGATTATTTTCAGGAGCTGGGCTTGGCCCCTTAGTTCCAGTGAAAGGAACTCTGATGCTTCAGCATACCAAGGGATGTTGGACAATTCCATGCTCCCAACTTTGTGGAACAGTTTGGGGATGGCCCCTTCCTGTTCCAACATGACTGTGCACCAGTGAACAAAGCAAGGTCCATAAAGACATGGATGAGAGAGTTTGGTGTGGATGAACTTGACTGGCCTGCACAGAGTCCTGACCTCAACCCGATAGAACACCTTTGGGATGAATTAGAGTGGAGACTGAGAGCCAGGCCTTTTCATCCAACATCAGTGTGTGACCTCACAAATAGGCTTCTGGAAGAATGGTCAAAAAGTCCCATAAACACACTAAACCTTGTGGAAAGCCTTCCAGAAGAGTTGAAGCTGTTATAAGGGTGGACCAACGTCATATTAAACCCTATGGATTAAGAATGGGATGTCACTTAAATTCATATGAGAGTCAAGGCAGGTGAGCACATACTTTTGGCAATATAGTGTATTTGAAGGTTTGTGCTTCAGATATTTATATTCTGGACATTTATTTTGGTTGATGTTTTCAACACTTTTCCTTGTAATCTCTTCTCCGCTGTAGGTGTGATGATTATAGTGGTGATTGGCTGAGAGCCAGGCCAGACTGACCGGTGTGTTCGGAGAGCCTTGGTGATTGTTTGGATTAACGGACCTGGCTCTGAATGTGAGGCATTTCCACAGCAGGTTTTGTCTTCCACAAGATTCTGGATGTAGGATTCAGCCCAGACCTGATGTCTGAGGTACCTCCTGCCTCTTCTGACGATTGCTCTTCTGTCCTGGGCTGACACGAGGCTTGATGTTGTGCAGCTGTGACAGTAACAGAGTCATTGTTCATAGCATAAATCCCATGTCTCGTATTTGATATTTCCTCCCGAGACCTCTGAGGAGACATGAGGAGGATACATGAGAGCAGCCTTCACACAAGTCTGATCTGATTCATCTCAACATCACTGGAGTTTCATACCAGAGAAACAGATAACTGAGTATGAGAACCACTAGTTTTATATTTCATTTGTTTTCTGATTCACCATGTAGTTAAACATCTGAGTTAATTGAAGGCCTGAACAACAAAAGGACCACAATTAACTTTATTATTTATTAGAAAGATTTCTCTTGTCATGATCTTTCCCCCATTAACTCTTATGGATATAGTTAAAGTATGTCCATCAGCAAGAAACACGTTTTACATAATTTCTCCTAATTTCCATTTAGTCATTGTGGCTCTGATATGAGTTACATAATAAAAATGTTACCTCATAAATAATTGCCAGTGTTCAAAATATACTATCATCATATTCTGAGTTATTAACTATTGAATTCACAATTGAAATATCAGTAACTAACGACGCAAATTCAGAATACATATTATAAATACATTCTGCCAGTAGACTTACATATGCAGGTTTTTCTTCATGTGTTTGTTAAACAGGTAGCAGACTACTCTGTCGCTGATAATAACTGTGTCTTTATTAGTCCGAGCACAGAGAACATGTGTTCAGACACAAACTCCATCAAAAGTATCCAGCTGTTGGACCCGACTGACAGCTGATCCAGCTGCTCAGTGAGAGATGTCGCTTCAGGTGACGCTTCAGAGGAAACATCTCAGTTCTCTAAAAACTCCCCGGTTCACCTCGCCTCACAGGGTTTCCCTGCTTCTCTCCATGCATCACAGCTGGAGGGACTGAGTAAACGTGGACCCCATTGAAGAGATTTGGGGCGCACCCACGGGTGTGTGCCCTGTGACCGACAGGCACACTGACTGACACCTGCTGAATGAATCGTTATGGTTAATTATCATTTGGTCTGCATACTCTCATCTTACATACCTGCTTGCCAAATATATAACCCCATACACTCTGATGTATCAGGACGTAATTGAAGGGTTTTCATTTGTGCTTTTTTCCTTGTGTGGGAGCAGTAAAGTCTCAACAGCGTCCATCCATCCATAGCTAATGAGGCAGCGTGAGTGAGGCTCGCAGCAGCCTCTGACTCACCTCCCCTCTGCGCTCTCCTATGAAACGGCCGCAGTTACTTTCACCTGCATTCCTGTTGGCTGCGTGCACGTTCAAATTTGGTGGGTTGATGGGTTACTATTTTCGGAGCTGCCTTCCAAAATTCATTATTATTTGGATAAGCGCAAAACTTAACTACCAGACTGGTAAGGTTGCTGGTACGTGCAAAGACAACAGCATGTTATCTAAAATAACGCTTAACAATCACTTATGTTCAACAGCTGCTGTCCAGTGCTACTCACTCTTTTATTCAGCTTTTCACTCAAATCCTGTGTTAACACCAAATGTGAATTTTTGCCTCCTGTTACAGCAGGACCAACATAAATAATAATAATAAAAATAATAATAAATAATACTGGCGACCTGTCCAGAGGGGTATTCCATCAAACTCGCTAAGCGCAAAGCCGGGCTAATTTCGATAAGCCTCGCTACCTTTAGCGAGAGTTGCGTTCCATCAACGTGACTTGAGGCACTCTCCGCTAAGTAACCATGGGAATTTATCCGACCAAACTAGCCTGCTCCGGGGCAGGCTAACCATCAGGCTTACTTTAGCGGGGGTTTCAGAGAAGTCCGTCTGTCGGAAACAACTGTACCAGCAGAAGGTTCCGCCAAGCCTAGTCCTCGTGATTTCATCACGTGAAAGACCAAAAATGACCAAAATGACACAAACAGACTATATTTTCATCAAGCGTCTAAAAATACATGCTTGCAATTAAAAAATATGAATAAATCGTTTATTTTGTTTAATAAACCGACTGGCCATATCATAAATTAAAGCCCCCAGGTGGGTGCGTGGTGATGCACCTGCCCTCGGATGTGAGCATCGCAGGTTCACATCCTGGCGAGAACATCTCATGTGTGTTTTCTTTTTCTTTTTGCCTGTATAATTGTCTTTAGATCAGAGAATTAGACCAACATTTTACCTTAACTATGATAAATATGTCATACAATTTCCCCCAAACCCAAATATAACTTGCAAAAACATGATAGACATAAAGATGTTATTATTAATAGCATGTTATAGATCCCAATGACAAAGGCATTGCTGCATGCAATTTTCAGCCACATAAATTCCTTTCAGGTGAGTTCATTAATAGGTTCATTGAATGTATTCATTAAATTGTTGAGATAAATGAGTTGGTCAATATAGATGCATTTACTAGGCCTATCTAAAGAGAGAGAGAGAGAAAGAGAGAGAGAGAGAGAGAGAGAGAGAGAGAGAGAGAGAGAGTGTTCCGGCCAAAGAAAGAAGTTTGACAAAGTTCCATAGTCAGGAATTGAACCATCACCTGCCGCGTGGGAAGCTGGCGCTTTACCTCTACACTATCCTCACGTTAGAGAAATCGTAGTCAGTGTTATATTAGAACATGTTACTCTTAACGGTACTTCCGTATTAAATCGTTCGGCAATTCTTGCCCAAGCAGCCTCGCGATTTTTATTTATCACTACAGTATTCCCTTTATTGGTTATGATGGGTTTGTACTCCTCGTACAGTTCCATCAATAATTTTTTCTCTGGTCTTTTCTGCCATTTTCTCGATGATTCGACATTCACGGTTCTGGTCTGGCTTCATATCCCGTGAACGGTGTAACACACGACAACTTTAACCTGGCTTGAATAAGCCTCAACAAGGCGCGGCTGAAATGCGTTAATGGAACGGGTTTACCCGCAAGTGGAAGTTGGCGTTAGTTCTAACCAGGCTTAACCAGGTAAGCGCCGCTTTAATTAGCGAGTTTGGTGGAATACCCCTCTGGTGTATCCTGCCTTCGCCCAATGACAGCTGGGATCGGTTCCAGCCCCCCCGCCACCCTGAATACAGGATAAGCGGTGGACAATGGATGGATGGATGGATAATAATAATAATAATTATAATAATAATAATAATAATAATAATAATAATAATAATAATAACTTCATTTACATAGCACCTTTAAAAGCAACAGTTTACAAAACTTTTGACAGCAGAATTTAAATATGGCCAGGTACACAAATACAATAAACACATTAGCAGAGATCAGGTAAAAAGGCAATAAAATTAATAAATAAAAATAAATAAAGTTAAAACGGGTGACATCATATAAAAGCAAGTCTTTAAAATTGTGTTTTAAAGTGTAAGACCGGCGAAAATGGACCCCATAGTCTTTTTCACCATGAAAAAACATCAAATAAGCCATCCAGACATTTTTTTTCAGTGATCACCCATGTATCGAGAAAGTCTCGAAAGACGCTAACAGCCCCATAGCGCTAACAGTGATTAGATTGGGGCGATGCGCCTAATGCATCCACAACGGCATATTTTAACCACTAATATTGCTCAAAATAGCACCAAACCTCTTCAGTAGCATGATAAGGGTCCTTACACATAAAACTAAGCACCAACAACGTATTTAGCGAACCCGTTAGGCGCATCGCCCCAATCTAATCAGTGTTAGCGCTATGGGGCTGTTAGCGTCTTTCGAGGCTTTCTCGATACATGGGTGATCATGGGTCTGGATGGCTTATTTGATGTTTTTTCATGGCGAAAAATGGGGTCCATTTTCGCCTGTCTTACACTTTAAGAAGTGAAATAGAAAACATAGTAGCAACATTGTTTCTGTGAGGACGGTGTATGGGTTTTCCATATACATTTCTCCACAGTTTGGTGTGGTCTTGGATTTTCCCTCCATTTCTGATTCAGCATCGCCAGGACGCCAGGAGGAGAATCCCAACATCATCACGCAAATCTCACGCTCAAGTTGAAATATTTCAACTTGTGAAAATGTGAATGATGCAAACTTAGTCACGTAATTGGTGGCATTCGCAATCACAGGGCTGACATGTAGAGACAGACAGGTAACCAGTCTATCACAGGGCTGACATGTAGAGACAGACAGGTCTTTTGACTGTGGGAGGAAGAGAACCCACGCTTACATGGGGAGAACATGCAAAATCCACACAGAAGGAACCCAAACCCGACCCGGGAATCGAACCTGGGACCCCCTCGCTGTGAGGTGACAGTGCTACACTACACCACCGTGCAGCCCGCCAAGATGCATTACAAAAAAAAAAAAACTAAATCAAAACAAAAGAGAACAGAAGAAAGCAAGCAAGCCAGCAGAAAAATCAGTTTAAACAAATTTAAAGATTAAAAGCAAGCGTGAAAAGGTGAGTTTTGGCTGGTATGAAGCATTGCAGATCTGGCTGGGAAGGACATTCCAGAGGGAGGGGGCAAAGGCTCTGTTGCCCTGTCCTGAGCTTGGTGCTAATGGGTTGGAGGAGGTTGGCATCAGTGGACCTGAGGCGACGGGTAGGGGTGTGGCGGTGGAGGAGGTCAGAGAGGGAGGAAGAGGCCAGGTTGTTGAGGGCTTTGAAGGTGTTCAGTAGTATTTTGAACTCAATCCTGTATTTGATGGGGAGCCATTTTACGGCATTTCCTTTACCCATGAAACGGAAAATTCTGTAGATATAGAGTACTGTTCTTTCAAAGACACTTCTGTCAAAAAATAAATTCCACAAAAAGATAAATTACACTATATCAAACTTGCCCCAGAGTCTGAAAATGAATCAAAAATATGATTATTATGGTAGTAAAGGTTAACAAAAGTTGAACAACTCTTTCCAACTAAAAGCTCTTTCCAACTGAGCCAATGGAAACTGCATTACATAAATCATTTTAGATGAGCATTGATTTTTTTATTTTTATTTAAGTTTCAGGAAGGTTCCTCCAAATCTGAAACTCTTTGGTGATGTCGCTGCCTATGGCAACTTACACGTGAGTGGAGATTCTTGCTCCTGTAACTCAATACATAATTAAAAATACAGGTAAACTCACATTAAAACACATTTTTACAGACTTTTCTTTGGGAGTTCATGAAACCCAAAATGAGTGATTCATGCGGCTGTGATTCACCGATCAGTGAATCTAAATGAGTTTTACTCTTCCCCCCTCTGACAGAGCTGCCCACCTGCTCCTGCGTGCTCTGACAAACAACTTCACACAAGACATCTGGCGGTTCAACAGGTTCAACTGTATACGACGCATGTAAAGCTGAAATGCCCCAACACAAGTAACCCTTTCATGCTTTGTCGTCAGTTTCTTTCACGCTCAATTTGCTCTGCTATCACGTCAGGGCCAAATGTGCAAACAGGTTGCAAATCATTCATCAAGCATTAGTGTTGGAAAACCGTTTAAGATCTCTGCCATGTGGAATATTTTCGCCATAGCAGAGTTCATCAGAGGCACGCATGTGATTGAAGATGTGTAACATGGAGAAAGGGAGAGAAACGTGACTAGATATCCAGAGTTGAAAATATCAGATAAGAAGGCCAAGCACGAGAAGGAGGAAAATGGTAAAAATAAAAAGGTTGAAATTGTTGATTTTAAATTATTCTCCAGCCCAGAAAGAGTAATGGTCATTTTCCATAATCTCTATGTAAAATGATGCAGGCATCTGTGATGCATCAAGTTAACCTCTCTGGGTAAGGGTTGTGATAAATCTGATATTAAAATGTCATTTTTGCATGAGAGGGCTGGGTTCATTAAAATATTGAAGAAATGTTGGAAACGAGATGAAACTTCTGTGCAAATGGATGATTTTAATATTGCCAACGAAGCCTTCGTGCCTTCAGTTAGATTTAAGGGGTTGATTAAAATGTTATGAAATATGAAAATGTAAAAACTGTGAGGGTTTAGAAGTGGTGGAATATTTGCAGGATGACTGCTTCGACCCCTTCAAACCAGTTATTTTAACTGTTGTTTTAGCCACCAGCTCCCTCAGGATGTTCTTTCCCTGTTGAACTTGGAACAGGCCTCTGCATATTTCTGGAGGAAAAATATATTAGATGTATGTTTTTCTAGATGTATTGCAGTGTAGGTCATTATACTCGAATGTGGGGTTATGAGTTTTTTGCATTTAAAGATACTGGCTGTAACTTAAGGTGTGTTTAGATTTAGATGATATCTCAGTGATTTAAAAAGCAGAGTGATTTCGGTTTGTGGTTCCAATCTTTCTACATATGAACAAAAAATACTGTTTTCCACTTTATTTCATTCAGGATGATGGTAATGAAGATGAGCAGCAGTAAACATGTCATCTACCACCAGTGATGCGTTTACTCATTGGGCTGTGTAGGGAAAGCTGTCTTTCAAACAACTCAAAATTGGGGGAATCATGCAGCGTATAGTGAAGCTCCTGCATATGTTTTACAATTGCAATTCCACGGAAGCTCTCTATGTGGGGGATATTTGACTTTAAAATTCAATGCACCCTCAAAGCCAATTGGTGTTTTTGTTTTAAAAAGCTAAGTTGTCTTACGGTAGCGAGATTCATCACTCACCCCAAGTTGTATCACCACATGGTCTGAGCCTGGAACGCATCCTTCCGTGTCTGGTTGTTACAGTGATGTCGACCACAGACTGTATATGAGAAGTGGACGTAGGCCCCATTGCTTTGTGGACTCCATTTTGAAGCTCAGCCTGAATTTGAAGTTCAGTCTGGATTTTGGGCGCCGCCATTACATTTACATTAACATTAAGGTCATTTAACAGACGCTTTTGTCCAAAAGCGACTTACAATTACGACGAAGTACATTAGTCGAAAGAAATGCGCAAAAATAGAAACAAGTGTTGGGTCCTCGTCTGAGTGAAATAGGTAAGGTAAGAATATAGAAGTGTTTTTTTTGGGGGGGTGGGGGGTGGAGGGGGGGGGGGGTGTTAGTGGGTCATGCTATGCAGAGTCGAGGTGAAGTCTGAACAGGTGAGTCTTGAGCCTTTTTCGGAAGATGGCAAGTGACTCTGCCAGCTGAAGTAGAGGAGCGAAGTGCTCGTGTCGGGGTGTGTGGTTTGACCAGTGTTTGAAGGTAGATGGGTGCCGTTCCGTTGATGGCCTTGAAGGCCAGTGCCATCGTCTTGAATTGGATGTGGCAACAGGGAGCCAGTGGAGGTCATGGAGGAGGGGGGGTTCGTTCTGGATACGCTGCAATAGTTTAGTCGCCGAGGCCGGGAGTCCATGCAAGGGTAGTCTTTCCCCGGGATGAAGAGGAGTTCGGTTTTATGCAGGTTAAGCTTGAGGTGATGTGCAGTTGTCCAGACAGAGATGTCAGCCAGACAGTCCGAGATGCGAGTTGCAATGTGAGTGTCAGAGGACGGGGGGAAAAGAGAGGAACAGCTGGGTGTCATCTGCGTAGCAATGGTAGGAGAATCCATGCGATGTGATAACAGAACCTAGTGATCTGGTGTATAGTGAGAAAGGAAGCGGTCCTAATACTGAGCCTTGAGGGACACCCGTGTCCAGAGAACAGGGTTTGGACATATAGCCATTCCATGTGACCTGAAAGTTGCGATTTCTCAGGTATGATGTGAACCAGGTGAGAGCAGAGTCAGTGATGCCAAGTTCAACCAGGGTGGAGAGGAGGATTTGGTGGTTGACTGTGTCGAATGCAGCAGATAGGTAGAGGAGAATGAGCCATCTTGGATTTATTGTAAGCAGTAAAAAGAAGTGATCCATATTTGGACTGTGGAGGAGCAACGGGTGGATCTGACAACAGTTCTGCCGTTCTGCAACACAAGCTGCAGAACGGCAACCTTACTGCGACGTCTGGATCCATCTGACTTCTGGTGTGAATCTGTTAACAGAATTCTTATATATATATATATATATATATATATTATATTGTCAAAAGTATTCACTCACCCATCCAAATAATTGAAATCAGGTGTTCCAAGCACTTCCATGGCCACAGGTGTGTAAAAGCAACACCTAGGCATGCAGACTGTTTCTACAAACATGTGTGAAAGAATGGGTCGCTCTCAGGAGCTCAGTGAATTCCAGCGTGGTACTGTGATAGGATGCCACCTGTGCAACAAGTCCAGTCGTGAAATGTCCTCACTCCTAAATATTCCACAGTCTACTATCAGTGGGATTATAACAAAGTGGAAGTGATTGGGAACGACAGCAACTCAACAAGAAGTGGTAGACCACGTAAAATGATGGAGCGGGGTCAGCGGATGCTGAGGCACATAGTGGACAGAGGTCACCAACTTTCTGCAGAGTCAATCACTACAGACCTCCAAACTTCATGTGGCCTTCAGATTAGCTCAAGAACAGTGTAGAGAGCTTCATGGAATGGGTTTCCATGGTGATCAGCTGCATCCAAGCCATACATCAGCAAGTGCAATGCAAAGCGTCGGATGCAGTGGTGTAAAGCACGCCGCCAGTGGAGACGTTCTCTGGAGTGACCAATCACGCTTCTCCACCCCGTACTAAATGAACATCATGCTGGATTGAAGAAGACTTGAAACTAGAGATTGAGACCATAAACTCATCTTTACAATGTTTACTGAGATAAGAGAGAGTAGGCTAATTTTCATAGAATTCTATGCATTCAGACTTCTTTATGCAACCAGAGGAGTCCGCTATCCAGACTTCCCTCTGTTCTGGGAATAAGCACATATTTAATATGGGAATACCTAATTTGCATATTCAAACATAAACCTTCAGGAAAAAAAATGAATCAACTGGGGAAGTTTCATTATGAAATCTTTTAATATAAATTTCCCTATCCACCACATAAAAAAGAAATTGTGATTCACAATTATATAATAATTCCCCATAATCATCAAAATATGATCAAAATGGCACTAAAACATACTCTCATAACTTAACATTTTGCTCAGAATCAAATATTTGTATTCCATCACAGATTGTTTTCAACATCGCTATTAGTGAAAAACAATCAGATAATGTTTAATAAGACAATCACAAATCACAAGGTCTCTGTACATGAATAAAGGATATATAAATAAATTAAATTGTGTTTTTAAAACCAGGCTGTATTTTTCACTTCTCTAACATGACAGTGAACTAAACAGCTTTTTCAAGAGTCTTGTGACGATCATACCGATTTAAACATTCAACACAATCAACTTATTGTGAGTTTTTTTTTTTTTAAAATCACAATCCACAATAAATCCTATTGTCCCATCCCTAGGGGTGACTGAACTGTTTATACACTGTCACCTTGTTACAAGTCACGGAGTTCTCACAAAAATAATGTGTGTTTCTGGCGGACATGCAATTGCACATGCTGTGATGTGTTTTTGTGTCTGTAGTCCTATGGAGAGATATCGAGTATTTGCTTGTTTTCGTGGAAGTGTTTGCAGATGACTGAATGCTGAGAGAGCTTGTGAATGAGCTAAACTAGTGAGCAAGCAAGCACGTGACCCAGCTGAGTGTGTGTGGGTGAGCGACCAGACAGCGTTTGAATGAGTGTGTGAGTAAGTGATTCATTATTATTGAAACCGTGTGTTTCCTCTCGTGTTTCAGTAAGTGTTGCTGCAATGTGTTTCATGTTTTGGCAGCCAAAGATGGCGCATGTCGTTGCAGTAAGCGGTGGAACAGTATTGAGTAGCTGCTCTGCCCACAGCTCTCATCCTCACTACACGGTGCAGTGATCTCTGCTCACTCCTCCTCTCCTCTGAGAGACGCTCCACTTCTCTGGGAGATCTTCGTCTTGGATGACGGGGCGGGAGGTCTCCTGCAACCATAATGGAGGAGTTTATGCAGCCTTTCTGACACTGGCAGAGGAAATGTGCTTCATTTCTGCCCAATATGCAAAGTGGTCTGGTGAAGTGCAAAAATGCCAAACTGTATTTCAGTAGTGATGGGTGATTAGAGCTGGACAGTCTTGGATGTTTCTTCTTTTTCTCACTTAAATCACTAACTCTACTGTTAATTTAAACATTGTAATACAGTCATTTATATTCTCTCTAACATATATAATATATATATTTTGATACAGTATTATAGCATACATTTCTGCAGGGTCATATGACATCATGTGCCCGATTCAGGCGGCAACCTTTGGTTCTGAAGAGTGAAGCCAAGGCTGGAGTGCCTTAAACTGGCATTCTGCCATAAAGCAGGGAATGCTGTAGGGCGGGGCTACCTTATGATTGACAGGTCAATACCAGGGTGGCGCTACCATCGCTACCAATGCAAATAGCTACTAAGATGACTTTAACACTACACTGTAAAGTTTACCTTGAATTATGAAGCTAACTTTGTTGACAGCATTTCCTTCGCTGGTTACCAAAATTCCAACACAGCGGTGGCCAAAGTCGAAGCTTCAATACTGTAGTCCACAAACCAATGGATGATGTCACGCTTACTACACCCGCTTCTTATATAGCGTCTATAAGCGATACTCATATACCAGCTTTCTTGGTCTTCACTAAGATCGCTAAAATCCAGTGTTGATTTATTTTCCATGACAAAAAAACATCACATTTTCTCTGAAAATCCCATCTCGACGAGCTTTGACATAGTAATGAATGTTTTGAGAGAAGGGGATCTTATATATTCCTTTCATCGTCTCAGGTCTTTGTTGGATCATACATCACAGTGTGTTTGGTGTGATCAGGGGGAAGACCTCTGAGTGGCTCAGAGGGTTCTTACCCAGCCTCCCCCCAGGAGGACTACATACTCCCTAGATCCTCAAGGTCTCTGTGGTGCAGCAGATATGCTTTGCGGCCTCCTCTGGCTCTTTAAAGCTCAGTCATTGCACACACCGACCCATTTGTCTGGACCTGCTCTATAAAAATCTATTACCAGTCCAGTGTTGTGTGTTTTCACCTTGTTTTTTTATGGTTTGTGTCCTCGGCATGGGACAGCACAGCAAGGACAGAACTAAGAAAAACACTGCCTTACTTTGTGCTACATTGAACTTCCATGCAGATATACAGAATTTGAAGCTGGAGATATTAGAGCCATGGGTGGTGGGTGTAGTCAACATGCATCAAAATGCTGAATGCCTGATATTCTGAGTCCAATTTGCAACAAGTCCAATTTGACTAGTTGGTCTTAAACACCTGAGCTCCAACAATTACCACCTCCCTCTTTCTTCCAACTGCAGCAGCAGAAGCAATCAGAGCTGCCTCTCAGCCAGTGTGTTGGAGTGTTTTCACACCCATAGGGGGCAGCTGCGCTCTCCACAACCTTCCCTCTCTGACTAATAGAGTAGCAGACACACACAGAGAGGGATGTAGCCCCAGGTGAAGCATAATCAGTGTATTTCAAATATATTTACTTTTTCAATAGTATATTGCAAATATACTAACATAGGAATCCCCTGCATTTGGAAATATATTGAAGTATTTTTCATAATAACAAAACAAATTGTACTCTTGTACACTCACTGATTATATGAAAATATAATTCAAGTGAAAGTTACTAATTACTAAATGTTCTTATGTCACCTTTGTTGTAAGTATATTTTTGGTGTATGTATATAAAAAATATGCTCAACATTATTATTGGAAGAATGCAGTTTAGGCACATTTTAATATGCAAATAATGAATTGGAATAAGCCAGAATTATAATTGAGCATATTATAATTACAAGAAGATATTAATAATATATTGCTTTTATGTTATTTCTCGAACAAAGTTTAATTTAATGTATCATGCATGTATATTAGTACATACATAGCCATGAAGTGTACTTAGTATACTTGAAGTTGTTCCATTTTAGCACATAAAACTACATGAAATACATATATTTTAATACAACTAAAATACTCTTAGTACAAAATGACTTGTTCCAAAGGAGTAAACTTCAAGTTAACTAACTAATTAACATGCTTGTATACCGATGATTAGGGGGTCTGCAAGTACTAAAATGTAATATACTTAGTATATTTGTAGTGCTCAGAAAGAGTCAATTTCTACTGTGTTGTTTATGGCTCCAGCCTTTTGGAATGTGTTTGAAGCAGCATGCGAGTACCTAATGAAGTGAGGCATCTGCCGGAGACGGAACTCAAGCTTGTTTTGATGTCAAGCTCTCTTATATTTAGTTTTTATCTCCCTCTGTCTCCTTTCATCTTCATCTCTCTCAGTTAAAAGGCTCTTTAACAGTGATCAACAAGGCGGTCTCGCAAAGTAACTGGATGTAAGAAGTGGACGTAGTCATTGTGACGCCTCCCATCGGTTTGTGGGCTACGGTTTTGGAGCCTTGAGATCAGCACTTTGGCCGTTGTCATCTCGGTATTTTTGCACTAGTGACCATATTTGGACTGCGGATGAGGGACGGGTGCATCTGACGAACACATACCGGAGCAGCAGCCTTACTGAATGTTTGCAGACAGGTAACCAGTCTATCACAGGGATACATTTAGAGACAGGTAACCAGTCTATCACAGGGAGACATGTAGAGACAGACAGGTAACCAGTCTATCACAGGGCTGACATGTAGAGACAGACAGGTAACCAGTCTATCACAGGGCTGACATGTAGAGACAGACAGGTAACCAGTCTATCACAGGGCTGACATGTAGAGACAGCCAGGTAACCAGTCTATCACAGGGAGACATGTAGAGACAGACAGGTAACCAGTCTATCACAGGGCTGACATGTAGAGACAGACAGGTAACCAGTCTATCACAGGGCTGACATGTAGAGACAGACAGGTAACCAGTCTATCACAGGGATACATTTAGAGACAGGTAACCAGTCTATCACAGGGCTGACATGTAGAGACAGACAGGTAACCAGTCTATCACAGGGCTGAAATGTAGAGACAGACAGGTAACCAGTCTATCACAGGGCTGAAATGTAGAGACAGACAGGTAACCAGTCTATCACAGGACTGACATGTAGAGACAGACAGGTAACCAGTCTATCACAGGGAGACATGTAGAGACAGACAGGTAACCAGTCTATCACAGGGCTGACATGTAGAGACAGACAGGTAACCAGTCTATCACAGGGCTGAAATGAGACAGACTGGTAACCAGTCTATCACAGGGAGACATGTAGAGACAGACAGGTAACCAGTCTATCACAGGGAGACATGTAGAGACAGACAGGTAACCAGTCTATCACAGGGCCGACATGTAGAGACAGACAGGTAACCAGTCTATCACAGGGCTGACATGTAGAGACAGACAGGTAACCAGTCTATCACAGGGCTGACATGTAGAGACAGACAGGTAACCAGTCTATCAAAGGGCTGACATGTAGAGACAGACAGGTAACCAGTCTATCACAGGGCTGACATGTAGAGACAGACAGGTAACCAGTCTATCACAGGGCCGACATGTAGAGACAGACAGGTAACCATGCTATCACAGGGCTGACATGTAGAGACAGACAGGTAACCAGTCTATCACAGGGAGACATGTAGAGACAGACAGGTAACGAGTCTATCACAGGGCTGACGTGTAAAGACAGACAGGTTCATCCTGCATGTCTTTGGACTGTGGGAGGAAGCCGGAGAACCCGGAGAGAACCCACGCTTACACGGGGAGAACATGCAAACTCTTCACAGGTTCAAGGAACCCGAACACGACCCAGGAATCGAACCAGGGACCCTTTTGCTGTTAGGCAACAGTGCTACCCGCTACACCACCGTGCAGCATGTTTGCAATGTTTGCTGAGATAATGCATCAAGTGAGAAGTCCATGCAAGCAGACTTCTATTTGCAACCAGAGGAGCCGCCCCCTGATGACCATTAGAAAGAATGCAAGTTTAAGGCACTTCAGTGTTGGCTTCACTCTTCAGAACCGGAGCTTGCCACCTGCTTGCAGAACAATCATCGATTACCACTCTCTTAAATGGGGGGGTTTTGACTCATAATTACAGTCAATGGTTGTCCCTGAACATTGAAGCATTCATTGTAGGCTGAAAGAAATGGCAGCTCCTTACAGAGCGAGGCTACAGCTGAGGTATTGTTCTCTGACAAAAACATATCTACGAGAGTATTTATCCTGGACCAACTGAATTGCCAAGCAGTCGAGACAAAGCAAGAGAGATCCGGAGCTGGCAAGAAAACAGGTCTCTGTAGCTGCAGTCAAGGTCTTTGCCCACACTGGAGTGTAATAAACTAAACAATATCACATTAACACTCACGGTCTGCCATTAATGGACCTAGCTTTGGCCAACAGACAATATTACACACACATGCGTGTGTTCACACTGTAAGTGCCCACTGTCTCTCAACTGACTGTTAAATTCTGCAGCTGATAATTATAACTGTTATCTGTTGCCTCTGAAAAATGATCGAGCTTGTCTGCACCCATTAATTTACTCTGTATCATAAATTAAGTGGCACAGGCTGTGTTTTATCCCCATCTTGTTGGAGAAAATGGAGGCAGTTTTTCCAGAGGCTAAGTCTGCTTTACTGTACTGAACGTCACACATGACAGACTTTTGTTCTGCTTCCCCGTTGTTTAAAAGCCTGGAGAAAATGAGTCTGAGATAAATTAGCCACAGTCGAATGTGTGTGCAGCCTTGAACTGGAATGAGGATGTGTCATCTAAGCAGAGCATTGGAGCTGTGGGTTGACATGCAAATTAACTGTTCACTCCTTAACATATCACAAGAAACTCCGCTGACCTAAAACTGTCTGATTTAGGATCTATGTCCCAGAAAAAATGTTTAGTATGGTAACCTTGTTTTGCCATGTGTTGTCCAAAAACCCCCGAAGCTGCAGGAAGCATACATCAGCAACCAATCTCATACTGCCGTCGATATATGTCCCGCCTGTTGCTGCAACATGATTTGTACTCGAGCTGATGAATCATGTACCTCAAATCAGCCAGTGAACAGCAGGAGAACCATGTGGCTGCCAGCAGGATAGAACAAACATGATTTATAGGCCCCTATTGTGCATTGTACTCAGGCACCACATTGTGCATCCATCCACATCCATCTCTGACAATAGCTGTCAGTCAAAATGCTAATGCTTACTTCCTGTAAATGCTGAGTGTTTCCGGTCGGAAGAGGACGACAATAGTGACCTGTTTGAACGTTGAAAATGCACAAATTGTTTCACGTCTACATTCTCAGGGTTTAGCAGGACAACTCCACATTCATGACTGTTAACGTGGTTGGACGTCATTCACAGAGAACCAGAGACCTGCACAATAACATTTCAGCAGGATGACTTAAGGATGTACTGAGTTTAAATCGTTGAGTTTGAACTCTAAAGTTGAAGTTAAAGCAGAGATAAGAAAGAAAGTTCATCCACCAGAGAGCAAGGACAAGTATGTTTTTCAACTGTTTTATTACCAAGTATTATAAATTCCACTCATTGTACAAAACTACATTTTTTTTTGCTTATTCATGTGAGCATCCACGTGCATAATAAAATATCATGGTGCAAAACATAAGTTACTATTTTGGGTCAATATTCAAAAGCTTTACAAGATGTGAAAATGACATTTTTTGTGGGTTTACTTTGCCCATGCGAACATAGTCCAGTGACAAAGTGATTTTGTCAGATCGGAAACTTTGTGTAGTCAACTAGTCCAGATCATAGACTGTATATGAGAAGTGGACGTAGTCATCGTGACGCCGCCCATTGGTTTGTGGACTACTGTTTCGAAGCCTTGAGTTCAGCATTTTTCTCCATCTTTGATTTTGGCCGTCGCCATCTTGGATTTTTTGCAACCAGTGAACGGAAATGTCCATATTTGGTCTGTGGTGAATCTGATGGACAAGCTGTGGCCCCTGAAACAGCAACCTTATTGCATCTGCAGTGGTAGCGACCTGTCAATCACAAGTTAGCCCCGCCTTAAAGCATCCCCTGCTTTCTGGTCTGTTTGACTCCAAATGGAACACAATTGACTAAATTGACATCATGCTGTATTGAAGAAGACTTGAGAACATAAACTCATACACAATGTTTACTGAGTTAATACATCAAGTGAGTAGGCTCATTTAACAATCCACTAGATTTGTGTGCTAGGTTTGGGTTGACAGTGAGTCTTGCAACATTTGGATGGATGAACAACCAGGACCCTTGTTTCCAGAGAGAAGGGAAGTATTGCTGCTGTTACTTCATGATAAGTCCGTCATGATGGAATGTGGAAGTCCACAACCTCTTCTTCAAATCCCTATCAACACTTCCATTATCACTCTCATTTGCTCTTCTTGTCTCATCCTTCTTGTCCTTCTCACCTTTTTTCCCCACCATTGTTTCCTTCTCTTCCAGTGTTCGCATCTCCATCCCTATACCCTCCCTTTCCACCAACTCCTCCTCTGGCAGCCAGGAGACACACCATTTAAATTGGATGTGTGGCTGACGACACCAACAAAAAAGTGATGTTTATTTCTCCGCCTCCAAACAGGCAAGTGTGTCACATCCCGGATGTTTCGGGGAGATGCAGGGCTGTTAGTGAGCCATACAGACTGATATAAGTAGGTCTTAGTGTGTGTGTGTGTGTGTGTGTGTGTGTGTGTGTGTGTGTGTGTGTGTGTGTGTGTGTTTGTGTATGCTAGTGTGGTCCTTGAACCAAACTTGTGAAGCTCATTATCTGAGCGCTGCGCTATGATTCCCGAAAAAAGGTTTGACAGCCACTGAGAATCCCTCCACCATACCGTACGCTACACTTTGGTCCGCTCCGCTACCTGGCAAAGGAAGACATCGCTGAAAACTTCACAGCTCACTTGGAGCCGCTTGGCCCATTTTCTGTCTACCTCTGCCATCGTTCTGTTCCTGCTCTCTTCTTTGTGCTTCCATCTCAACAGCTTTCGTCCAGGTCTATTCGACAAAGACTAAAAAAACCCAAAAGACTTCTTATTATAGCATTTGATGAGCGGAGCAGCCTCTGTCAGTTTATCCACCTGCTGCAGCATGGAGCTGATATGATCCAGCACAATGTGGTTTGTTTACCTTTATGTAATCTTTTTGGCTATTTATGCAACTTCAACTTTGGAAGCTGCCACTATGAATACCAATCTCTGTAGCTTCGGAGCGCCGCTGCCTCTGCATGGGTATTTACTGCTCCTGGATGGGTCCCAGAATTGATGTCAGAGAAGTCTACACTTGCACTTTCTTGGTAGAAGTCAATATGGTGTAACTTTAGTGGGTGTGAAAGAAGAGGAGAGGTGAAGTGGGACTTTAAATGGACCAAAATGCACTGTTTGGGACATGATATGGAGTTACTGACCCATCTTTGTGCAATTTCAAAATCTATTTTCTAACATTTTTTGTATGATGAATTTATACTTTTAAAGAGAAGTCAATATGGAATAATGATTTTCAACTAAAATTACTTTCCAAACTTACCATGACCCAAAGTGACTTCCAATTGCTGGTACAAACCCAGAACAGCAAGAACAGTTGTCCTTTGTACAAACATTTTATACATTTATGTATTTGACTGCTGCATCCAAATTAACATTCCAATCAGCAGCGGTGACATGGCAAATATTGAATCTTAAATGTTGGAAGCCAGACAGCCTGGGAGCAAAGGGAGGAAGGGTGTGTATGTAAATCTCAGTTGATTTTTGTTTGCATTTTTGAGCGCCACTGACAGAGGGTCGGGTCGGGACGGGGAAGAGATTCCACGGAGCATTAAGTCTAACTGAATGGGTTTTCGCTCTATCATAGCGTACAGCGCTCCACTTTTCAACAGCGTTGAATCAACATTTCCATTTCTCTAATTCTTTCCATCTTTTGTTGCAGCCAGCAGACTTGGCAACTATTGTTTGACATGTTGCTTGTGCCAGAGAGAGCTGTGTGCGTGTGTGTGTGTGTGGTTGTGGTGTGGGAGAGTTGCGACTGGCTAATCCATAAATTATAAAGGAAGACTGCTCCTTTTGATGCCATATCAAGTGGAAGTGTCCACATTTCTCTGCCTGTATCCACTTTCTAACCTTTTAGATTGGAGGTTAAGTGGAAACCCTAACAGGACTTGTCATTTAGCTGCTGTTGGATTGATTCCAAATAAGCATTAAAAAGCATTATTTTTGACAATGGTGTTGTGTGTGTTTGCATCGTGTGTTGGGATTTGTGAGGCACCAGAGGCAGGAAATAGTGCATAAAGAACTATGTTAATTTAAGAAGAGAAAAATGAAATGAGTGATTTGAAGATTTTCTGCAACAGCAGCAGTAAGCTTCTTATTAATCTGTGCGCTAAAGATAAATGAATATTTTATGTCTGAGGAAGGAGCAGTAGACAATAGGTCATAGAGTCAAATGCAGACGTACCTGTATTAAATCTGTTCTATTTTGAAGATTGGTTCCACAGTCTACAAAGAGTCATTTTTACACCGAAGGGAATCACCACAGAAACTTTCTCACTTCAAAACCATTGAATCCAGCCTTTGAGGCACTTTTACTAGTTTCCATTATGCCTCGGCTGAATTATTTTTGTGGAAAATCAATTCTATCAAGGTGAGCTTTGGAAGAGGTGCTTTAGTATTAACATTCACAAGAATATCAATCAGCCAGCCACTGTGAGTGGGTGAAAAGACAAGGGAACAAAAGTTCTGATGGTTCTTCTGTCTCCCCAGAGGGATTTCATTGTGGTTGTTTCTCCTTACTGAAATCCAGTAAGACCCCCCACTCCCCCACCCTCACTATCCCTAGATCCCATTAGCAGTGAACTCCAGGGACCTCTGATCAACTATGCAAGGTCACTGTGTGAGTAGTCTAGATAACAGGAAGTGAAGGCTTGGGATCAACACCCGGAGGAAGGAAGTCAGACTTTACTCCTTCCTCCCGCTTTCTGTGTCCTTGTTCTCAAACTCCCTTTGAATCGGGCAACAACAGCAGCAACCTCAGAGCTAGCAACTTATACTTGTGCCCGATGTTGATCCGTGTTCTGACAGGGCCGTCATCAGTCGGAGTTGTTTTGGTACATCTCTTAACTCTGGTAGTAGCATGCACCAGAGACGTTGACTTGACCGACGTACCGATCCGTTCCACTTCACATGAGCTTCCTGATATTGGTCAGTCATTTTTTTGCAAGACCTACACACAGCTAGCAAATCGTCTGTCTTTTTAATTAGCCCAGTGTGCTCCTCCAGAGCTAAAGTATAGGCAGGTGTGACGGCTGGCTCATCGACGATCAAATTAGGTTTTTTGTTCTCGTCACACAGGCGGCATACGACTTTTAAGGTTTCATGCAGAGTTTTCTTTTGAGGGGAATCAGCCATGTTCACGACAGAGTGAACGTTACGAAACAAGTTGAAACTGATATCTTCTGAAATAAAGACGTCTTCTTGTGCCGTAGAATGTTAGAATACTTTTATAGAATACTGTCATCAAAGACGCCCTTTGTAGCAAAAAAACAGCCATTAAACAGACTGGACTGATGAAATCAGCTTGAATTCTCATCTCTGCAGCTCACTTCAGTTTTCTCCTAAATCACACAATGATAAATCGTGATTGAGATAATAACCATAAATTAGATTCTCAGTAGGCTATTTTATAATGGTAAACACTACTGCTCAGCCTTAGCAACATTAGCATGTTAGCAGAATTTCTAGTTCGCTAACGTTCAGCATTAATACGGTAATATTCTATCTGTGATATGACATGTTCTTTCCACTATGATATAACCGGTGTTCCAATGTGATGGCTGAGGACCGTTGGTCTGTAACACCGAAATCATTTGATAAATCTCAGTACTGAATGTCCTGACCTGACAGCAAAGTACAACATCTTAAGTTTCAAGAAATTCATCTGTCTTGCGTTTTTCTTTTGTGTAGATACTAGGTTTTTCTTTTGTTTAGATACTGGGTTTTTATTTTGTTTAAATACTGGTTTTTATTTTGTATAGATCTGGGTTTTTATTTTGTTTAAATACTGGGTTTTTCTTTTGTATAGATACTGGGTTTTTATTTTGTTTAAATACTGGGTTTTTATTTTGTTTAAATACTGGGTTTTTATTTTGTATAGATCTGGGTTTTTATTTTGTATAGATACTGGGTTTTTCTTTTGTTTAGATACTGGGTCAGTCAAATAATCATAGAAGGCGTCCAGATGATCCACATTCCTTTGTGATTTTGGCCCTCACACAAAGTACGTCATCTCTGTTTATTGTCTATTGGTTTAATTCTTTGCGTAAAAATTATGAAAGCAGACTTTAAGTTGAATTTTATTTCAAATAAGGAGGCTGTCAGTGTTGAATCACAGGGAATTAACAATGGCTGTCCATAATTTACATATTGTGGCAGGGATTTAATCGTTAGCCCTTAAACTCTGTGCATGTGGGAACATGAGTCTCCTGGACAGAATCACATCTGTTAACTCCCTTCATCCTGTCTGTGTGTGTGAGGAGTACCGTCATTGATAAAGAAGCCAGACCTCCCTGCGAATGACTTCCACATTACGTCATCTGTCAGTAACGATTAACCTCCAGCCGCTAAGTCTGAAGAGGTCTGAAGCCAAGCTCTGCTGATGCCAAGAGCCGCCGCACACACTGAGGATAAAACAGGGAAAGCTGAAAGGCCAGTGAAGTAGACGCACCACAGGGTTGAAGCCTGTGTCCTGTGGGAATAATGCAGTGAATGTGGAAGATGAGAGACATTTTGTCTCATGTCTTTTATTTTAATAGCGGCCACTGGCTGTATGTTATTAGCTGCACATGGTCTCCACTATCACCGGCATTTACTACCTGTGATCTGATAGCTACAGTAAACGCACTCCCTTGCACCCCAAATAGCGTTTATCTTTTAGCTCAGTAACTGATAATCTTTTGCAGAGCAATGCCTGATGATGGATCTGAACCGTACATTTCCACTGTGAAGAGATTATTGTAATAAAATGGAAAGATAAAATCAAAACGGATACTTCTTTCAAAGCAGCGTGAATAAATTAATTTCAGCCAATTGATGGGGCGTTGTTGTTCGGTGTGAGTGAAAATCCTATTTACAATACCTTTATACACAGTACGTTTTTTATTGGTGGACATGTCATTTTTTTTTTGTATCATTCACTTTTTTTAAATTTCTTTACAACAATCTAACAACAACAGTAACATTACTATCGTATGGCATCACATACCACAACACCATACAATTAGTGCTTAACGAGTAATTCAATTGTACACCTGTTGGTTCAGTGCAATCTAACTACTGAATTGCATTCCGGCATCGTCTAGGTTTGTGCTCTGCAGTGTTCAGTTCCTGCACTCTTGTCCCCCTTTGGGCTTTCTTAAATACACTGTACAGTTCCTTTGAACAAAGTCACTGTGAGACCAGCAGGGGCTGCCTGAATGGTTCTGCCTGGTTGCTCTTAAGGCGCACCAGACTGTAGCCGAGGCTCGGGTTTGGGAGTGGAAACTGTGTGTGTGTGTGTGTGTGTGTGTGTTTGTGTGTGTTTGTGTGTGAAGGCTGACTGTTGGAGGAGCAGGCGGGATAGACCAGCTCCTCTGACCCTTCAGAGCTCCATCTGGACTGTGGGAGGCTGTCATACAGGAAAGCAGGGACCGAGCGGAGGAGCAAATTGCTTTTTAATCGATCATATTCCCAGTAAAAGCCACTCCCAGCAACCACTTGCCTACTTTCCATTCTATTTATGGAAGCTGCCTGTGTGTGTGTGTGTGTGAGTGAAAGAGAGAGAGAAAAGGGACAGTAGGGGAGAGTTTTGTTGACAACTTCAAATCAATGAAAAAGAGGCTTGTGTGTGGATGTATTTTTCTCATTAAAATCGGAGTACTACAAGGACCTTGCATCGAGGCTGATAGCAAGCTGTTCCTTTGTCTCTGCAGAAGGCAGTGATTCCAGGGCAATGAAACATGAGCAGCAGACACTGCTATTAACAACACAAGAAAAACCCTCCCCACCGTTAAACACCACAGAGACAGTCAAACATGTCGTGTGCTTTCATAGAAGCCCAACAATGCTGTAATGTGATAATTTTCCCAGCTCCACTTTCTTGCATCTATATTCAGTCTGATGCCCGGTGTTGGGTCTCACCAACGGGTGCTACTGTGAAGCGTGCATGGGTGATTATGACTCAGCCCAACGCTGCTGCTGGTTGTTGGATCCATTTTTTGAGACGCCGTTGTTTCTAACTAATCTGCCCCCTGGGGCTCTCATAGAGGAAGTTTAAGTCTGTATTTGCTTGCTCTGTTGAACACGTTTTTTTTTCATAAAGCATTGAATCATCTCCTTTGTTTAAAAACAAAATTACAGCTGTAATGGTGTCACATAAAAGATCCTGCAGAATGAGCAATACCATTGAATGAGGCCGTCGCTTGGAAGCACTGCTGTCAGTTATTCTCTGCAGGTCTCCCAGGAATTGGAAGACAGATTTGTACTATTTGCTGAACATTAGTTTTGGGTGTGCTTTTGTTTCTCTGCAGTGCACCAAAAGATGTATGACTGTTTAATATAACTTTGTAGAAGTTACAAAGACAGGACTTACATTAGAGGAAAGCACAGCTATGAAATCTGTCATATTTTTTTGGAACCGTAGCTGTTTTTCTTTTTTTTTTGTTTTACTGTGGCTCTGATCATCACACTACAGGGAAGAACAGACTTGCCAGTAGACAAAACCCAAACAAATGAAGAAAACTGTGGCATCAGTTTTAGAAAAACTCAAAGCTGGCTGCAAATTAATAAAAACATTAAAATTATGAAACACCTGTTCCACATGTGTTGTCAAAGATTGGTGAGAGTTTCTCTTTTTGCGTGTGTGATCTCTCATGGATACTGTCATATTTCACTCATAGACTGTGTAGTGGAAGTAGTCACTGTGACGTCATCCATTGGTTTGTGGACTACAGTTTTGAAGCCTTGAGTTTGGCGCTGAGGGCCAAACCCCCAATGCTGTTGTCTGACCCTGCTGCTGGCCTCATGTACCACTCAGCTTTTATTCAGGCAGTTCTCTGTTGTTTACTGCTCATCCTCCCATTCTGGGTGTATTCTGCCATAAAGGCTCTTAAATTATACATTTGATAGCCACCAGTCAATACGATCAACCTCAGGTATTCTGGGCCTCCTTGCTCTTGCACCACAGCATGTCAATGTGTCTGGCCAGAGAAACTTTGTAAAATTGCTTTGTTTTTGTGCTGTATAGTTTTTTTTTTTTTTTTTTGTGTTTTAAGGTATGCTGCTGCTCATGTTTTATTGTTTGGTTTTTACTCATGTGAAGCACTTGGTGAATGGTTCTAGACCAGAACGTTTACTATGAAAATTAATTTGTTGGTAGTAGTAGGTATTAAAGTGTCAGTCTGTAAGATGTGAGCTGTGTTGCTTCTAGCGGCCTCTGTGGTGGTAGATGGAACTGCAGGCGAGCCTCTGGGACTCATCTCCCTCACCAACAGTGTGACTGTCTCTCATCTGCGTGATGCCTTCAACACATGCTCCACACTGAAAGGAGGTCTGTGGTTTCCCCTCGTTGGCGTCACTTTGCTTCTTGATGACTTTCCTTCTTCACTTCCATTAGTTTGTTGTTTCTGTTGAATGGTCTTCTTTCTCTGCCTGTTGATCCTCCATTGTGAGTCAGCAGTAATGAAATGTACCTGGTCAAACACTTTAGACTAGAGGGAGCCTGACTCAGCAGTTTGAAGTTACAGATTTCAGATTACAAGTAAACGCAGCATACTTCTGTGAGTAGCTCCACCTGCAGACCAACCGCTGCTGACTGACGGAAAAAGATCAAACTCATTTAGAGTTTAGTGGGAAAGTGGCCACAGACACGGAGATCCTATTTCTGGACAAAGCAGCAACAAGCACTTTCATTAGTGGTCACATGATCAACCATCATTGTTTTAACTCACTCTTAGGAACTTAAAAGACAATTACATAGATGAAAATGATACGGACTGCCACTTTAAGTCATGTTATATTTGTATATTTCCGTTGACCCGTTGATGTGAGTGGTATCATTCTTCTCATCTAACTCAGCAAAAAAACAATTTGACGTATTTCTCCGAAATGTCTATTTAATCATTTTAATACCTACCGGTACATATACTGGGCTTACACAGTTTTCTGAAACGTCTTTCTCTCTGTTTTTCAGCATCTCAAGTGTTGTGGCTCTGGAGTGATACATGTCAGCCAGTCTTGATATTTGTATGGGTCTTTCTCCTCAACCAAAGGTGAGTTCATCCTCCTCTCAAATAGGTGTCGTGGTTTACTACACGTTAACATTGGATTCGTGGATGATACACAGATGCTACACTCACTCCTGCACAGTGCTCAGACCTCTTTTCTTAAAGTCCCAGTCAGCAACATTTTTTTGATCATATTCACTGAAGTCGACACTACGCTCCGATAGAACAACATAAATCATCCGGTTTTAGAAAAAAAAGCGTGCCTCTACGTGCACGTAGAGTTGTTTGTTTTGCAAAATATCAACACAGCCCGGGTCATCCTGTCCAATCAGCACGCAGGGCTGTGTTCGTGCACACAGAGCCCCTCCCCTCTCGGGTCGTTCCACTATCACAGGGGGGAGGCGGAGGGAAGAAGCAACAAGCTTCTAATTCCTCGGTTAAAAACCAAAAGGAGGAGGTCCAAAACGACCAAGAAAAAGAAAACAACGGTGGGAAAGAAGGAAAAAAAGAAAGATTACGACGGTGCCCATGATAAAACCAGAGTCGGACATCAGACCCGCGTTTCAAAGGTAGACGAGCTCCTTCTAAGCTAATGCAAACACGATGATTCTTCAAAACATAGTTCTGAATATTATATTCCATTTCTACTCATAGAGCCACTGAAATGCGACACGGATCCTAAGTTACTGCTGTATTTACCTGAGATTGACAACTTTCCTGGCTTGCCCTTGCTTTCACTCTTCCAAAGTACCGATGTCCTTTCACAGTTTCTTTGCCACAATTCAGGCCTTGATGTTGGTTGTCCTGGAGCTGTGAACTGAAGTATAACCTATTTGTGGAGTTCAGCAAAACAGCCTTTTCTTTGGTCACTCTGACAAGGTGACTCTCTTTAGTCACTGATTTACAAGAACGCTGAGTTGCTACATTATGCTGTACTTTCTTGCTTAATAGGTTAATCTGCTGGCAGCAAAAACTGGTCGTTTGTGTAGTTTGTCTGAAGGAAATCTGGATCCCAACTCCAGGTCTTGTTTTGTTTCTGTCCCTGTCTTGTGCGTTTGGTTTAATGGGACTGAGCTACAGCGCTGGCTGTTCTGGGGGGAGCAGTACATCACCGTAGCTGCATGTACGGCTTCTACGCACTTCGGCCAGGAGTTACAGCCCGGCCTCGGGTGAGATATCCGCTCTAAGACTTGACATGAGGGCGAGATTTAAAGACTTGCAAACTAGAAATCAAACAAAATGGTGAAGAAAGCCGGGCTCTCACATCCAGTTTTTGAAAGCAGTGGTATGGGAGATTAACCCAACTCCACCAGCTCCCTCGGGCTATGATCCTCCCCCGGTGGGTGTCTCCTCTGATAGTCCCCTGAGAGGCAGCTCTGCTGGGACAGAGCCACTACTCCCTGTCATCGTTAGCGTTTTAATGGGTACAGCTAAAAGCACATATCTTGTTTGTTTTTGTTATTTCATTTTCTTGCTTTCCATCACTGGCTCTGAAATCCATCGGTTGATGGCTTTAAAGGTGTGTTCACACCAACACATTTTTGTCTCACATTACTTAAGCAAATTTGACTGATGGATCATTTGTGTTTTTTTTTTTAATCTTACATGTATCTTATGATCTTCATGTGTGACATGGCCTATAGTTTACGTCAGCCATCTGTGCGTTCGCTACAAACCGTACGTTCAGTGCCTTTTGATAGCAGCAAGGACAAGGGAAAAATAGGGGCTGATCATAGACTCTGAATAAGAAGTGGACTTAATCCACCTGACGTCCCCCATTGGTGTGTGGACTATGGTTTTAAAGCCTCGAGTTTGGCATTATGGCCACTGCCATCCTGTAATTTGCAACTAATGATTGAAAGTGACCATATTTGGAGTGCGGAGGAACGACGGGTGGATCTGATGAACATTTAAAGCAGTTAACAAAGTTAGAATCATAATTTAAGATCAACTTTATGGCTTAGTGTTAAAGTCATCTTTGTTGTTAATTGCCATGGTAGCAACGGTAGCGACGGTAGCGAGGCTGCGGTGGCAACTTGCCAAGTACAAGGTAGACCCACCTAAAAGCATACCCTACTTTTTGGTCTATTTGACCAGTAACATTATCTGTTAAATTGCCCCCCCCCCACACACACAATTCCTTTATTTCTGAAGCCCATGCCTGTAGACAATGTTGAGCATATCTATGTGACACTGACAGTAGCGAGCCAGTAACTCTGCTTTTAGACTTTTTGTTCCCACAGGGGTTAACCGTGCTTGGATTAAAGTGTTCACCAAATGGCATACATTATACTGTAAGTTGGATCAGCTCTCTCCTGCTCTTCAGCTGAATAGAAACGAAAAGTGTTCCAAAAAGTTTTGAAGTTACTTTTCATGACAGTGTTGTTGAATGTGCAGAGGAGGACTTTTAATAAGGCAGCCTCAGCCAGGAGTCACACAGGCTGTCTCTAAGGGCCAACGGGCCCATAGCCATGAACTCCCAGCTCTCTCACTAATGCTCCATTCTATTCTCTCTCTCTCTCTCTCTCTCTCTCTCTCTCTCTCACTCTCTCTCACTCTCTCTCTCTCTCTCTCTCTCACTCTCTCTCTCTCTCTCTCTCTCTCTCTCTCTCTCTCTCTCTCTCTCTCTCTCTCTCTCACCTTTGAGAAGCTGGTGTTTTGCTTTCATTTGAAGGAAGAGGGGCCATTGGCCCACAGCCCAGTGATTCACACTGGCCTGTTTTCTAAATAATTAAGATGGATGAGAATTTATTTAAGTTAATCATACTCTTTAACTCAATGTTATTTTGGTCCCATTTCTGCCCTTTTCACAATACATCTCTTTACATGATAAATATGACCAATTTCCCATAATAATTGCTACCAAGTGACATTTAGGCCATTCCCACTTTGAAGTGATTTTGTCATTAAATCTAGGGATCTGATTTGAGGAAGTCTTCGGGTATTGTTTATCACTCATTTTGATTGAGTCAGTGACCGAATTTGCCTGAGGCCACTATTTGTCATTATATGCAGTTAGGGCATATTAATGGGCCAGGTAAAAATACTCTAAGTTACACTAAGTGAGACGAGCTCTATATGACTGAATCTTGCACTGTGAATTGGTTTGGACAGGAACTAAAATGGATTTGCAGCTGTGCAGTCAACTCTAGTCCACAGTCAAATTTGCAATTTCTTTAGCAGATTACAATTTGTAATGATATAGCCTTCAAGTTCTTCCCAGGTGGAAACCCCTTCCCAAAAGTGAAGCCAATACTCAACTGCTAATTGCCTGGCCCCAGTGAAGAATTGTTTGGTTGTAATCAGGAAGCAATCTCCGATTCTGAAAAGTGAAGTCAGGGCTGAAGTGCCTTAAACTTGCATCCTCTCTGCTGGACATCAGGGGGCGACTCCTGATTGCAAAAAGAAGTCAGATTGCATGGAAGTCTCTGAGAAAATGAGCCTACTTTTCTTTTGATGTATTAGCTCAGTAAACATTGTAAACATGAGTTTATGTCTCAATCTCTAGTTTCAAGTCTTCTTCAATCCAGCATGATGTTCATTTAGTTAAAGGTTGTATCAGCGATTCTGGGCCGAAACATAAATGATCACATTCATCTGTTTTTACCTCATGATCCGCTAGCTGCCCGCCCCATAAGCAGGCCGTCAAAAAAACGCGTCTCTCTAGGCAGCCTAGGCTCCGAGATCGCACACAAAAACAAATGGTACTACCAACACCTCAAAAGCAAAATAAACAACCAATCACAGACAAGGCACGTTCATGAAAATGCGCGTCCATGATCATTTTCAAAACACGGGACGGAGGGGCTAGCTGGTTCTGTTTTGGATCTCGCAACGGAAGTGAGGGCAACCAGAATCGCTGATACAATCTTTAATAGCTGTAAAGTTTAACTTGAATTCTGGAAGCAAACTTTGGAAACAGCTTCACACCAGAAGTCAGGTTGAGCCAGATGCAGTAAGGTTGTTCAAGTGGCCAAACTCAAGGCTTCAACAAACAAATGGGTGACGTTCTTCCTGGCTGTATTTACTACAGGAAGAGTCTAAACCTACTCTTTACATGTCATTCCTAACATTTCATACAGCATGTATAGTGCAAAATAGAGTTTAAGCCTCAGGAGATTGCATGTTCGACCTCAGAAAAGTGGAGCTTTAGGTGTGGCTGGTGTAAAGCTGATATTTGCAGAGGCTCCAGACATGGATGTGGTTGGGTTTATTGTAACGGTGAACCGAGGTTCCTGTGTATTCACTGCACAGTCAACGTCCCTCTATAAATAAACTCTCCCTGGTACCACATTAGTAAGGCATTGGGTTATTTCCTTGGAATTATATTGCATAGTATTGAGGCATATGTTTACAGCTGCTTCCAGTAATATTATGTCCTCCGGAGTAGTGGTGAGATAATGTGCACTTAGCTTTAGTGGGTCTTGAATTGTGGGGGACACTGGTAGTTTGTGACATTGCCACACTTTCTTTTATTGTGTTTCAGTGGAGAGAGTGGCCGTGTCAGGGATTCCCCTCAGCTTTCTCTAATATTGATATAGAGAGTTTGGATTTCTATCTATGGCACAGCTCACTGTTTATTTCCAGTGTTTGCAGCGCTGCCCTTGCTGTGGTGTTCTGAGACGGTATTTGGATGCATGGCAGTGATGCAGCAGCAGAGAACCGGGGTGTGACTAATCCGGGGATCTCCTGCACGGTGTGTACGGCTTGCTGTCCTTCATGCCTCCAGCCTCCGCTGATGGAGGTGGGGGGGATATGGTACAATTTGGAGCTAGTGTTATAGATCTAAGTGCATTACCACCACATATAGTGGAGTTAAGACCGTCATTAAGGAGTGAAGCAGATAGCCTACCAATGCTGAGGTTCTATTAGTGACACTCCACTTTGTATGTATTGTTTCTTCTTAAATGTCAGTACAAAGTAATGAAAATGCATTGTGTATTCTGCTCTGGTTGCTATAACCAATGATAAGGGGATACTTGTCTTTGGGTTCATGTTCTCATGTCCTCACATTGGCTTTTCAGTGATTTTTTGATGGGTGCTGTTGTGGCGGTGGTCATTGGTGAGCTGGGAACAATTGAAGATGTATACCTTTATGTATTTGCACTCTAATTCCCTCCTCAGATGTCCTTATTTTGGCTTGACCTGGTGCTCTATGGTGCGTGTGTCTGTAGGGTGATAAGAAGCTGGTGAGGGATTGTGTATCTCATTGGTCATTGGACTTGAGCTGTGACAGAGTTTGAACCTGTTTGTGTTGAGTTGAGTCCATTATCAGCAGAAATATCATTTTAATACCTTTGTAAGAATATCTGAGACGATCCCAAATCATTTAATTTGAATGTTCTTGTGTTTTTATGTGCGATTCTTTAGATTCATTATACGAAGTGTGTAACCTCTTTTGACTGCACAGTCTCCCATTTATATGAATCCGCTGTTATAGCTGCAGCCCTTCAGAGACCTGCTAATTCTGTTTTAATGTAGCAGTTTTCATTTTGCCTGTCATTACAAAAATGATGTATGAGCACTCTGAACACAAATCCTCGCCTTCTTATGTGCCAAAGGAGAGAAATTGGGATGCACTGCTCTGTATTAATAGGATTACTTTGTTCTTATTCAGCTACAATGAGGAGAAACTCAAGTCGCCCTCTTTTGATTGCCTCCCATCTGGCTGGAACTCCTCCATTTTATGCACTAGTGCTGGGACTATTAATATATTCATTGGTTTTACACTGCAATTCCAAAGTTGGGAGTCACCTGCTATGTTTATGTTTTTCTTCTTTCCTTCAATGACAAAAACAGTATAATTCAGACATCAAATGTATTATTTATAGGGCTGTCAAAAGATAGATTTTTTTAATCGCGATTAATCGCATTTTGTCCATAGTTAACTCGCGATTAATCGCAAATTAATCGCATTTTTTGGCAATTTTTTTTTCTTCTAAATGTACCTTAATGTATTTTTTTTCATATTCTTAATACTTAACAACATAAGAGCAAATATACTTGATTTATGAAAATGTTTATTTAACACTTCAAATATCCCCTTACCAAAACATGGGATCAAAACAGGGTTATAAGAATATATCACAAACAATTAAAGTGAACATGTCACAGGAGATAGTGTAACAGGAGATAAGTACAGTTAGGATATAAGTGCATTGGCTTGCAAGTGATATCTCAGACTGGACGTACTTCTATGGTAGCTCATTTCATACCCACAGTACGCGCAGATGACTTTGGTCTTATCGACTGAACCATCTGGCAGTCTTTTGAAGGTGAATTTGCCGTTCACAAATCGCCCCTGTGGACACGCACCTTCAAGGTACCTTCCCAGTATTGCAGGCTTGCTGGGCTGCCACTAGAGGATGATTGACAGGCGCTCTCCTTTAAACAACACATTTTTGCGAGCGTTCGCGAGCGTTCCCGAGGCGGCGAGTCGAGCCCGGCGCCTCTGATTAGCATAAAGTAGATTCGACTTCAACTTTAGGCAAATGAGGAGCGGCCAACTCGCGCGCCGTCTCTCGACATTCGCCGCGACGCTACCAGAATGCATTGCACAGCTTTTCACATAGACAATGAATGGGACGCGGGGAAACACCGCTGCCTGTGGACACGCACCTTCCCTCTGGATCAAGACTACAGGTGCCACCGACGGTCATAAATCATACAATGCGCGTTTTTTTTTTTTTAAATACCGAGCGTTAATCGCGCGTTAAAAAAATTAACGGCGTTAAGAGGATGTTGCGTTAACGCGTTATTAACGCGTTAACTTTGACAGCCCTAATTATTTACATTGGCCCCAAAATAAAATATTTGCTTGAATGGAATTAAACTGATTTGTCAGTCCACAGTATGTTCATCTGATAGTCTGTGATCCAAATTCAATAGTGTCCCACCCCTCGGAGTACTGATGCTCACAGACCTCACAAGCAGACCACAGCAGGATGAAGCGTGCTTCCAAGTGACTCTTGTTTCTACACAGCCCCTTTTTTCTGAACGCAAGTGTCTTTATTCAATTATTTTCAAAGAGCGGTGAGTGTATGCAGCCACTTTGGGGGGGGAAAGAACGGATTTCTGAACTTTTCAGAAAAGTGAAGTCCGGGAAATGGAGGAGAAACTTGTTTGGACCATGTCTGCCAGTCAGATACTGTCAGAACAAAGACGGGAGCAGATCGGCCGGATGGACACTGAATGTTGCTGGTGACTGGTGTACTTGTATCGTGTTTTCTCTGACAGATCGTCTGTCAGATTGAGCAATGACAAGTTCATCACAAAGTATGGAGTTTGAAGGTGCTTTGCTGCCAGAAAAAGGCACTAGGTGGAGACTTTGTATAAGAAGTGGACGTAGTCATTATGATGTAGTCATTGTGACGTAGTCATCGTGACGTTTTCATCACCACGTAGTCATCGCCACGTAGTCATCGCCACGTAGTCATCGCCACGTAGTCATCGCCACGTAGTCATGCGTAGTCATCATGACATATAGGGGGGATTAGCTCAGCGTAGTCATCGTGGCGTAGTCATCGTGGCGTAGTCATCGTAGCGTAGTCATCGTGCGTAGTCATCGTAGCGTAGTCATCGTGCGTAGTCATCATGCATAGTGATCGTGAATAAGTCATCATGCATAGTCATCGTGAATAAGTCATCATGCGTAGTCATCGTGACTAAGTCATCGTGGTGTAGTCATCGTGACTAAGTCATCGTGGCGTAGTCATCGTTGTGTAGTCATCGTAGGGTAGTCATCGTGAGTAGTGATCATGCATAGTCATCGTGAATAAGTCATCATGCATAGTCATCGTGACTAAGTCATCGTAGCGTAGTCATCGTGACTAAGTCATCATGCGTAGTCAGCGTGACTAAGTCATCGTAGCGTAGTCATCGTGACTAAGTCATCGTGCGTAGTCATCATGCATAGTGATCGTGAATAAGTCATCATGCATAGTCATCGTGGCGTAGTCATCATGACTAAGTCATCGTGGCGTAGTCATCGTTGTGTAGTCATCGTAGGGTAGTCATCGTGAGTAGTGATCATGCATAGTCATCGTGAGTAGTGATCATGCATAGTCATCGTGAATAAGTCATCATGCATAGTCATCGTGACTAAGTCATCGTAGCGTAGTCATCGTGACTTAAGTCATCGTGGCGTAGTCATCGTGACTAAGTCATCGTGGCGTAGTCATCGTTGTGTAGTCATCGTAGGGTAGTCATTGTGCGTAGTCATCATGCATAGTCATCGTGAAAAAGTCATCATGCATAGTCATCGTGAATAAGTCATCAAGCAAAGTCATCATGAATAAGTCATCATGCGTAGTCATCGTGACTAAGTCATCATGCGTAGTCAGCGTGACTAAGTCATCGTGACTAAGTCATCGTAGCGTAGTCATCAAGCGTAGTCATCGTGGCGTAGTCATCGTAGCGTAGTCATCATGCATAGTCATCATGCGTAGTCATCGTGAATAAGTCATCATGCATAGTCATCGTGAATAAGTCATCATGCATAGTCATCGTGAATAAGTCATCATGCGTAGTCAGCGTGACTAAGTCATCGTGAATAAGTCATCATGCATAGTCATCGTGAATAAGTCATCATGCGTAGTCAGCGTGACTAAGTCATCGTGAATAAGTCATCATACATAGTCATCGTGAATAAGTCATCATGCGTAGTCATCGTAGCGTATTCATCGTGACTAAGTCCTCATGGCGTAGTCATCGTTGTGTAGTCATCATAGGGTAGTCATCGTGCGTAGTCATCGTGGCGTAGTCATCATGCGTAGTCATCATGACTAAGTCATCGTGAGTAGTCATCGTGCGTAGTCATCGTGACTAAGTCATCGTGGCGTAGTCATCGTGACTAAGTCATCATGACTAAGTCATCGTGGCATAGTCATCGTGACTAAGTCAGACGTGACTAAGTCATCGTGGCATAGTCATCGTGACTAAGTCATCGTGACTAAGTCATCGTGGCATAGTCATCGTTGTGTAGTCATCGTGGCGTAGTCATCGTGACTAAGTCATCGTGACTAAAGGCAGGAACACACCGGCCCAACCGTTGGCGTCTGAAGCGTTTGGAGAGGCTCGGACGAGGTCGGGAACACATATGTTTGGTGTGTACAGCTGCGTCGGAAGCTTTCGGAGCCGCGCGGACGTTGTCTGATCAGACTGAGCATGCGAAGTCTGAGGAGGTGGGCTGTTGGACGTCTGAGCCATTGGATACTCTGATTGGCGGTGTGCTAGCGAATCAGAGTATCCAATGGCGGTGTGTGGGCGGGGTGGAAGTGACGATGGTAAACTCCGTATTACTCGTTCCCTACTGAGACGACGTCTTCGTAAAATAATGAGCCCGAGAGCACACAACGTGAGTGTCACCCTAGCCAGAGTCATCTTTCCAGAAATGCCAAGTATTTAGTCCACAAAGGTCTTCTCGAGTCGAACGAATACTGAACCAAGACTGTGTGTGCATTGTTTTTATCTGCACTCCGTTCCGTCATTTCCTGTTTTCCTGTTTTGGAGTACTGGCACGAGACTAGCGCCACCCGCTGTTAAGGAGGCTTATTGCATCTCGCGCAAGCGCAGAACGTACACGCTGCTGTGGTGTCGGAAGCACGTCGAAGCGGTGTGTACAACGCAACTTTTCTGCCGAACGGGTCAGACGAGAGGCAACAGAGTGGGCGGAGAGTGGTCGGATAAGGCAGTTGGACGTCTGGGCGGTGTGTAGGGGCCTTAAGTCATCTTGGCGTAGTCATCGTTGTGTAGTCATCGTGCGTAGTCATCATGCATAGTCATCGTGAGTAGTCATCATGACGAAGTCATCGTGCGTAGTCATCATGCATAGTCATCGTGAATAAGTCATCGTGCGTAGTCATCGTGAGTAGTCATCATGACGAAGTCATCGTGCGTAGTCATCATGCATAGTCATCGTGCGTAGTCATCGTGGCGTAGTCATCATGCGTGGCAGAGCGGCACCCCAAGCAGAAACGTTGTTTCTTCTGGTGTGACGCTGTTAACAAAGTTAGCTTCATAAATCAAGGTCAACTTTACAGCTAAGTGTTAAAGTCATCCACTCCCTAAAACACAGCCTGCTTTATGGTCTATTTTACTCGAAATGGATCATCTCAATAAGCTCATGTTTAGTTTGCTGAGATAATAAATCAAGTGAGAAGAAAACCACAACCCACAATGTGACTAAAAATGATGCCTTTAAGCAACTTCAAGCTCTTTATAGGCTGCATTAGTGAACACTTGACACCTTAACAAGTACTTTTAAATCTTCAAGTATTTTGATGTTTGGGTTCTTTTTCCAACGACTGGTGATTTCTTCTGTTCTTATTGAAATGTTGCTCAGATGGCAAAGATCCATCTGTCATTCTGCCATTCAGTTGTCAGTCTGGTTGGACCATTTTACAAAGTTTTGTTCTTTAATGTACAAAATATGACTATTTTTGCAAACCCTCCATTCAAACTAACATCTATTTATAAAGAGGAATCTTTACAACTTAAAAGCATGAAAGATGACTCAAAAATAGAGAGTAGTCCTCTCAGCCATCTGACTGTTACCAATCAAGATTTTGTGGCAGGCGATCCCAAACTTGAACAGCAGTACATATGAAAGGAAAGGTCTGTAGTGTGCAGAGACACAACTGAGACGTAACAAAGATCCAAGACTCAAATCCAGGTTCAGATTTACCTGGTTTATGCACTTAATCTTCTTAATTTATGTTTGTTGTGTTATTTTGTTAACATACAGAGTGTAATAGGCAATATTTACACTATGTAAATATACTCATTTTCTGTTTTATAGTTGAAGGAAATGTCCATAAACTTAATGTGAAAGGTCCAGGACATTATCTGAAGTTGCAGGTCGTAAAAACAAAAGCAATGAGCATTAAGTTACTAAAACGCACCATAGAGCTGAGGGGAACTGCAGAATCGGATGATAATTCCTCATGGTTTTGCTTTGGTATGCTTTGGTACTACTTGGTAATCCATTGTTCATATATCAATATATAGTTAAACTTTGTAACATTCCAGTGTTGTATCCTTCATATTATGTAGGTCAAACTGACTTACTTTCATGAATTATTTGATAAAAATATTTCTTAGGTATCAGTCACTTAATTTAGAGTATGAGTAATGTTTTTAAATGGTGTCTTTAAAAAAATGTGTGAATGGGTTTAGTGCTCTCTCTTTTTAAAATGTCTACCAGTCGCCCTATAATCCATCTGTTTCTCTTTTTCACTGTTTCTTTGGAGACAGAATCCAGAGAAGCCAGAATAAATCTTGCTGTGCTGACTCTGCCCATGTCAGCTTCAAATACAGCTCGCTTCTTTTTATTGTATATTTGAAACCCAACAATCACATTCTTCTGCCAGCTGAACACCGTGTGCTTTCATCTTTCATGACAGGCTTGGTGTGTGTGTCTGTGTGTGTTCTTGGCCCTCATAATAATGAAACAATATTTTTAAGTAAAAGTATACTGACATATATATATATAAATTAAAAAAATTAAACATGAAAGTAACATGCTTAGTATAAACTTATTGCTTATTAAACTTAGTATTAAGCTTTAGATACTAATAACGATGCGCATGTGAGAGTAACCTCACTTCAACGACATGAACCTTAACTTCTGAGAAATGTGCTTGTATGTTATTTTATTTAATAATTACACATGTATAATATTTGAATAAATACATTATGATGAGTTACCCTGACATTTATATGAGATACTTGAATAAACAATAAGCCTTCGATCCATGTATCATTTTAATTTAATCCAATTGCTTTAAATTTGATCTTTTACATTGAACTTATTATATGATCAAATTAGATGGAACATTTAAGAAGACTTAAAGGTTTTGGTATGATTTTTTTTTGTTTAGCATATGTGTCATGTCGGGTATCACTGGCTACTTTTAATACACTTGTGATTTTAATTGTGTGTGTGTTTGTGAGAAGGAGAGAGAGGGGAAGGAAGGGAGTTCAGTCTCTCTGGCTGCAGAAACACTCTACTGGAATGTTAATTGGTATGACTGGTCAGCCTCTGAGATAAGATACAAGGCTGCTTTTAATAAACCAAAGATCAGCATGTCCCACTGTCTCACCCCGCTGAAGACGAGAGAGGAAGAGGATGTGTGTGCATGAGGAGCGCTGTCTGCCTGAATCCCTCTTTTTCCACACATTCTGTTGCCCCGTAACAAATAGAAAAAGTGAAATATTGCTGAGGTGATTCACTGGGAGACTCAAAGCACATGTATTATTAAGACTGGTGCGGCGAGGTTTTGAAGTTATGCTAATGAGGACCATTTTGGTGCTACAAATCTCATTCGTCATTTGAATCATTTCGCTGCCCGTCCCTCCTCTTCTTCCCCTTCTCATCCCTTCGTTTCCATCTTCTATCCGTTCTGCAAGAGTCACTCACATTCAAGGGTGCAGCGCTGGCATGAAGCCTTGCACACTCCGGTTTAAGGGAGGTGATGGTAGATTAGACTGCAGCTACGGAAAGCTCCACACAGACCTCTGACCGGAGGCTTCTCCTCCCACATGCTGCCGATAATAAAGAGCTCATTTTTATGCTCACCTCCTCCTCTTTGACATATATACATTTCTCTTGAAAACATAAAAAATAAAGATCTCTATGGATGTTATGTATGCACGTACATAAATCCTCGCTCTCATCCCAATGCACCGAAACAGAACAGAATCACAGTATCTATTTACAAAAAAACACAAATGTTGAATCTTTATTATTCTGACTGGCATCTATCATATAATGTTGGCATCATGCAGAACAATTTGCATGTGTGTGACGTTTGTTTATGTATGTGTTTTAATATTTAACCGTTAACGCAGTAGACACCAAGTAGGGAGTCTAGATTGTGAATTGAATCACACTGAGAATAGCAAAATATTACAATCCTTTAATGTACAGTGGGTACGGAAAGCATTCAGACCCCTTTAAATGTTTCACTCTTTGTTTCATTGCAGCCATTTGCTTAAATCAAAAAAAGTTAATTTTATTTCTCATTAATGTAAACTCAGCACCCCATCTTGACAGAAAAAAACTGAAATGTAGAAATGTTTGCAAATTTATTAAAAAAGAAAAACTGAAATATCACATGGTCATAAGTATTCAGACCCTTTGCTGTGACACTCATATTTAACTCAAATGCTGTCCATTTCTTCTGATCCTCCTTGAGATGGTTCTGCTCCTTCATTGGAGTCCAGCTGTGTTTAATTGAACTGATTGGACTTGATTAGGAAAGGCACACACCTGTCTATATAAGACCTTACAGCTCACAGTGCATGTCAGAGCAAATGAGGATCATGAGGTCAAAGGAACTGCCCAAGGAGCTCAGAGACAGAATTGTGGCAAGGCACAGATCTGGCCAAGGTTACAAAAGAATTTCTGCAGCACTCAAGGTTCCTAAGAGCACAGTGGCCTCCATAATCATTAAATGGAAGAAGTTTGGGACGACCACAACTCTTCCTAGACCTGGCCGTCCAGCCAAACTGAGCAATCGTGGGAGAAGAGCCTTGGTGAGAGAGGTAAAGAAGAACCCAAAGATCACTGTGGCTGAGCTCCAGAGATGCAGTAGGGAGATGGGAGAAAGTTCCACAAAGTCAACTATCACTGCAGCCCTCCACCAGTCGGGGCTTTATGGCAGAGTGGCCCAACGGAAGCCTCTCCTCAGTGCAAGACATATGAAAGCCTGAAAGTTTGCCAAAAAACACATGAAGGACTCCCAGACTATGAGAAATAAGATGCTCTGGTCTGATGAGACTAAGATTGAACTTTTTGGCGTTAATTCTAAGCGGTATGTGTGGAGAAAACCAGGCACTGCTCATCACCTGCCCAATACAATCCCAACAGTGAAACATGGTGGTGGCAGCATCATGCTATGGGGGTGTTTTTCAGCTGCAGGGACAGGACTACTGGTTGCAATTGAAGGAAAGATGAATGCGGCCAAGTACAGAGAGATCCTGGAAGAAAACCTCTTCCAGAGTGCTCAGGGCCTCAGACCTGGCCGAAGGTTCACCATCCAACAAGACAATGACCCTAAGCACACAGCTAAAATAACAAAGGAGTGGCTTCAGAACAACTCTGTGACCATTCTTGACTGGCCCAGCCAGAGCCCTGACCTAAACCCAATTGAGCATCTCTGGAGAGACCTGAAAATGGCTGTCCACCATCCAACCTGACAGAACTGGAGAGGATCTGCAAGGAAGAATGGCAGAGGATCCCGAAATCCAGGTGTGAAAAACTTGTTGCATCATTCCCAAGAAGACTCATGGCTGTACTAGCTCAAAAGGGGGCTTCTACTCAATACCGAGCAAAGGGTCTGAATACTTATGACCATGTGATATTTCAGTTTTTCTTTTTTAATAAATTTGCAAAAATTTCTACATTTCTGTTTTTTTTCTGTCAAGATGGGGTGCTGAGTGTACATTAATGAGAAATAAAATTAACTTTTTTGATTTAAGCAAATGGCTGCAATGAAACAAAGAGTGAAAAATTTAAAGGGGTCTGAATACTTTCCGTACCCACTGTATATAGCCCAGACATGTATTAAAACCCTCCAGTATAATACATTTATTTATTTCGGGCATGTCAGTTAAATCATCATCATCACACATCTTTGTTCAAATAATACAATACACATGGCCGAAAGGGAAAGCGGGAGAAGCCAAGGCTTATCTAGTCCCGCCCCCATTACCCACAGGATAAAATCGTCTTCATAATATTATCTTATCTTTTGCATTTTTCATTTGACATAACATTTTCTTTTACTTGTGACATTTGACATAACATGTTACAGCAGTAGGTGGTACAGAGAGCGGAAGTCCAGTGCATACAGATTACGTGTGTGTCTGCACACGTGTCCATATTTGTTCGTCATGAGTGAACAGCAGTCTCATCATGTAACAAAGTCTGAAGGGGGTCCAATCGACAGAGAACAAAAAAGTCCAGTGTAGCTATTATTTGTTGGGATGGTGTGGGAGCCCTTTTTTCTGCCATTTTTATTTTATTCATCAATCTCCTCTGCAGCTTTCGCCGCCGTTAACTTCGCCATTTCCTCCAGATTAGTGGCCACTTCAACTCGCACCAGTGCCGTGAACTCGCGAACTGCAGAGATGTCAGAGCGCATCCCGACCACAGCAGTCCGAGTAGTGGCATTGTCCGCCCTCACACTGGTCAGCTCAGTGGCGATCTTTCTCATTTTCCGATATTGCATGAAAAGTCCACATCCCAAGGCGATCGTTCCAATTGCCATGAACGCGAACACGTACACGTCCTCGACGTCTTCCACATCCAGTGCGGCAAGGCAGATGACTCTTCACTTTCCCCAACCATCCATGATGTAGCCGGACATAAAGGTCCCGTCCGGGCACGTAGGTTCACCAGAACCCGCACGCCGTGTTGAGAACACTCTGTCGATGGCATTCAGTGACCAGTTCAGCAACTCCATCGTGGACTGTTGGATTAACAGTCACGGTTGGTATTCATACCTAAGTTATCTCCACATTGTTGATACTCCCTGCTACGTACAACTGACATCGGACCACACAAGTTTCTCAGGTTCAACTTATTGTTTGGGTACAGAATGTTCATTTGTTATGCTCCCATCCCGTCACAACACCATGTCTGCTGATTCGTGCCTCAGACCTTTTTCAACTCTCATTCAATAGTCTGTACCGGTCAACGGTTGAACATCTACATCTACTACTACTGAATTATTCATGCACTCTTCTGTTCGAATCAATTTGGGTTTAGAGCATCCAACCAACCGCATCACAGACATTATATGAGAAAAGATTGATGTTGACTGGCAGATATGTCCTTTTTTAAAAAAAAAAGACAGAAAAAGAGCAGGTAGGGGTGCCAGGATCTGTGAACAATGTATTTATTCATTCTAATTAAAATTGTGAATGATGCAGGGAGTCACAATATTCCGGTGGACAAGTGAGGCCGTTTCCAGGTTTTTTGTAGAGAGAAATGGTGCAATCTTTGTAATGTTGACTCAGATGCAGAACTCGGCAGCAGCCGTCGGTTCTGAAAAGTGAAGCCCCAGCTGAAGTGCCTTTAACTTGCATTCTCTTTACTGGCCATCAGGGGGCAACTCCTGTCTGATTGTAAGTCTATGAGAAAATGGTCCTATTCTCTCTTGATTAAGTAAACATTGTAAACATGAGTTTATGGTCTCTAGTTTCAAGTGTTCTTCAATCCAGCAGTACCGTTGTCCTGGCAACCGCCAAACCCAGACTCATCCATCAGATTGCCTGATGGAGAAGCGTGATTGGTCACTCCAGAGAACGCGTCTCCACTGATCTAGAGTCCAGTGGCGGCGTGCTTTACACCACTGCATCCGACGCTTTGCATTGCACTTGCTGATGTATGGCTTGAATGCAGCTGATCACCATGGAAACCCATTCCATGAAGCTCTCTACGCTGTTTTTGAGCTAATCTGAAGGCCACATGAAGTTTGGAGGTCTGTAGTGATTGACTCTGCAGAAAGTTGGTGACCTCTGTCCACTATGTGCCTCAGCATCCGCTGACCCTGCTCCGTCATTTTACGTGGTCTACCACTTCTTGTTGAGTTGCTGTTGTTCCCAATCTCTTCCACTTTGTTATAATCCCACTGACAGTTGACTGTGGAATATTTAGGAGCGAAGAAATTGAGCACTGAGCTCCTGAGAGATTCTTTCACACATGTTTGTAGAAACAGTCTGCATGCCTAGGTGCTTGCTTTTATACACCTGTGGCCATGGAAGTGATGGAACACCTGATTTATATTATTTAGATTAGTTAATACTTTTGGCAATATAGTGTATGTGAACGTCCTGGAGCTATGATTCATGTCTCTGTGTTGTTGCTATTTACAATGGCAGACAATGGACGGCAGGGTCACAGCTTGGAATAAAAACAGATTTCATACAATCGTACATAATGGACTGACTCATGGCAGATTGTGAAATAGACACGGAATGCAATCTATTACTTTTGTAAACAGGGACATGAATTGACCATTTTATTGTGTTTTCAGCATGAGAACAATGCCATGGAAAGTCCTTTTTGATGGTGGACACACAAATTAACTACATTGGCGTGACTATGCAACGGCCAGGGCTATTGACATAGTATTAAATATTGATAAAGACCACTCATTGGGAGGTGGATGGGTCCATCAACATAGGACTTTCAACCAGTGTTCAACACCAAACATTTATTTCTATTGCTAAAACTTAACTGTGTTTTGTTGCCTAAACCACAATGTGAAGTTATTTAAAACCCAACCATGTTTTCCTAAAACTCATTATGTGGCTTTGTTGCTTAAATCTAACTTTTGTTTTGTTGGGTAAGGCCTTCCCACCTGGCAGAAAAGAACATGGTGGAGGTCCAAACGATAATTCCAATTTAAATACATTATTTCAACCTCCGACATAAGTCCTGCTGAATGACACAAAAGAAGTGGAAGATCCATGTACATCAATAAGTAAATTTGAATCTTGCGATTATGCCAAAAGTGCCGTGAGACAGTCTCCCCCACACACAACCAATTGGCCGTAAGGCTGTAGTCTAGTTATGGCGGTTCTTCGATCATTACTGTGTAGCTCTCTCCACACCCAGAGGCAGAATGCAATGAGTTGAAATAGCAGGGAGATAAATTGTGTTTGGACTCTGCAACCATCCAGCGCTTGCAGTGTCAATGCGCTCTCCCACGTTAGATTTGAGGAGTTCCACGCGTTGTTTCGAGGCCCTCTGACTGCTGTTATCGATCCATGTGAAGGAGGGCCGTGATTATACTGTTGTAGACGCAGTGTCAACTCAAGGTAGTGGATATGGGGTGCCTTGATTGTAAGCAATAACTTATATAGCTTTCACAGATGCTCAGATGAAGTCTGTGTGTTGGTCTGTGTTCACTTATTTATTAATTCGGTGTTATTTTAAACACCCTGTCTTCATCTTTGTGAAACCATGTGCAATATTTATTGTCATATACTTACTTCGACTCGTCCCAAATTGCTGATTATCTTCATTTGGAGAATTCTGCTGTCCCATGATGTCACAGCTGAATGCATTTTGAGATGTTTCTGACAAAGCAGATCATAACATCGTTCAGAAAGCTGTTTTGAATATTGAGTACAAAAAATCCAATTTCAGTATCACATGACGATACTGATGGACGATTGGATATTATTGAACATAGCAACTGCGAACAGATCGGCAGTGGGAGATGCTGTATGAAATGTATCAGCAGCGAAACATTTTCACATCATAATATGAAATAAAAAATAATAAAATATGATCTCTGGCTCCATTTTAATCATGTCTAGTCACTTCTTCTATTTCTTGTCAACCACAGATAGTTGCTAGGCAACGGGAGCAGCATAGGTGACCCAAACAGGACATTTTCTGTAGAACAGTTCAACCTTTCGGCCTTCAAAGGAACCGGCTGACATAGACCAGGAAGGGTCGTGTTCTCCGAAAGATGCAGGTGCTGGATTAGGACACAGCTTCTTTCTTAACCAGGCGCATGCACTAACTTCCTAGGGTATCCACTCATTGCCTGGCAACTTTATTGTGAAAATCAAGGGGTGACTCCACTGGTTGCAAAAGAAGTCTGTCTCTCTAAACATTGTGAACATGAGTTTATGGTCTCAATCTCTAGTTTCAAGTCTTCTTCAATCCAGCATGATGTTCATTTGGTAAATGATGGTCCATTTAGTAAAATAGATGATGAAGCAGGGTATGTTTTAAGGACATCAGGGATCCATCACTTCCGTTCCCTGATTGCAAAAATTCCAAGATGGCGATGATCAAAATGCTAACTCCTCTTCAAAGACTGCCCTCGCATGGACCTGTCGGTGACTGTCAAGGGTATCACAGTATTGCCTTCGTCAACTGCGAGGAACCTGGGTGTAATCGTTGATGACCAACTATCCTGCACCCCCAACATCACTGCTGTGGCCCGATCCTGCAGATTTTCCCTCTACAATATCTGCAGGATCTGGTCTTTTCTCATAAAGGATGCAACGCAACTCCTGGTCCAAGCACTGGTCATCTCCCGCCTTGACTACTGCAACTCTCTCCTAGCTGGACTGGCTCAGCGACTAAACCATTGCAGTGTATCCAGAACGCTGCAGCACGCCTTGTCTTCAATCTACCCAAATTCTCCCACATGACCCCCCTCCTCCGTGACCTCCACTGGCTCCCTGTTGCAGCACGCATCCAATTCAAGACAATGGCACTGGCCTTCAGGGCCATCAATGTCAAATTTTATTTTTAATTGACATCTTTAAGACTGTGTCAGTTACTGTGAGCAAGTGGAGCTACATTAGGTACTCTACATGTACATGTACAGGTGGCAGTTCTTCATCACTCTCTCATAGCTGTAATTATAACAGAGACAGAGCCCCTCGTAGTACTCAACACTGAGGTGACATGCAGGAATACCTTCAAGTCTATCCAGTGGAAAGTGCAAACAGAACAATGAAGTACATGAAGGGCACAAATATGAGTCAAAAGGGACTTTCACACTGGCATGATGATGTATCATGTGACTGAATTTGGCTACACACCTTAAAAAAAAAATCTGATTTTTTTTAGATCTATCAAGCAAAGGATATCTTACCAGATACAGAGAGAAGTGAGAGTATTTAGAGATAAATTCTACTTTTTTATCTACTGTCTGACTTCTGGCTTTTTTAACAGACGAGAGGATCCGTATTTAACACCATGGCATTTTCCAGCCAGGAGCTGATTTTGTTTGATTGCTGACGAGTGACAATTTCTCCCTTCACTGACTCCCAGTATGACACCACAGCGAGACCTCCGGGCTCCAGAGAGACCACACATGGAGGCGCCCCCCCCCCCCCCCCCAGGGCTGTTATGCTGTGATCACACCAAACGTGGAGCGAATATTCAAGTTTGACCGCAGCATCTGTTAAGTCAGGGGATCGTTTGGGTTTATATGTGTCACTCGTAAGGTGGTGCTTGGTACACACCAACAAGGTTCCATCCAATCACCATTACTGCTTTGTACATGTGTGAAGATATCAACAAAAACTTTTCAGTGACATTTGACTGGAGGTAGGCTGTGCTAACCCAGGGCATGATGGGAAATGTTTGGCTGTCACCTGATCGAAGCTCTGATTGGCTTTTAGTTTTGACAACAAACACCACGTTTAGTTTAAAATGCTAATTTGGTGTGCAATTCATATTTTTTAATGCTAGATTGTAGAATGTTAGTCTCACGACAGTTCATTCTGATAAAAAAAACATATCTTGTTTGGTTTATAATAAGAATAAGAGTTTATGAGTCTATGACACTTTACGAAACGAGCAACAACGTACAAAGCCAGATACACATATTTATTTATGAATAAATCTAAACATGGTCGTCAAACTACAGGAAGATCCGTTCAGATGCTTTGAGTGAAACAGAGTAAAATGAGACTCTGATTAAAGGGCCACTCTCTCCTTCCATCTCCTTGTCTCTTTCTCTGAATGAGGGAAGTGGAGTGGGGCCAGGGTTGCCCCCTCCTCTGTTCCTCCTCACCTTCATTGTCCTCCCTTTATTCTCTCACTAAACGCCGCTGACAGCATCACTGCTCACATAGATCCCCCCCGTTCTCCTCGCCCCAAAGACCAGGAGTGGCCACCGAATGAGCGTGTCGTCAAAAGAAAAGGAAAACAAAGTTCGGAAGTGTTAGTGTTACTTCCCCTCATCTCCGGGGATACAAGGGGAGAATCAATACTTTTTCATTAACCTGTCTTCCTCCCTGTAAACGAGTAGCTATAGCCTCGGGTACCTCAGTAAATGCTCTGGCGACAGTGTTGGGGGGGGGGGGGGGGGGGGGGGGTGGATATCGCTCTCTTTCACACTAACACCCAACATTTCTTCCCAACATTCTCACTCCTTAGCTATTCCACTCTGTATTAAGAACTAGGGTCACACCATACCAATATCCAATATCAGCAAATTAATTTTCAAACAAAGCTCATGCATTCAAACCATCGTGAGATCTTGAATTCATGATCAAATAGAAAAGGGTAATTTTCTTTACTTAACAGCCCAAATGTGCACAACATGATGGCAGTAGAATGAAGTCTATTCATTTATTCAAAAGACTTCAGAACTTCTCAGAACAACCTACAACCGTTATTTATAATGTTTTGTGAAGAGTGAAGACATTGAGGGATTTATCCCTATATTCTCTACCTATGTAAAAGAAAAAGATCAAAGTCAGTAAAAACCATTCTACTTACATTGGATGAAGCAGCCTCTACATCAGGGCTCTCAAACTGGCGGCCCACGGGCTACATCCGGCCCATCCCCCCTCTCCATCGGGCCCACGACGGATGTCAAAATGATTACATTTCTACATTAAATTATTTTATTATTTAATACTTGGTCCATATCAATTTAAACTACCCCTTGTAATAAAACCCAATTATATTTGTTTAAAAGTTAAATAAAAAGTATTTTGTTTCAATACAATGACAAAGGTCAGAGGTCGTGACTGCAGCGTTGACTGCAGCGTTTTTCCAAAGAAGCGTGCTGTATCTTCCTTTGTTTCACCACAAACAGCAAAGATGTGTCTTTCCCAGCAGAAAAGAAAGGTGGACTGGGAACACACACTGTTCCAACAAAGATGGACGTTGTAGGATTTTGTTGTGGAGTTCAGTGGAAATGCTACGTGCCTGATATGTGAGGAAAAAGTGGCGGTTCTAAAGGAATACAACATCAACGTCATTACTGGTGTAAACATGGAGAGCAGGATGAGAAGTAGAAGGGAGAGGACAATGTTGACATGGCCGTCCTATCAGATGACAAGACCATCAGCGGCCCTAAGCCACTTTGAGACCCTGCTGTGCATAGAGCAGGGGTCTACATAGTGTTACTTCCTCATTGAGTACGTTTCTCCTTCTCTCCCTCACAGATCTACACTATCTCACATGTCTGGAAATACAATGTAGCAAGTGTTTGGGAATGACCTTGCTCCTTGTACGGTGCCAACCTCCCCTCTGTAATAGATTAATCTCCCTTCTCCCACGTGTGCTTGCACACACTGTGTAGAATGTGTTGCAGCCACGAGGTGAGACTGTGCAGCTTTATATCCTCTGTTAATGTTGTTTGTTTCGCTCAAGGCTCTCCAAGGATGGGAGCTAGCAGCACATGCTGGAGAACAGCATCTGTTGTACCTGAGTGTGAGGAAGTGGTGTGTTTTGTTCATGCACACCTGCTGCAGTTGTTGCAGCTGGAATCATCAACAAGTGCTGTGGTGATTGGGGTGCAGCAGAATGGGTTTCCTCCGGGTTTGCGTGGCCACTAGAGCCCGACTGATTAATCCGTCAGCCGGTTTAATGGGACGATATTAGCCCAGCGCAGATATGTTGGCATCGCCGCATATACTGGCCGATACGCAGATATAAAATATACATTTCTGAAGAATGTGACATGGTAAGAGCTGTTGATGATTCAGAAATGGTATCATTACAAGGTTTGGCCGTCAGGAAGAAAATAAATCATCAAGGTGATTGATGAAATACATCCCTGGCAAGTTTAAAATAGCAAATGATTACCAACCGCCAAATGCTGATACATTTTGGATGCGGCCAGTGAATCTGTCTGCGCTACCAGCCACTTTGGCAGGTAGCGCAAACGTCAAAAAGAACAACAAGTGATAACATTCAGATCATCCAAGGTGGAGAACTGATCCAGACGAGGTGATTATCACAGCCAATGAAGGCTAAAGCTCAGCAAATAATCAGGAATTACTTCATTATTAATATGTATACATGTGTGCAATACATGTGGCCTGTACAAAACGTTAATCTCAGACCACAAAGGCATCTGCAACAACAAGCGATCGGGAAACACGCTTTGGCACGGAGCCTGCACGTCAGTAGAGAATTAAGCTACACTGACTCATACAGCCTTCCAAATCCACTCAAAATGTTCAATATTTTTGCCAATCATCTAGATTTTTAGAATAGAAAATAACCTCCGAATGAGGTTGGTGACCTGCCAAAGTGGCTGGTAGAGCAGGCTGCATCCAGAATTGATCAGCATTTGGCTGTTGGTAATTTGCTGCCCTGAAGGGGAGATGAAGGCGGGATGACTGCCACGGCATCGCCTGGATCCAGATGGCCCAAGACAGAAGTGGATGAATGCGAGCACTTTCTCAGCAGCCTCTGTTCCATGAGCCACTCAAAGGCTCAAGTACAAACACAAAGCAGCTATACCAAAGTTGTTCAAAGTTTCACCAATTTGACTTTATGCACTGCTGCCTGTTGAATGGTTGTATAGTGTAACTTTATCTGCTGTCAGGTTGCCACTGGTAGAAATTAACTTTCATCCAAAGGAACAGTGTGCACCCGTGATCCCATTTTAGGGGCATTTTGGGAGGCCTTTATTGAACAATAAAGACACACATTGGCAGAGCACATTGACTAAAAACTAATTTGCAATTTGCTGACTTTTATCACTTTTTCTAGTTTCAGTCATCACATCATGCACTTACAGTATTTCCCACTGGTGGAAACAGAGAATTGTGTGTTCAGAAGGGTTTGAGGCTGGTTTCCCAGCACTTCTACTGGTCTGTGTTCCATCTCTCATCCTTATCATACTGCTTGATGTTTTCATATTTTATGTTCACACAGTTTTCAATGTTCTAACTGCTTAATGCATGGTGCCAGGATTTCAGTAGCCTAAAGTTGTGATTTCTGATCAAAAGCTGCTCACTGAAAAAAATATTATTTTTTTATATGAAGCACAGAAGTAAATCTAAATATTGTTTTGTGTTCATTTCTGACATTATTTTTCATCAATGGTGGAAGAAATATTTAGATTCCTCAAGCAAGTGTTGCATTTCAAATTTGACTTATGACTACAGGGTTATGAGCTAAATGGAGCCTATGTAAAGTGTTATAACATCTTAGTCTGCAAAGTTACTACAGAACTTTTCTCTCTTTTAAACAGTTATGATATTTAGTGGGCGGAGCCAAACAGGTGTCAGAAAGAGACAGTTCTGTAGCAGCGCTGTCGCAACGTCACACAGAATGTGGATCATCTGGAGACTTTCTCTGATCTTTGACTGGGTTTCCAGCAGAAGAATCAGACACAGGCATTGTTTATGGGTCTGGGTCTAGAACTGTTCATCAGGGACAGACTGGGTCTGGGTCTACATGGGGGATCTGTTCATCAGGGACAGACTGGGTCTGGGTCTACGTTAGACAGAACTGTTCATCAGGGACAGACTGGGTCTGGGTCTACGTTAGACAGAAATGTTCATCAGTGACAGACTGGGTCTGGGTCTACGTTAGACAGAACTGTTCATCAGGGACAGACTGGGTCTGGGTCTACGTTAGACAGAACTGTTCATCAGGGACAGACTGGGTCTGGGTCTACGTTAGACAGAAATGTTCATCAGTGACAGACTGGGTCTGGGTCTACGTTAGACAGAAATGTTCATCAGGGACAGACTGGGTCTGGGTCTACGTTAGACAGAACTGTTCATCAGGGACAGACTGGGTCTGGGTCTACGTTAGACAGAACTGTTCATCAGGGACAGACTGGGTCTGGGTCTTCATGAGAGAACTGTTCATCAGTGACAGACTGGGTCTGGGTCTACGTTAGACAGAACTGTTCATCAGTGACAGACTGGGTCTGGGTCTACGTTAGACAGAACTGTTCATCAGTGACAGACTGGGTCTGGGTCTACGTTAGACAGAACTGTTCATCAGTGACAGACTGGGTCTGGGTCTACGTTAGACAGAACTGTTCATCAGGGACAGACTGGGTCTGGGTCTACGTTAGACAGAAATGTTCATCAGTGACAGACTGGGTCTGGGTCTACGTTAGACAGAAATGTTCATCAGTGACAGACTGGGTCTGGGTCTACGTTAGACAGAACTGTTCATCAGGGACAGACTGGGTCTGGGTCTACGTTAGACAGAAATGTTCATCAGTGACAGACTGGGTCTGGGTCTACGTTAGACAGAAATGTTCATCAGGGACAGACTGGGTCTGGGTCTACGTTAGACAGAACTGTTCATCAGGGACAGACTGGGTCTGGGTCTACGTTAGACAGAAATGTTCATCAGTGACAGACTGGGTCTGGGTCTACGTTAGACAGAAATGTTCATCAGGGACAGACTGGGTCTGGGTCTACGTTAGACAGAAATGTTCATCAGTGACAAACTTTGACCTCAAAATTTCTCACGTCATCAGCCAGCAGAAGTTTGCAGCAGAGCTCCAGGTTGAAAAAGCTCTGGTTCTGGTTCACCAGATGTGGAAGAAGATCCAAACCTGGCAGAAAACGTGCCCCTGAGCAAGAGCCACCGTTTTTCAAAGAGTCGTAGGACCTGAAAGACAAAAAGGCCTCAACCAAGCAGGAGCAGGGAGCAGGAGGTGAAGGAGGCTCCTGAGAACTTCATAATTTAAATAAAGTTGAGCGAGAAAATGGAAAAAATTCAGACACCACATTGGTTTAAATAAGAAATTAGATCAACTTTTAGATGTTCCAGCAGTATAATACAATGTACATTAATAATACAATGTGCATACATAATACACATATATAAAATAGCATTTAATGTTGTATATATAATACAATACAATATATAGGATTCTGCAAGGATCATATAATTCTTCAATATAATTCTTCACTGCTGTGAGGTTACAGTATTAGCTGCAGCTGTGATGTGCCTGAGCCTAGTTCCTGTATGTTTACAGTGCTTGGTGGTTAAGGTGACGCATGTTTCTATTTTAAATGTGTGATTTCATGTGTAGTGGAGAATCCGAGGAGTCTCCCTGTTTTAAGATGTTCTGGCGGTAAGAGGGTCGGCGCAGCCTGACTCAGTGGGGAATCCACGGGGATCACATGCAGCGTGAACTCACCTCGCAGCCCCCAGAGAGACGGAGCTTGTGTGAACCAGACTGCACATCAGTAATGAGTAATCTGAGTAGCTGCAGTCATGCATCACGTCGCCCTGCCCAGGAGGATGCCCAAAATAAGAAGCCCGAGTGTGGAAAACAAGCGAGGGCGTGTGCGTAACCGCGACTCGTGCATGCCAGACTCAACCTCGACGACTGATGCTGAGAAGATGAAGATGTGAACCCCCGCTGCCTCATGACCCTCTGTGATCTAAACACTAATTAGGAGTTCTTTGTTTGTATCAACTTACATCTGGGATTCATGCAGTCTGAGAAGTCTGTGGCAGATTCAACTGTCAGCACTTTGATCAAAGTGATTAGAATGAGGCCTCCTGTCGAAGCAAGCCGGCTCTCACTCGCCCTCAGCCAAGACATGAGCCCTAATTTGTGTTTTGTTTTGGTGAACCCCACAGCTGCTGACTTTCAACCAGCCGAAGAGCCTCGCAGTCATGGGCCAATCTCGCTGCAGGCGTCAGCTCTGATAAGGATGCTGTATATACATCATGTTGATATTGGATGGCTGTGTCCTTAGTTTGCTTTGGTTTCCCCAGACACTTCTGTAATAGCCATTCCCAGAATGCTCTTTGATTACTGCTGCGGTGTCGGGCAGCTGTGTGCCATCGACTCCACGTCAAGAACCATTTGGCTGATTTACGCTGCTAAACAACGCAAACCCATATTCCAGAGCATATTGTCTGCCCGTCCATTTTGACAGCATGAAGCACATCCATCGTTGTTAAGATTGCATTGCAGCAACATGATACAGTGATGACAGCTGATACCCATTTTATAAAAAATCTTTGTTTGAACTTCTTTGTCGCCAGGAGCGCGATTCAACTTTGCGATTGGATTCTTCTCCGCGAGTCGTGACCAATGTGTTATCTCTGCTCTGTTGGACCTATTTCACCCCCATTTGCACCACAAAGAAGTCCCAATCAATACTGTACGTGGCGCGACTAATTGTCACAGCACTGAAAAAGAGCTTTCAAGACCTAAATGTGGCCTCCTTAACGTTCTGTCAATAGTCATGACGCACCTATAAAGTGTACATTTTTCATTTCTAGCGTTGTTTTCTACTGTTTTGTCATCTTCCTGTCATGGAGACAGAGAACCTTCGTCCACAAGCGTGTGGGAGGTTATCCTGGTTCATGAGTGAGGGCGTACAGCTACTTACGTCTAATTCTATGGCTGATTTCTTTCTCCTCCTCCTCCTCCTCCTCCTCCTCCTCCTCCTCCTCTAACTGTGGGTTTTCTCCTCCTCTTGACGGTGTGGCACTAGCTTTGCTAATACACACAGAGTAATCCAGCTATTGGCCATACTTCAGTGTAGGTCTTATTTTAATTATGCTGTTTACACGTGTCTTAGGTACTATGTACTGTGAGTCTCACTGTCGCCATGAATAAATCAATTATTGGAGCACTGCTTTCCACCCTGTAGTGGATACCTGTAGCACACAGAAAATAATACAGACGTGCTGTATTTCATTCTGGCATGTTACTTTTTGAGGAGTCCCGAGTTATTTTTTCCACAAAAGTCGTTTTAGCAAGCTGCCTAATTAAGACTGATTCTGCTACATTTCCTAAATGCCTTAAGTTTGCCTATAGACTGTAGGATAAGAGGTTGTGATGTCAGCCATTGGTGTGTGTCCTACGGTTTTATGGCCTGACCAAAAATGGATCTGAAAAACACCTTGAGTTTGCTTGACAAATATAATCATGTTTTTTTCTCCATGCTGTAACATCAGCAAAAGGATCTAAAGACCAAACAATGCATTGGTTCTACAAGGCCATCATGTCCAACACAGATCAATTGGTTGAATACTTCCTAGAGTGTAAAGGATATATAATGGTATCTTTATCAATGTTCTGCAGAAATAGTCCAGCAGCTGTTTGAAGTACTTGGAACTTGGAGATGGGCTGCAGCTATAAAATCATTTGTAATCGAGTAATCTACCGATTATTCCATCGATTAATCGAGTAAATGGATAAAAAATAATATTGTGCTATTAAACAACCAAAACAAATAATGCGTAACGGAAATGATGTGGCTATTTCTCAAAAAACATACAGGTATTTATTCCAACTCCAACTTTATTGCAACTGAACATTTAGTGCTTTTACTACTTAAAAAAGAATCAAAGCTAACCATCATATCTAGTGAAATCGCATCACGACATCACTCCGAATACAGTACGCTCTGGTACGTTAACTCAGCTAACATCAATGCTTCCGTTACCTTGTGTCGGCGACGCTTGGTGAACTGTGTTGTGCTGTGCCAGTTCTTCTTTGCAGTAGACACATCGCACCTTGTTGTCTTCTTTTTTGAGGGTGAAACGATCCTGAACTTTGGACATTCTCTGCCGTTTACGGACTGTTTCTTGGATCTCCGCCATCACGCCAACTGAATTCCGAATGTAGTGGTGTGCTTCCTCAAAAACGGTCCGTGTGGAACAATGATCCCTAATGAGCATAATGCACTAGATCGGAATTTAAGGAAGCTTCGAGGCAGTTTTTGCCTCAAGCATTTTTTGTAATCAAGTTACTCGAGTAACTGGAATAATCGTTTCAGCCCTAACTGGGAGTAATTCACACAAAGTCATCATTAGCTTAGTTCATCTAGAGTCTGGTTACTTGTGGAACAGTCTGATCGATCTTTGTACCCGCAGATTGCATGTGTGTTCATTTCTTCTTAGCATTTGAGTGTCATAAAAATCCTTTTGCAGTGTGATTCCTATTCATTCTGATACTGTAGTGTGTGTGTGTGTGTGTGTGTGTGTGTGTGTGTGTGTGGTTATATTTGTTGGCAAGGCTCGACCACAGTCCCTGAGAAAAGAGCAGTGAAGCATTTTATGCGAGGAAGGGGCAATGCTCCGACCCCAGAGGGGAGCCAAGGCTGTGAGGGGTCAATCGAGATGCACCACCTCAGCTGCACAATCTGACAGACCTAATGAAGCTATTTGTAATGGTATTCTCTCCCTTCAGCTACAGCCCTCTTATCTGTAGCCAAGCCAGCTCTCTGCAGCAGGGCTGAGGCCAGCTCATCACTACACCGTTCTCTCCGTGTCTTCTCGGTCCCGAACGAATGATCACATTAGGCTGACTGGATTGTGTGTTACATTACCAGATCAGTGGTTTGTAAAGAAGAAGTGTTATGATCAACACACCTATTTCACTAGTTGTGGGAAATAACACTGAATATAAATTGTACAAAATATTTGATATTCGTTAAACCCATGTACGTTCTTTGAAAGGAATATGTTGCCACTGGGTAAAACATTTGATTTCTTGCTTTCTTGAGTTAAATGAGGAGTGTGTAGGTTTTGGGGGCATCTAGCTGTGAGGTTGCAGATTACAACCAACTGAAACTTCTCCCATGTGCCAAGCGTGAATTACAGTGGCCAACACAACATGAAATTCTGAAGAGCTATTTAAAATTAAATTATCTGAAGCTAGGCGTCTTATATACACATCAAATTTTCCCAATTATTTGTGGCAATGTTGTAGGCTATGTATTGTGTCTAATAAAATAAAATTATGGGGCATTAGCAGGAGCAGATTCGGTTATAAATAGATTATTAATATCAATAGAATTATTGACCCCGGACCCCTGACAGGATGCAGCGGGCATCGCACGGTCCCCCATCGGAACAGGACCAGGCGACGAGCGGACCCCCGTCGGGACTGGTGACCGACGGACCCCTGACAGGATGTGTGGAGCGGGCGTCGGGCGGTCCCCCGTCAGAACAGGAACTGGCGATGAGCACCTCCGTCGGCACTGGTGACGGACGGACCCCCGTCGGGACCGGTGGCGGATGGACCCACGTTGGGACTGGTGACGAATAGACCCCTATCAGGACTGGTGACGGACGGACCCCCGACAGGATGCGTGAAGCGGGCATCGGACGGTCCCCGTCGGAACAGGATCTGGCGATGAGCGGGCCCCTGGCAGACTGCATGAGGCAGGTGACGGATGGACCTCTGTCGGGACTGGTGATGGACCATCTGCTTTTCAGTAACTCATGTTTACCGAAGTCATTGCAAACCTCCTGCTCACTGTAATCACCACTTTAATCACCACTCTCTGTCACAGTTCGTAAAATTATTTAAACATAGCGATTGCATGTCAGCTGGGTCCAGAGAATGCTTACAATATGAACATAATCTGTTCATTAGATCAAACTCAAAGTGCTCTGCTGCTTTCCAAGGACATGTTGTCTCTCAAGACTGATTCAATATATAAAAGCTTTCACTGGGATGCTTAGGAAGTATTGATTTACATTAACATATCAACAAGCTGACCTTTTACTGAGTTTGAGCTATGAATTTTTGCATGTTCTTAATATTCAGGTTTTTTCTGTGAGGGCTGTGCCAACTTTCATGAGGTTCTGCACATCTCTGAGATGAATTGCACAGATCCCAAATTGCCTGCCTGCTCCACCCTATTGTAGCCGAGGAAGCCCCGTTTAATCACTCAGCCAGAGCCAAGAGATTCTTCTGGGCTTTGCACAGATTAAGAGGACATTACATTGAAATGAGGGAGAGAAAATTGTCTATGGGTTTTTAAATACTCACTGGAGAGCCTCAGTTTCACAGTCTTTTATTTTGGTAATTTTCTTTTGCCTACATGTGTCCATGGACAGGCTTTGAATACTTCAGATTCAAGCTTTCACACACATGACATGTGAGCTGCTCCGGAGAAGATGCACCTCTGCTTGAGAGGTGAGGTGCCTTGCTCAAAGGAGTTGTTGAGACAGGAGAGTGTGCTCTCTCCAGGCCTTCATCTCACATGTTTGAGGACTCCCAGTGATACACCGGAAAGAGTACAGTAAGATGTCTTTGATCTTACGCACTGACAAATTCCCTGAAACAGATTTTCTTGTTTTTTTTTTGTTTTTTTTGCCACGTCAATTTGTTTTTGTTGAAGGCTGTTAAATGTGGGATGAATTTCTGACATGCACTGATGCCGAAGTTTTTTTTCAGAGCACTTGAGGTAACTTCAGGTCCTTCCCATCAATGTGAGAAGGTACTGGCAGCAGAAATTATGCCTGCCTGCCTCTCTCTCGCTCTCATTGACTTCTCTTTCCCTCTCGATCTCTCCTCTCTTTTACAACTCGTTGTTTGTCAGCTTTGATGCGTCTGTCACATGATGCCTATCGCGGAGCAGCGGCCAGTTTTCCATTCCGGCCCAATAAAGCTGCAAACACCAGCTACAGAGCACAACAAAGGAAGGATGCAAATCTTTACAAAGGGCATTTTTTTGGATTCATCACTGTGACTCTGGTAAAAGCTATTAACAATAGCCTTTTTGTAAACAAAATGGCCGGTAGTAGCTCTTCGACAGAAAGCAGTGGTGTTTTTTTCCAGAATAGTTAATGATTCAGTTGGGTAAACAAGGATTTAATTGTCTCTCAGTGTGAAATGCTCTGACATTTGATGTTAAATTACAGCTGTAAAACTCCGGGCAACACTGAGGTTCATATCAGTGCCAAGCTGGCATAGACTGCGGGACTTGTTCATTTCAAATCTGGACTGGATGGAGGTAAGACATGGACACATTGATCTGAGAGATCTCAGAAGGGAAGAGGATATCATGTATATTGGTTTCAGTGGTATTATATTAATCAGAGGTTTAGTTTTGGAAATGTGAAAAAAATGGCAAAATGATGCTCAAAGAGAGAATCCATCGTTTGTTCTCTTGAACAAAACTCCCAAGTCACCTTTGTTTGACAGCAGTGACATTTAGATTCAGTGGGTGAGATTGATTTGAGGTATGACTGCAGTCAAAGTTAAAAATGAAGTGGATGCTGGGTTTTGGTCTGAGACTTTTTCATCAATAGCAAGTGGAAGGAACGGAGCAGGCAGGACTGCTGCAGAGTGAGGAGTGATGTATTGAGGCTCCCTGTCTGGCAGAGTGACGGCTCAGAGACAGCATGTGTTACCCGTCCATCAGTCCCGCACTTTCTCATCGGCCTTCCCTCTTCCTGCCAAGGCTCCGGCGTGCACATTGAGAGAGAGAATATCGATTTAATATAAATGAGAAGTCTTTAAGGTTCTCCATAGTGTTAATCTCTCCCTCCATCACATTCCACCTCTGCGGGTGAAACTGACAATAACAGCACAGCTGGGGTAGCTGAAGTGGGGGTGGTCGTCACACATACTTCACGAGACCAGGAGAGTTCAATGTGCAGCCAGAAATGTGTGTTTCTTTGAAGATACAGTATTGGACTAGATGGTGAAAGTAACAAAGTATATTTACTCAGGTAATGTTGCGATAACACTTGACATCTGGTTTTGGTCCCAACTATATAAAATAATGCAGAGTGAAATATGTTATGGAGCCCATTTCCTTTTGAACCCTTCTTTGGTTCAGGATTGTTGCGGTCAATTACTCCCTGAAATATGCAGAAGTTAAATGATTAAATCCACAAGGGGAAGTAGGTCTGAAAAAAGACAAGGCTTTGGTGTGTTCTGTGTTCCTGTGTCTCCAGTAGCCAGTTTCACTTGAGCCACCTTTCCGTTCCCAGTCCAGGAAATTGTGCCTTCTACTTGCGTTTCTAAAAATAGCCGCTTTATTTTACCCCAAAATGTGGTGGTGGCCAATTATATTTGGCTGAATTCCCTTCCTGCCCCGGAGAAAAGTGCAGTCCTTTCAAGTGCCCAACCGTCAATCAGCAACTTGTTGGAGGCTTTCGACCGATTAGTAATTGCGTTCTCAGTCCAGAGCTTTGTGAAGTTTGTAAGATGGAGATGCTGTATTCTGAGATGTAATTACCACTTCCTTTTTGGGAGAAAGAAGTTAATTATCCAGGCCGACTTCATGACGCGAGATGTAACGGCCAGTGTCAGCACCAGCGATGACCTTCATGCTGGTAGTCCACTCCACATGCGGTTTCAAGCCTCACTTCGCATGAATGGCTATGTTGTTGTAGTGTTTTTACACCAGTTAACTGCAATTAGATTTAGGATTGGCAACAATTAATCACTTGTTCTCCCCGGCAGTTATCTGCTCACCACTGGTCACAATATGTCCTTCCCAATTACACAGTAATGGACTTAAACAAAGTGTGTATTGTTGTGTAATGAACTGTGGCTTATAGCAAAAAAAACTAAAAAACAAAGCGGGATGCATCTCGGTCACCTTTAATTCTGTGTTGTTAGCAGGGATTAAACGCATCGCTTAAACACACCTAATTTCAATCTTTATCACTTGCAGAATATATTTTTATCAAACATTTCAGACTCTCATAAATGATATCATAAAGCTTCTGTTTGTATGATTTAAAGTTCTATCAGTCAGGGTCCATATAGTAAAATGTCCTTAAATGAATGCTTTCCTCAAAGTGTAATCCATCTCTGTCCATGTCAGTGTTTGCCTTATGATGACTTCATTTCATGCTTTATCCTTTATTTTATACGTATAACTATTCAGTTGTAACAGTGTGACTTTCTTGGTGTGGCGGTGCTTCTCCTCATATCCACTGCAAACACAGGCAGCTGATAACATCCCAGACTAATGTTTGATCTCTTCACGGCTTTGACACCTCCAACACACACACCTGCGGACTTCTCTCCCGTCTCACCGTCCCTCTCTCCCACTTCTCATTCTCTGATACCTCAGATAAGTCTTGGCTGTCTTTGTGGATCCCGATGAGAGGTGAGAGTTTCGCCAGGCTACGATGGTACCCGTTACATAATTGACGAGGCAGGGTTGATGCTGGCGTTATGCGCAAATCCCAGCACGGATCTTTTATTCAAAGCAGCAGCACGTTAAAAAAAAAAATCCTCCTCAGCCAGGCTCTGTTGTTCCACCAGGGGAACTGATCCTCCATATGCTGAGGGTGATGGGGTTGAATCCACAATCACCAGTCCTGGGTTGGACCTGCACCCACACAGAAACACTTAAAAGAGTTCCAAAAATGTCCACTATGTCAGAGTGTGATCATCCAAGGGCTTTACATGATCTACCATTCATCAAACTGCATCCTACAAATAAACACATCCATACCTCCTCACAAACCTGCAGGGAGGTGCTGGATGTTTGAATGAATGCAAAATCCAAAAAAATGCTTCATCCTGCTGTGGCCTGTCTGCTCTCTGTCAGGCCTGTGAGCCTCGGTCCACCAGGGGTTTTACAAAGTGGCGGTGTTTGTGAACGGGCTGCAGTTTGCTCATTGGCTGGGAGTCCCTTTGCCACGTGGGTCAGAATGATCTTTGCTGATGCCCAGAACAGTCGCGAACACTGCAAAACTTTATAATGAATGGTGATCCGGAGCCAAGAGCAAACACAGGCTGAAGACAGAGGGATGTTTATTTAAACATGAATGTGGAAGGAGGAGAAGGATTGTCCGGGAGAAGAGAGGAGTCTGGCAGGTGAGCCGAGAGGAGCGGAGGCTGGTGTGGGCTGAGAGTCTGAGGGAGGCAGGGATGCTGGCGAGCCTGTAGACATCCTGAGACACGGGTAGTGAAGCCGAGCAAACAAAAACCAAGCTGATAAGAGGAAAACGAACAAACAGAACTGGCCAACAGGACGCCACTGAGAACAACGGAACCCGCTGTGTGTATGGTCCAGAGAATATTAAATTATCAGCAAAGTTATCGCTGTGAGATGAAGCAGTGCAGTATGGGTGGACACCCCAACACCGACACACCATGTACCTGGTGAAATATCAGGAAGGTATGAAAAAACAGATCCCGTCCGATTATTCAGCAGAGCTCAGAGTCCAGAGAGAGAGAGAGAGAGAGAGAGAGAGAGAGAGAGAGAGAGAGAGAGAGAGAGAGAGAGAGAGAGAGAGAGAGAGGCGACTCAACACCACAGTGTGATCGGGAGACAGCGGAGAAAAAAAAACAAAGAATAAGAGGGAGAGAAGGCAGGGGTCCTGTCACAAAATAAAAATAAAATGGAAAATACAGGCAGAGGGCATGGGCTCTGTATACACAAATACCACCACATACTTGAGGATTGAAGATTACCTAAAAGTATTTTTTTTTTTAGAAATGTATTATATATCATTCAATCATTGTGAAGGAAAGGGTGTCAGCTTTTTTCAACAAAATTGAATAACTTCATTTGTTATATACTCTCAACAACAAAACATGATGTTCTTCATGTGTGAAAATTACAATAACTGATTTCTGACATTGCATATCAGAGAAGCAGAGACTGGTACTGCTATTGTTACTTCACTTCCACTAGTGTTTATATATCAATGTAAATAAAACGACAAGTTATCTGGCAGGTCTAATCCTGAGATTTTACCTCTCAGCTGAGTTATATCTCTGTGTCAAGGGAGACATGAGTGACTAACTGATTTCTCAGTGTCTGAGGTCTTATTGACCTCTCTGATCGGGGTGCTGAGACCAGAGGCAGAAAGGTATAGCATTTTTCAGAGTAAACTTCCCAAATATCTCCATATATGCTTGTTCAATTTTGAGAAAACTGCTAGTTTCTAGAGGTGATGATAGATTTTTTAGAAAATAGGCAGAAAATCCACTAGAAGTAAGAGGGGAAAAAAACAGGTCTGAAAAGTGAAGCAAATGCTGATGTGCCTGAAACTTACAGTCTCTCTGCTAGCTATCAGGGGGCGTCTGGTTGCAAAAAGAAGTCACATCAATGAGAACATGGCCCTACTTCTCTCTTAATGTACTATTTTAACATTGTAAACATGAGTTTATGGTTTCAAGTCTTCTTCAATCCAGCATGATGTTCATTTAGTACATTATGGACAGCTACCGTCGCTACCATGCTACCCGATGCCAATGCAGTTAGCTACTAAGATGATTTTACCTTGAATTATGGAGCTAACTTTGTTAGCAGCTTCACGCCAGAAGCCAGATGGAGCCAGATGGAGCCAGATGCAGTAAGGATGCTGCTCATGGTGCCACTCGTTTGTTTTCATCAGCTCCACCCGACGCAACTCCACTTCAAATATGGTCACTTCTGTTCACTGGTTGCAAAGATTCCAAGATGGCAAAGACCAAAATCGAAGATGGTGGCAGCCAAAATGCTGAATTTGAAGCTTCAAAACTGGAGTGCACTAACCAAAGGGTGACGTCACCATGACTACATCCACGTACACTCTGTGGTAAAGACCAAGTTATTGTGTTTCCTGCTCTTTGAGGACAAAACCAGACGGGGAAACAGGCGAGAATGAATTAGCCCACATCAAACAGAGCGAGACAAACCATGCATTCATGGTTTAGGATGTTTGCTTCTGTCTATGTTGTCAACAGCATGATAATAAAACACCTCGCTGTTTTTATTCCAAATGAAGGACTCTACTCTGCCTACAGGACAAACAGTCCAAATGTCAACCAAGGCCCGGTCAGATCATCTTCCCAGTGAAGGATTTGGTTGCTGCTGTTAACACACTGATGCAGATTTTAAAACATGCACTTGGCCTACAGGAATGCACTGCTATTTTTGTTTTTCTTGTGTAGCAAATGGGCTACAACTGCCCTGTGTTGCATAATCATAATAAATTATCCTTGAAAACAGACATAAAATATTTAAAATGTAAGACTAATATTATTCTTTGTAGTTATCACCGAATAGCATTATTTAAAACATAATTTGAGAACTTGACTAAATTAAGCTGTGCTCAAACTAATATTAGCAGATGATGAAAAACAAAATACCAAAACTGCAACACACATAATCTCCAACAGGAAACTGCCCACCTGTATAAAGAAAGTAGGCCACAGCTTTTAATTGAGGACTTATTGTGAGATTGCAGATGGTTAAGGATGAAGTGGGCTGCATAATGTCACGTGTAACTGTGACGGGTATAGGTTTGGACCCAATTGCAGTGCAGAAACAGGCAGGTTCAGTTTGTAATGAGTTATTTGTCGAAGAGGGACAGGCAAAAGGAGAGTTTAAGCCGGGAGGGAGCCGATGCAGGGATTTACCAAACAGCTCAGGAGGGAGGCAGACGGAAACGAGGAAAGGCAGGACTAAGGCGGTGGTGGGGGACGAAGGCGGTGGTGGGGGACAGAAGGCTGAGGTTATTTCCAGGAAGACGACAGGACGGGTTGGTCAGCAGCAGGCAGGGTCGAATCCTTAGGCAGTCCGGTAACCGCTGGAGAGTCTGGCATGTGAGCTGAGAACAATCTAGCAGAGAGTGAACATTTAGCAGAGTTTATATACTGGGTTGATTGGTGATCAGAGGCAGCTGAGTGCAACAGGTGAGGAGAGTTGGACTAATGAGGGGGGAGTGGCAGGCAGTTGAAAAGTACTGGGAGATGAGCTGTATGAGAGTGAGCAAACTGTGACAGTAACTGACTTTATTTAGCAAAATAATGCAAACATTCTCAAGCAACCTCATTGGCGTCATAGCCAAAGAAGCATCATGTTATTCATCATCATCAAGTTAATTCGGAGCTAATTGTCAAAGTTGTATAGCAAAGAAGGAAGCTTGGAAACAATAGTTTGCCAATTCAGCGGTCGCATCCTTCGGAGGTCACCGCCTTCGTGGTCTACAGGGGCCAGTTGTTCAAAGGATTGGATCAAATTGGAAAATCAAATTGATCGGATTGGATCAAATCTGGAAAATGGGTTGTTCAAAAGGGAAAGAAGGATTCTGAAATCGGATCAGATCATGTAATCCAATCCTAGTTTGGAAATGGATCAAACCTTCAGTTTGTGTTGTTCAAAACTTTTCAGTAGGATTTGGATAACTTTGATCCAAAAAAACTGGATTACCCTGATCCCAACATGGGGTAGGATTTCAAGGTGGATTTCAGGAAGAAAATGTAGTAAAACTTTAAAATTGGTCAAATAATACATTTGTATAATTTAGTGTATATACTTTTATTTATATTTTGCACTTGACTTGTTTAACCGTTACAGTGATAAAGTAGACATAGGCAACCAATTAAGCCTTTCAGTATAGTAAAGTAAAAATAAAAATGATCTTGTCCCCATGAAATAAACCCCCAAACAGATTTCAATAACAAACAAAAATAATATATTACATTTTTCATCTCTGTCATTGTCATTCATCACTGTATATTAATGTCATCAGATATGAACCTGTCAAAAATAATTTTTGAACAATTGCATCCCTTCACGTCCAGTCAGTCCCTCATTCTGACAGAACGCCAGAGGTTGGTCTGGTTCTTCAACAGGCTCAGGTGCATCATAAACATCACAGAGAGGGACATTGCGTCTGATAGCGATGTTGTGCAGGGCAATACACGTATATACAAGTATTATGTTGCATACTCCCTCTGGTTCCACACGCAAATAGTTAAGGCATGCAAGCGTCTCTTCAGAACTCCATTTAAATGCTCAATTGCACATCTTGTTTTGCAATGAGCAGTATTGAAGCGTGCCTGCGCAGGCGTGGTTGCTGCAAGAAAAGGAGTCATCAGCCATGGTAGGAGTGGATAGCTACTGTCTCCTAATTTTATGCCATCCGGTCGGTTGGTTTCGAGCTCTCTGTATAAAGCACTCGCCCTCAGGATACGTGCATCATGAACAGACCCAGGCCACTGAACAGACCCAGGCCACCAATTCCTCTCATGAGGTGCTTGGATATGCACATGAGTGCAGTCAATAACCCCAATAGTAGTGTGGCTCAGATGAGGGGTCATAAAAGAAATTATAAACGGAAGTGGATGTTTATGTTTTGTGTTTTGTCTCAAAATAAACACTTAAAGTGACCCCATGTTGGCTCTTCTACCTGTTCTGTACATAGCTGGTAATCCGGATTTGGTAATCCTGAAAACTGTGTATCTGGATCAGGGTGATCCAATCCAATGTTGCTTTGAAAAACCGCCTTAAAAGTAAGATGGATTACCTGATCCTGGTTAGCAAAAAATGTGATTTCCAAATCTGGATAATATTGATCCGGATTACATTTTTTGAACAACTGGCCCCAGAGGATTTCCTTTGCCTATCCCTCTTAGGGTTGTAAACGATAAACCGATGCGACCGGATATTCGGTTCAACAAGTGAGAGATACGGCTGCATCGGTAGCAGCCTCCTCAATCGATACGAATTATCAATGGATTCCTAGATGAATTGGTTACAGAGTCATGGATCGGGTATCGCAAGACTTTGAAGCAGTCGGCGGCATCATATCTATGGGCGGCATTACACCAGCGTCTCTAAAACAACGCGAGAGCTGAAGCTGCCCGTGAAACGCCGTAGCTGGCTAGCTTGTATGAGTGATAAACAAGGGACAACTCGGAACATGGAGGAGGTGGAGGTGGAGAGGCGGCGCAGCACAGGTAGGTGGCTGCGACGCTGCCGTGTGACCGCAGGCACTCCACGACCGCACGTGAGAGACGGACGGCTTTGAATGTCTATCGCTTGTGTCTCAACTTGCGCCACAAGAGGCGCAGCAGCACGGGTAGCGTCCACGACACTGTCCTGTGACCGCCATCCAACGATTCAGCCAGACTTTTTTTTGGTCCATGTCTAAAAATAAATACATTGACATGTGATTTTGTTGTTATGTTTTTTTTTGTGCCAGTGCCATACAGCCACAATGTTTGGGGATATGTGGTATTTTACATATTTGAAAAGAAACTATTGTACTGTCACTTTCATAGAATTGGCTTCTTTATTTTATAAAATATCTACAACAAATATTAACCGTAGAATCGAGTCGTATCGTTCTTACACTGTATGGAATCGATGTGAATCAAATCGGTCTGTAATAAAAGGATATCGTTTTTTAATCGAATCGTAACCTGTGTATCTAGATGCATATCGAACCGTTTATCACAAAGAGATGTGCAACCCTAATCCCTCTCCTATAATCAGCTGTGGTTTAAAAGAAAAAGCATAGAAGAGATAACCAACATTATATGATTTAAATGGAACCAGAGATATTTTTATTTTATTGTCTATTCATTATTATGATATATTTCAGGCTGCTGATCCACTTACATTGCTTGATTAAAATCCAATTGTCGCCATGATAGGTGGGACCAGTGAAGGATCCATCAGTTGGATCCCCCAAATTTCTCGGCTGCATTTTAATGAGTTGAAATGGGACAGCATTGTCTTAACATTCAGGCTCCAAAGGATGCGGCCGCTGAATTAGGAAACAGCTAATGTCTCTGTTTATCCATATTCATGCATTATCATGGTATTAATGATGGTGGAAAGTTAGCAGGCTAACTACTTTATCTGGATAGCTGGAGGCCAGTATGGGTACTTTAGCTTTTTTGAGATATTATATGGCAATACTGTATTCTTTCAGCAAGTAGCACTACTGTTTCATATCGTTCTCTGTTGAAAATGAATGACCTTCAGTAACAAGTTCAGTTTACTTTACCTCTGTAAAAATATCCAGATCCAGACTGCTGGCTTTGGTTGCACAATTTAAAAAAGCTAATTGGTTTCTGAAGGCATTTTCAAACCATTGTGGTTAGTTTAATCAAGGCTGTTCAATTCTAAACAGAGAGGTGGTTGTCTTTTGTTTCACGGTTTTCCCAAAAGACTGTGGTATAAATAATGTCAATATTTTCTCCCTGGGTAACATATTATCAACTACAGGCACAAGGTCAAGGTGTGCACCGGTGCAGGCTAGATCCCCATGTTGGCTTTGTAAAACCTGAGTCATCATTAGGGGATGATACCAAGGCTGTGGCTTGTGGATTGCTTTGCTGATCACCGTCTAACTGAAATTAATCTGTGACAAATTCAACTTTCAGAGCAAACCTCCTTAAATGCTCTAATTTCTCCTCCTTCCTCTTGTACCCTATAAACTTTTCAGCTGGCTCTGTTTCTTTGTCTTGGCAGGAAATCATTCTCTCTTTGCCCGGGCAATTGTTTTTCCAATCACGTTCCTATATTTACATCTGGAGAGGCGGTAAGTTCTGATGGGGCAGGATGATTTCTTAATAAATGTAAGGAGCTTCAGCCAAGGTTGGCTCTCTAGGAGGAGTGCTAACACCTGAACCACTCTTCTTTTTAGTATGACACAAGCCTGTTTGTCTAACCTAATGATGATGGACTGTCATTTTCTCTTGGAATAAACAATTAGCCGCTGCTCTCTGCAAACACAGGAGGAGCATTTGCAGTACAATGTTTCTTTGACAATAACCTGGAAATACAGAGCCGTCGGAGCATTCTGTGGGAGCTCAAAACCAGCTGCAATAGTCTGCAACTTTTTCTGGTTTTATTTGGCTGCATACTGGGGAGAGATGGGAGAGGAGAAGAAGAAGAAAGCAAACAGGAGAGAGACAGTGGATTACATGGAGTATGAATCATATGTAAACCTGAGGCACAACAATACTACGCTGTGCACAGTGGGGCTTCCTTGTGCTCAGTGAGCTGCTGCTATACATGAAGGACGGCTATACATGAAGGACAGCTTCATCCCCTCTGTTGGGTTGCTTTTGTGCACAACTCTAAAGAACTTTTCTTTAACTCGTTTAGAGAGTACAACGTTACATTTCTGTATCCTACAAAAGGTGCTTTCTTTATTGGAGAGTCAGGTAACAACATTGATTCCAGTTTCATGCTTATTTGAATGTTGGAATTTGGGAACGAATCAGATACAACAATGTCAGCAATCTAACGCTTGCCTAGAAAGTTCATATATGTTTTAGAAAATGTGAAACTATTGACCACAATCTTCCCTTTAGCTTAACCAAGCTGTTTTAGATGGAACGTTGAACCAAACCCTCCTCATAGATGTCACACCAGCCCCCAGGCAGTAGTATGTTGTGATTGGCCTGTCAATTCCTTCCCCGTTCATGTGATTACCTTGCCCCGCCCTAATGTGTTGCACCTTTGTCTCGTTAGCTCCCTTTGTTACTTAAGTCATGTGCTCCCCTCTGTGTTTGCCAGTTCGTATTCGTTCCTTGAGAGATACTTACCAGCATTTTTTCCTGCCTGCCTACCTGTGGATTATCCTGCCTGTCTGTTTTCCGAGCCTAGCCTTCCCCTGTCGGTACCTTTGCCTTTGGACTGCCTTCCCGTGCTTGACCCTGCCTGTCTGGTTACCTGCCTCATGTCTGCCCCTCGCCTGTCTTTGTGGATTCTGGATTCCCTGACTGCTGTTAGCCCTTCTGTGTTTTTTTGGTGAACATTGATCAGTTGTTAAGGACTCTGGTTGATAGTGTGGCCCAGATCTCCAACCAACTGACGGCACTAAGCAGTGCTCATTCATTTCAGCCCACTCCACCACCTGTTGTTGCTGCTGCTCCTGTACCTCCAGCCAACCCTACTGCAGAGCCCCATATTCCTCCGCCTGCAAAATACTCTGGTAACCCCGATACATGTTGTAATTTTTTAACTCAAGTCCAACTTGTTTTCAATGCTCAACCAGTTCGTTACCAACATGAGGCTGCAAGGATAGCTTATGTAGCCAGCCTCTTGGAGGGGCCCCCTCTCAGTTACTTTAATGCCCTGTATGAGCAGGGGTCTCCTGCTATTCAGACTTTTGCCCTGCTTGAAACCGAACTAAAGCGAGTTTATGATCACCCCATTAGAGGACAACAGGCTGGTCAACAGCTTTTGAGGCTAAGGCAGGGGAGGCGCTCAGTAAGGGAGTTTGCCAGTGACTTTCGCTCCTTAGCTGTTGAGTCCGGATGGAATGACCAGGCACTGCTCACCGCATTTCAGAGTGGGCTCAACCGCACCATTGGCTGAGAGATTGCGCTGAGGCAGGAACAGCTTTCCCTGGATGAGGCAATATCAACAGCAATCAGGATATCAGACCAGATGGCTTAGTGGCTAGTGGAACCCTCTCCACTCAGACCAACGGTGCCCCCCTTCGGAGCTAACAACAGAGTTCTCCCGGCTCTGCCTCCTCCCGGGGCCACTGCTTCTACAGGAGAGGAACCTATGCAGGTTGGCCGCACCCAACTCTCCCCGGAGGAGCGTCAAAGGCGCATGTCAGAAGGTCGCTGTCTCTACTGCGGCCAATTGGGACATATTATCTCCACATGTCCAGTAAAAGCCAGGGCTCACCAATGAGTGGGAGGGCATTTGTGAGCCGCACATTAACTGTTTCTAATCCCTCTCGTCTGCAACCTCTAGTGTTTCTGTGTTCTCCCTCAGTGTCTCTCCAGCAGTCCGTCCTGGTTGACTCGGGTTCTGACGCTAACCTCATTGACTCCAGCCTCGCCAAGAAGCTCAATCTCCGTCTGTTCCGGCTTCAACGCCCTCTGGAGGCTTGCGCGCTGGATGGAGGGCTCATCTGCCACGTCACCCATCAGACTCAGTCACTCACCCACAGGTTCCCTGATCAACACTCTGAAAGAATCTGTTTTCATGTGTGTCGGACTCCCTTGCATCCACTCATCTTAGGTCACCCCTGGCTCATCCGTCACAACCCACACGTGAACTGGAGAACGGGTGAGATCCGTGTCTGGGGCCCCACATGCTCCCTTACCTGTGGTGTTGGGGTCAATTCCCCTCTGTGCCCGGAAGTCTCCAAGGTGACCGTTGCATCCACCAGCATCTCCAATCACTTGGACCCAGAAACTGTTTTTCCAGCTCTCGAAAAGGTACCCTCATGTTATCATGATCTAAAACAAGTCTTCAATAAGGCTCGAGCTTCTGCCCTACCTCCTCACAGACCATACGATTGCGCCATCGACCTCCGACCAGGCACAAGTCCCCCTAAAGGGAGGTTGTATTCCCTGTCTGGCCCTGAGACAGCAGCCATGAAGAAATATGTGGATGAATCCTTGGCTGCTGGACTCATTCGTCGCTCCTCTTCACCCGCCGGTGCAGGTTTTTTCTTTGTGGACAAGAAGGACAAGTCACTCTGTCCCTGCATTGACTACCGGGGGCTCAACGACATCACCATCCCTAACGGGTACCCCCTTCCTCTTATGTCCTCGGCTTTTGAACTGATTCATGGTGCTAAGATTTTCACTTAACTCGATCTGCACAATGCCTATCACCTTGTGAGGATTAGGAAGGGGGATGAATGGAAGACTGCCTTTAATACTCCAAGTGGACACTATGAATACCTGGTGATGCCTTTTGGCCTGACTAATGCCCTGGCTGTTTTCCTGGCCTTAGTTAATGATGTTTTGCGGGACATGTTGAATGATTTTGTATTTGTTTACCTGGATGACATTCTCATCTTCTCCCCCGACAAGTCCTCCCATGTCCAGCATGTCCGTCAGGTGCTTCATCGCCTCCTTCAGAACCAGCTTTACATGAAAGCTGAGAAATGTGAGTTTCATCAGACCTCTGTCTCATTCCTTGGCTTCATCATTGCGGAGAGAAGCGTCCAGATGGATCCTGAAAAGGTCAGTGCGGTTAGGAAATGGCCAACGCCCACCTCCCGTAAGGAAGTACGTTTCCTTGGGTTTGCCAATTTCTACCGCAAATTCATCCGCAGTTTCAGTTCTGTGGCTGCGCCCTTGCATAACCTCACCTCTCCTAAGCTTCCATTCAGGTGGGGCGCTGGGGCTGAAGAGGCATTCTGGCGACTCAAGAAGGCCTTTTTTCCTCGGCTCCCATCCTCTCAATCCCTGATCCGTCCCTCCAGGTCATGGTAGAGGTTGATGCCTCTAATGTTGGGGTGGGGGCCATATTGTCTTAACCCCCCCCTTTCAGATGACAAGCTCCACCCCTGCGCCTTCCTCTCCAGGAAGTTGTCCAATGCGGAACGCAACTACGACATTGGTAACCGGGAACTGTTAGCCATCAAGGTCGCTCTGGCGGAGTGGCGTCATTGGTTGGAGGGAGCGGAGCAACTGTTCTTGGTTTGGACTGACCATAAAAACCTGGAGTATCTGCGAACCGCTAAGAGGCTCAATTCTCGGCAAGCTAGGTGGGCTCTGTTTTTCACACGCTTTCACTTTACCCTGTCCTATAGACCCGGCTCCAAGAATGGCAAGCCTGATGCGCTGTCCCGTGTGTTCCCCTTGGAGAAGCCGGAATCAGACCCTGAACCCATCCTCCCCAACTCGTGTTTTGTTGGGGCGTTCAGATGGAGGATAGAGGAACAGGTAATCAAAGCACTCTAGAACTGTCAACCGGCGAACCGGGGGTTGACACCTGTTTCTCTCCGCTCCCAGGTCATCCATTGGGCCCACACATCTAAGCTTGCATGCCACCCTGGTGTTCGCCGCACTCAGTTCCTGGCCCAGCAGCGATTCTGGTGGCCCGCCATGGGGAAGGACATTGCCGACTACATTGCTGCTTGCCCTGTCTGTGCCACCTGTAAGTCCTCCCATAAACCACCGGCCGGTCAACTGCGTCCCCTGCCTGTGCCCCTAAGACCCTGGTCGGATATCTCGGTGGACTTCGTCACAGGCCTGCCTGCATCGGAAGGTAACACCACTGTCTTAACCGTGGTGGATAGGATTCTAAGATGGTTCATTTCATTACCCTGGACAAGCTTCCTTCTGCCAAGGAGACTGCAGAGGCCCTGCTTTTCCATGTGTTTCGTCTGCATGGTTTTCCCAGAGACATTGTTTCCGATAGGGGCCCTCAGTTCGTGGCACAGTTTTGGCGTGCTTTTTGCTCGCTCATTGGCTCTTCAGTCAGCCTCTCCTCCGGATATCACCCACAGACCAATGGGCAACCAGGAGTTGGAGACCGGTCTCCGTTGCCTGGCTACACAGAACCCTTCCACATGGTGCCGCCAACTGACCTGGGTTGAGTATGCTCACAATTCTCTGCCCTGTTCCTCTTCCGGCCTGTCTCCTTTTAACATTGTCTACGGTTACCAGCCTCCCACCTTCCCTGCCCTGGAGAAGGAGGTCAGCGTGCCCTCAGCTCTGGCTCTAGTGCGTCGGTGCAAGCGGACATGGAAGCGGGCCCGGCAGACTCTCCTGCACAACTCCGAGCGATATAAGAAGGCGGCTGATCGCCACCGGACCCCAGCCCCAGAATATCAGTGTGGGCAATGTGTTTGGCTCTCGACCCGTAACCTCCCCCTTCGCGTGGAGAACCGGAAGCTGGCACCCAGGTTCGTTGGGCCATTTCCTATCTCTAAAATCATTAACCCTGTGACTGTGCGTCTGAAACGCCCCAGGTCTATGAGGGTTCATCCTTCATTCCACGTTCCAGATCAAGCCGGCCAGGGAGTGTGCTCTGGTTCCCGCTTCCCGACCCCCACCTCCCCCCCGACTCATTGAGGGGGGCCCTGTCTACATGGTCCGTAGGCTCCTGGCATCCCGTCGCCGCGGCCGTGGGTTTCAGTACCTGGTGGACTGGAAGGGGTACGGCCCTGAAGAGCGTTCCTGGGTTCCCTCCTCCTACATTGTGGATCCGGCCCTCATCGATGCCTTCCACCGTCTTCATGCTGAGGCCCCTGGGCCGTCCGGTGCCGGCCCTAGAGGGGGGGTACTGTCACACCAGCCCCCAGGCAGTAGTATGTTGGGATTGGCCTGTCAATTCCTTCCCCGTTCATGTGATTACCTTGCCCCGCCCTAATGTGTTGCACCTTTGTCTCGTTAGCTCCCTTTGTTACTTAAGTCATGTGCTCCCCTCTGTGTTTGCCAGTTCGTATTCGTTCCTTGAGAGATACTTACCAGCATTTTTTCCTGCCTGCCTACCTGTGGATTATCCTGCCTGTCTGTTTTCCGAGCCTAGCCTTCCCCTGTCGGTACCTTTGCCTTTGGACTGCCTTCCCGTGCTCGACCCTGCCTGTCTGGTTAGCTGCCTCACGTCTGCCCCTCGCCTGTCTTTGTGGATTCTGGATTCCCTGACTGCTGTTAGCCCTTCTGTGTTTTTTTGGTGAACATTATTAAATCTTTTTTGTGAACGGACTATCTGACTCCTGGTCTTGCATTTGGGTTCTCCTGTCTGAGCTCAGTCGTGACAATAGAGGCAAATTATCACAAATTGTTCATGTGAATCTTTTAAAATTATATATTTTTAGTTTTCCAAGTCACTGGAACAGGGGTAGGGATGGGGATGGGACGTTATAGGTTTTGATAGTGGATCACAATAATAAGTTAACCGTGGTGAATTCCATTATCGGGATAATCGTAAAAAAATAAAATACAGGAGACAATTTTTTTTATTCATCATTGATTTATGATAAATCTTTATTATATTTCAGATTATTTGATCATTTGATTGTTTTCTTCTTTTTTTCACATATTCTGATGATTATTGGGATAATATTGTGAATTGCAATTATTTTGGCAGGATAATCTTGACACAAGGTTTCCATATCATCCCATACCTAGTGCTGAGGCACTGACATCTGAGGAAAGCCCTTCATTAGTGGAGCTTTCTCCAGGCAGTCAGTCAGTCAGCGAGCCATGCAGCGCTCACTGCATTTATTATTAAACACAGAATTACACCGGGGTATTCTCCAAACGATGCAGGTTGAAGGGGGACGCGTCTCGATAGAATATACAATTGTCTGCATAATGCAGAGCAGGTGAGGTACCAGGCACTGATATGAAGCACAAACATTGCATGAGTGCTCTGCAGTTATTACTTAGTTATTATTAATGATGATGGCGGCGTCAGGGGCATTGGAAACATTGTCAACACAGAATGAAGAGGAGAGAAAATGTATGTGACAAGGTATAAATAAATCTGATTAGACTTGGGTATTGGGAGTATGACATCCTATCTAGCTGGAAGCATCGTCACTTACTTTTAATATCTTCCTTTACTCACAGAATCTTGGTATGCACATTTTACTTACGAGAGCTGCTCAACACAGAAGCATTATGACATCCCATACCTGAGCAATGTGTCAGCAGCACTGTGTCAGAGCTGGCCAATCACCAACACCTCTTTAGCCACAGGAACCCTCGACTGCCACCCACGGTAATTGCAAGCTGTGTCCCAAATCCCTCACTGCTTCTACATGGTGTAGTGCTGTCTGTATATTCAGTGACAATCATTTTACCCTATAGTGAACTCAAAGTATCCGACAATTCATCTTAAAATCTAGTGTACAACCGATGGTCAGTAGCATTTACCATCATGCATGCTGAAGGAAAAATGGGAGCAGAGCATTTGAGACACAATGATGAAAATAACATATTTTATGTTAGTGTATTCAATACAGATGGTCAGTGTTTTTTATGTATTACACTCATTGACAATGGCAGAACATAGCGCAAGTTTTGTTACCTACTTACTTACCTTTCACAATAAAAGCCAGAGACATATTTGGCATCACTACTTGCGAGGGGTATATGTATAACAATATGTATCCATACAAAAATGTCAGTATTGATTATGGATGGTCAACCAGCCACCGTTGATCTGACACGTTGTAATTCTGCGACAGCAGTGAAAGAATGACCCGAATAGTATAGTAGTTTTTAATTTACAGAGGAGCTCGATATACAGTCTTCTATACAGTCCTCTACATAGTCCTCTATACAGTCCTCTACATAGTCCTCTATACAGTCCTCTATACAGTCCTCTACATAGTCCTCTATAGAGTCCTCTACATAGTCCTCTACATAGTCCTCTATAGATTTCTCTACATAGTCCTCTATACAGTCCTCTACATAGTCCTCTATACAGTCCTCTATACAGTCCTCTACATATAGTCCTCTATACAGTCCTCTACATAGTCCTCTACATAGTCTTCTATACCGTCCTCTACATAGTCCTCTATACAGTCCTCTATACAGTCCTCTACATATAGTCCTCTATACAGTCCTCTACATAGTCCTCTACATAGTCCTCTATACCGTCCTCTACATAGTCCTCTATACAGTCCTCTATACAGTCCCCTACATAGTCCTCGATACAATCCCCTACATAGTTCTCTATGCAGTCCTCTGTAGAACTCATTGGATAGTGAGTATGGAGGACTGAATATGTGAGGTATTTTTGACACAACCACAGTCTTCCACTTCTGACCTCTGATCAGCTTGACAGAATTAGCTGGGAGATTAAGCGCTGTTAGTTGAGAGTCATAGCAAAGGAAAAACTCACTTACTCGAGCATTGCATCACATTAAATAGAATAAAATGTGTATTAATCAAGCGGTGCTGTGAGTCTCTAACTGCGCGTTTAAATAATCCCCATTCAGAAGCGATGTAAGGATTCGTCCAGAACCAGAGACGAGATGATAACTAATGCGGCCGTGCTTAGCTTCACCTTTGATGTTTGTAGCAGAAATTCAAGGTGCTCAGAGCCTTCATCTGTCCTTGAAGTAAACACACCCAGGAATCCCTGGAGAGCTGGAGAGGGGAAGATATTCTAATCCCAGAGCCAGCTCAAACCTGGAGAGGAACGTTGATTGATTTTTTTCTCTATCTCACTGTGGGTGACATCTGATCATAATTAATGAAACATTACATGGCTTCACTCTTGACGCTGCATCTGAGGTACTACTCACATGGAGAACTGACTAGACATTCAGACGTAAAGCAGGAGTTCATGTTTCTGATCTGAAACACCAATTCCTAAAGTTTAAACTTAGTCTGCAATATTTCATATATTATCATATCATATCATATGAAAAAATGAAGGATGTTAAAAAATTACTTCACATTTTGTCCACCCTAGAAAGGAACAATGTGTTTATCAATAATTAGGTTGAAACACCCATGCATAACAGATAATATTTTGAAAGGAGCCGCTGTTTTGGGAATTGTAGTTTTTTTGAAATAAATATTCCACCAGATTGAAATGGTGCTTGAAGTATGAGGCAATTGTTAAGTAACCATTACATTTTATTAAGCCCATTGTCTTGAAATGAAAGATGGCCTGCGAGGAAGCATGTGTAAGGGTGCGTTTGATTTCATCATCAGTGACACCTTCAAGGTAGCAGTCAATCCAGGGGTTTTGCTGCCAGGCTTTGTTTTTTCAGCCATCAAAGGCGGCAGACCCACTGGACAGCTTGGTGTGTATGGCAGAATGATTCATCCCATGGTATGAAGCATCAAAACCAATTTGAGCTGCAGTATTGGACACTGGTCTCTTCCTTTGTGTGTGCCTGTGATGTCTATATTTCTGAGGCGGTGCAGTGTGAATGCTAAGGTCAGGCTGACATATTGGTTTGTTGAAAATATTGAATAAGTGTTGCCTCATTATTAAAAATTAGAATTTGGGCAGACAAGAAGAATTTATAAGTAGACTAGTTCTTTATGTGAAGCTAGTCGATGAAATTATTGTTATTGCTGTAGCAGCAGCATAGCTGTCGTTTCTTTTTGGATATAATTACGTTTGTATAATTATCCTGGGTTTCCTTGGAGAATATTAGCATCTCGAGAAATATTGACTGCATGTTTTCATTTGACATCTGCCAACACCACATGAACATACAGTAACTGTCTGAAGGAATATGTATTAAGAAGGGACTTTGAGGTTGACACAGAAGTAGCAAGCCTCGGTACCACCAGCTGAAAAACCTTCACAGGGAAGGTGTCTGGTTTATAAGGGGTCAGGAGTTCAGAGATATATTTCAGAGCAGCAGTTTTCGTTTGTCCGTCCAGTCCATTATATCAGGAATGCATTCATTGAATTTCTTTTATTTTGGCACAAACAACGACCTGGACTCAAGGAAACTGAATAGAATTTGCAATTTGCAACTTGACACTAGGCGCTAATTCAAGTTACCACTGTACTGTTCAACCCCCTTCAGCATCAGACACGGAGGTCAAGCTTTATTAGGTTACAGATTTTTAGCCACATGTCTTATTTATATATTTTTTATTTATGGAGAGGACAGAGTGAGAGTTAGAGGGGGAGGGAGAGGTGGACGACAAGCAGCAAAGGGCTAGACTCAAACCTGCGCCACTGCATTGAGGACTCCAGCCTCGGTACAGGACTTACATGGGGCCTTGGTAAAAGTGAGCTATCTGGTGCCCCGAGCGACAGATTTAACATTAATTGACAGTCTGTCAAGGTTATTTTTGATCTGCTGAATAAAGTTGGGAGGGCTGAGGAAATGGATCTCTGATTTATTGTTATTTAGCAGCAAAAAAGTGCTGGACAGCCAGCGGGTTATTATCAGATGTTATGGGTTATTAAAGCAGGTTGTAATAATTTTGTATATTTTTCACTGCTTGTTCAGAGAATCGTCACCAGAAATTTCACTTGTAAGACGAGGTGTCCCGTCTCCTCCACAAAGCCGCTATTTTTAAATAACCAAGCTACCGTCAGTAGCCACAGCAGGTTTTTTTAATTAATGAATAAACATTGAATGAATGATGAATAGAAAACTGGCAGCCTGCAAAACCACACTGTGGTCAGTTAACAAGGTACAGAAATGCCTCTGTAGGTTTTTGACGCAAGGATCCAACAAGACCTGCCTCGCTATGACCATCAGCTAAGAATTCTGCCTACAGTCCTATCTATCTGCTGCATTACGGTATCCGCAGTGGAAAATGCAATCTAGAAATGTATCTCGTACCAAAACTGAATCAAGTCGAGCTGGCGCTATTGGCAGTGTAAATGAGGCAGCATAATTGCAAATAATGTCCCTAAAAGGAAGCAAGTAAATAGAAAGCAGTAGTGGACCTAAAAAGGAGCCGTGTGGCATACCACAAGTAATTGGCAGGAGAGGATGAACCAATAGCCATTGAGAGGGTACTTGAGAGTAGAGCACAAGCATCAGATTCACACAAGTGTGAAACTACTATACTTGTCTGTGTTACATAAGAGCCCATTAACCATGCACCATCGGCAGGTTGGCTGAATACTTCTGTCCTTTTTTTATCCACAGGTCTCTCCTGGCGGACTGAACAAACGAGTCGACTCTAACTGTGCTACGCCTGTCCTCTGTGTACTTGTGGTCTGACGGCACTCACCAACATCAAAGGTAGACCCGTCTCTCTCTCTCTCTACACCTCCAGCCTCCTTTAATCACTTTGTTCAGCTCATCATTGCAGTAATTACATTCCTGACAGTTTTTTTTTTTAATTTGCAAATGCAAGACTTTACTTTCTCTGTCATCTCTCCTCGAGGGAGCTTCACTTTACTTCACTTCAATTTGTCGCTGAGGTCCCTTGTATGATTTCTCATTTCAATTCATTCAGGAGCTTTTTCCTCCAGGAAATGTGCTCTGATTTCAATAATTCTCACAGTCGAATCAGCTCAGGTAAATGTCAGTTGAAAGGTGGCATTAGTCCTCGTCGAAGGTTTAAGTGTGTTTAGGAGAGAACAGGAGAGGAAGTTTAGGTCCAGTTTCATAACATAGGCTCAACTGTGTAATTGTGTGTTTGATGTCTGTCACCTGTTGAAGATACAACCTGAGAGACACCTTATTGAAATTTGGATCGTATGTGCTCCTTTTCATGCTTTTAAAGTTAGAGACACTCTTTTTTGCCTTTTCCCTCTTTAAGTAGTAGGTCATAGAGAATATTACAAATAGTGACTACTGTTCAAGTCTTTCTGTGCAATGCCTTTAGTGGTTTGAAGTAACTTCTTTGCTTCTTCAATCAACTTCTCACAACCAAGAACTTTTATCCCACAAAAAATGTAGATACTTGAGCTTTGAACCTTGACTGGCTGCTTAATATGTAAGAAACTTATTCCATAACATTTGTAACAGAAGAGAAGTCATTTTAAACAGACTCCTCTATATTGTACAGTATTCTGTAGCATGTTTCAGTTCTGGTGAAGTATGTGAATATCTATTAGTCTTAATGAACTGATCCATCTCTTCAAAGAGTCTAAAATCTGGCCTGAAATCCAGCAAGATGTTTCAAAGAAAAGAGATGAAATAAAATATGGATGGTAAACAATGAACAGCTATGGCCTCCACACACCACTCGCTATGCTTTCCTTATCCTGGCATCCCTCAGCAATATCCCTCTGGGAATTAACTCTCACTTTAATGTTCCTTGTGTGTATTGCGTTTTGTGGCATCCTTTCAAATGTAGTGGAAGCCTTGGTTTGGCTACAGTTACACTCTAAAAAACATTGGAAAAAAAGGTCACGATCATGAGTCGCGCCTTTAAAGTGTTGCAAAACTCATAAAAAACTTTGTGTTGGAGAAAAGCCCAACATGGTAGATTGTCATTATGATGAATCTCTTAACTGCTAGTCACTCTCCGTATGAGCTTTGACATATTCACTTGAGTCAGAAAGGCTACGTTTAAAGCAGAGCAATACTTTTTACCTTCTGACTGTATGGATGGATTCACATCAACAGCCAATGTTGTTTGATTGAAGGCCATTCCCACCACCACTGGAAGAGGAGCAGGTGTTGTTGAGTACCAGATTGAGCCGCTGAGAGCTGCATTCTCAGATGGGCAAATAATGGGTTTATACAATGAATTAAATTTGAGCTGCAATTACAGCCTCTGGAAAAGTATAAAAAATGCCGTGGGGGGGAGGAAGCCCTAATCAGGTGATTGTTTCTAACTCAATATTGGGCACTGATGGTCACACTCAATTATCCTCATCCTTTACCGCCCAATCTGTTCCCCCATCCCCCTAATTTCCCCGTTTTCAAACCCCTCAAGACATCCGCCATGTGCCGCTTCTGGTCTGGGCAGACTCCTCACTAGCTCACTCACAAGTCTCTGCTTTGATTCCTGATATAAGACAGAATTCAAAGCAATAGATTTCATTTTTCATGAGGCAAATTTGTATTTATTTGTCAAACAGACTGACGTTTTCTGTTTGAGCTAAGTTAATCTACTTTTGGCAATACTTTTATATTTTGTATATAGACCCTGGACTGCATATGAGAAGTAGACATTGTCAAAGTGACGTCACCCATTGGTTTATGGACTACGGTTTGAAGCCTCAATTTTGGTATTTTGGCCGTTGCCAACAAACACTGAATGATTGTGACCATATTTGGACTGTTGAGGAGCAACAGGTGGATCTGACGAACACAAGCAGCAGAGCAGCATGCAACAAACTTACTGGATCTGGATCTATCTGGTTTTGCTGGTGTGCAGCTGTTAATACCCATTATTCAAGGTCAACTTTGCAGCTAAGTGTTGAAGTCATCTTAGTAGGTAATTGCATTGGTAGTCTGTTAGCGACAGTAGCGGTAGTGACCTGTCAATCATAAGAAAGTCAGACCCCTAAACATACCATGTTTTATCAGGACCATTATTTTCTCATAGACTTCCATGCAATCAGACTTTTTTTTGCAACCAAAGGAGCCCCCTTGTGCCCAGTTAAGTCAATAAAGTCATCAATCTAACTGAGCCTTTTTTGTGAACATTATTTCTTTAAGCTCTTATTATGGACACAGAGTACGTTTTTCTTCGGCTCAATTTGACTCCTTTATATCTCGCGACACCCACAGGCTGCAAAGCATAACGTTTTTAACACCAACTCCTTAGTGAATCATAGGTTCTCTTTACGGATGCAGGGTGGCCTTGTGATTAAAGCTGCACTTGGCATCTCTCCACATTGGTGGTTTCTAAAGGCAGTGAGAGGTAACGGCCATAATTCTACAGTAGAATACAAGAGAGTCAACGGATCAAATGTTTGTCATTCCAGCTTCCTCTGGTCAGAGTGCCGGCATGCTGCTAGAGGCGGAAAACTTTCCATACGTACAACATTTTCATCTTGGCAATGTGGGAATAACCAACCTTTCAGTTTAGGCAGATAGGACATTTTCCCTTCTTGCAGCTTTTTGTTTTTGTGATTTAGTTGTGTCATATGGTGAGATAACCAGACCTCTAACTGCTGGCTCATTTGAAGCTGCTGAGAATAACATCACTTAAATGCTTGCCAGTTTACTATAGCGAGGGGTTTGATGGCAGAGAGTCTTGTCATTGCAAGATTTGTTTTAGGGGACTCCAATTGACCTGATGAATAAGGTGCCATGGATTTATGACCGGATTGTCCAGCAAGCCTTTGAAGTGAGCAAAGCTGCGTCTCATCCTCCGATCCACACTTGAAATTGTGGACATGTGTGTGTGTAGATATATTTAACACTAGGCTATTTTTAGAGCTGAGGGGTTTGTGCTGAAGTGCATAAAAGTCTTGCAACAGCGCAAGCGAAGCTGCAAGTGAGGAGCCGCATCATTTCTACGCATGGAATAAGAGCCTGTTTTTCATTTTAATCATGTTTACGCCTTAAGAGTAGTCAAATCTAACACTCTTCCCTTTGTGGAATTAATTAAACATTTTTCCCTTTTCATCTCTTTGATCAGTGATCATCCCCGCCACTGATAAACTTCCAAGAGTGGCGCCCACCAATGCCCTTGGAGTTGTACTCTGATATATTTCCATAACAGAAAGTTGAGACGAAGTAGGGCGTGTGTAATTGAGGATAGGGTTAAACGTGCAGACCTTGGCTCTGTTTCTATCCCTTCTAACGCAGGCTATTAGCAAACATCTGCTGAACCAAAGCTTAAAAAAAAAAGTCTGTCACATGGGAATTCTTCAGATGCCCCTCCTTGTGCTATTTTAAGTAGGCCCAGAAGTTGGTGTTTAATGATAAGCTGTGGGCGTAGCTGACATGCCTGCCATATTATTCCCTTTACGACTCAGGAAGCAATGGCTCCGTTGGCCCCCAACCCTCCAGGAGTGTGTATCAGTAGACTCTCATCAAGTATGTCCAATCAGCATGCTGCCCTATTGCTGTCGGTTATCTCAAGTAGTGGATAGCTTTGGAAATTGGCAAGGATGCTATTTTTTGCAAGTAGTCATTACCCAGCAATGTTTCCATTTTTAAAACCAAGCTACCAGCTGATGACTGTTCCCCCTAAAATATTTCTGATTGAGTTTACAGTGTGGTGGATTCCAGATTTGATCATGACAACAAACAGGCTAAGTAATGAGAGACCTCCTCCTCATATAGAGGTAAAGGAACCGAAGGAACCTTTTCTTTCATTCACACGGATGTGAAGTTTAACTTTGAAAGCACAGCATGGATTGCTTGGTGAGGAAGAGTGAAGGAAGAGTCGTGTCAGATGAGACTCCATTCCAGATAAATAAATGATCAGTGTGCAACAAACATCAAAGAGGGATTGTGTGCTTCAAAGAGAATAAAGGCCTCACACTCACTAGGTCCTATATTGAAGAATGAATCCTGCGTATGCGAGCGCACACACGCACACTTTGTGTCTGTAATCCGACCTGTTTAAGATTCTAATGGCTGCATCTGCATCGATCGTCCCCTGCGGAGCCCGACCGTCCCTCCTCAATCATTGTCGGTTTCGATGGCAAGATCAGCTGGAAAATACCCATAATACTTTGATGTAATGTGTCTCCTGACTCATTCCTCATTTCTTGGTTTTTGTAAAGTACCTTCTCTCCTTAACCTTCCTCTGCCTAAAGAAGTACTCACTTTACATTCCTGTTGTAAAGCCCCAATTCCTACGCTCATAATCCGAGACATGTTAGAAGAAAGGATTCGTCTCACCACGTGCTACACTGTTTTTCTTTTAATGACTCACTGGCCTAAGTTGACCCCAGGTTGTGATTTTTCTCAACAAGAATCCCTTTCACTCTCTGATGGAGCAGTCCAAGGCCAGAACATTATGTCCCAACCACATTCAATAGGACACATCACTTGTGCTGTATCTGTGAAAAATGTTGCTTGTAAAGTGTTTTGTAAAATAGATATGGCCTGTATCCACAAAAATGAGGCCGTGATCCCTTTCTCTCTGTGCAATACCTATTTTCTTCATTCATTGAAAACGTGTAATGAAATGTTAATTAAGTTTTTACTATGCACCATACAGTATGCACCACTGACGTTGTTTCTTTTACAAAATGTTGCCATTGAACACTGAATCCAGAGTTTGGCAGAATAAATTAATATTCCAGGATCCAGCAAAAGTCCCAAATCATTTCTGTTAGTATTGTAATTTATTGGTAAATATTGTATTAATAAGATTATCACTCAGCTGACACACAGTGAACTGTGGGATTTGTGGCATGTGGCCCCAGGGTAGCAGCCCACTTTGCCAAATTTATAATCCAGCCTTGAAAATAGCCTTTAGTAATGAAGATTTATGAAAACAAGTCACACAAAAAAGCTGTGTGGAAGCCAGCAACAAACTGGATGTATTTTGAAAAGAACATAGGTGATAATGTGCTAATTTTCAAATACTTGTTTTGCACCTGGTTCATTAGACGTGGGTTTAGCAAAAATGCAACCCAGTCAGAAGAAGAATGTTGATCTTTATTTCTGTTTTTAACCTCTGGCCTTTTCTCTTTTTGTATTCCCTTTGTTTTTCTTCCCTGTCTCTCCCAGCTCTCCGTTCTCCTTGCTGTCTCATCCTTCTGCTTCTCTCAGAGTGGGGGATGTCTGTTTTCTAACGCCTCTCAGCCTGCTTATCTACTAGGTCTGTATTGCTGTGGTTTGGTATTTCCAAACCTATTTGTTATTGTGCCATCAACCCCCTTGATATCACGCCACCATCAGTTATGGATATCAGGGTGTGTGTGACAGTGATACACATTGTGGCTTGCAACTGTTATCTAGAAATTGTGATTGTTTATGATAGGCCGTGTGTGTGTGTTTGTGTGTGTGTGTGTGTGTGTGTGTGTGGTACCAGGCCCAGGTGTCTGTGTGGGTGTCTGTCGGAAGCTTGCATGTGATGGATTCCGTGCCTGCAACAGTGCTTGTATGTCAGATTGTGTTATGGCTCTGTGCATGGCTATATCCAATGACAGTGCCAGTCCTCCACGCTGGCTGTGATTGTTCATTCGTAGGGGCCAGATCATTCCTCTCTGCCTTTTGGACGTCCAAAAACAAGATTCTTTGTTTTTGTGAGTGCGCACTGTGCTGTTCCATTCCCTTTGTTGTACTTTGAATTGGTGGATCGTGTTTCCATTCTCCTGCGCTGATGTGAGATTGAATTGTACGTGTGGTGCCAGGATTGTCTTAATGACAAGAAAGGCTCAAACATGTGCAAGCAAAAACCATAATTGGCACCCAGCAGAGTATCCTCATTAATGCCGTTGCTATGCTGGGATTATCAGAGGCTTTCCTGTGTAGTCACCCATTGTGGGGAGCGTCTGAGCTTGTCTCTTCGGGGCTCAATAAAGCTAGTCTAACTTAAACAGATTTGACTGTCACAGATCGACCTCCCCAGTTCGTCAACCATCCTGATTGTTCTATTTTGATGTATCATGTTGGACTTCATGATTATTATATAAAGCTTGTGCTGTATGCCAAATCATCAATGTCCCATCTTGGCGAATATTTGACTTTGAACTTGCGTGAGCCTATTAATGCAGTTCTTCCCCGCCTGTTGGGTCTGGGTGTCTTTAATGACCTGGTGCCCTCCCCCTCCCCTTCTCTTCCTTCCCTTCCCGACATGAAAGATCCATACTACTTCAACTCAACACTTGACATGGAGGACTATGATGTTCGCTCGGCCGCCAGCATCCTGGCCTCAGTGAAAGAGCAGGAGGCGCGTTTTGAGCAGCTGACTCGAGCCCTTGAAGAGGAGCGTCGCAACGTCACCCTGCAGATAGAGCGCACCAACCTGCCTCCCAACCCCGCCACCAGCCAACCGCTAGCATGGCAGCAGGTGGTGATGCAGGTAAATGATGCCAGCATGCTGGCCACCATCCCAATCATTTTAACTACCAACTTGCACCACCATGCGTCTCTCTGTCGGCCTCACTAGTGACCCCCCCCCCCCTCTATGTGAGCCAGATCATCCCATGTTTCCTCACGGTCATTGCTTTTCATCATTGGTGGGACTCAATAATCTCTCTGTTGAATTTCTGTGTGGTTTGGGACACTTGTTCCCTTTGTCTGAATGCACTGTCCTGGATGTTGTGCAATCATCAGCTCTGTGATGACTCATCTTTAAAAGTGAGCTGATGAGATTCAACCTCTCACTCCTTTGCCTCCTCCTTTTACGTCACTGCTTGCCATTCAATCCCATCTCCCTCCATCCGCTGGTCTTTGATGTTGTCTTGGTGATGCTGCTGATTGGCTGTGGCCTTTCGCCCAGAACTGGCCACTGTCTGTGGGACAACAGAGTCCTGGCCGGGGCTCCTGTGAATGCTGGTGGAATTCTGCAGGAGCAAACGTTGTAGAGTTGTAGAAATTAGACAGCCGTAATCCCCCCCCCCCCCCCCCCCCCCCCCATCCCCAAATGTCAGCAACCACAAGAACCCATTGATGTACATTGGAAAGAAGGAAACCATCTCAGACCGTTCACATGTTTTACTAGCCTGAATTCTAAAACACAATTTGCCAATGCAGCACCTGTAGCACTTGGAGACATCACCTTTAATCACAGTAAAGGAGGCAGTCTCATGTATTATTGATACAGCAAGAACTTGCAGTGATGAAACTGCTGTGCTTACATTTGCCTGCGGTTGTATTTGCCTGTAGTCACATTTTGTTAACAGTCATGTCAGTGTTCATTTGTAAAGGGCTTGCTGTCAATTTGACCTCATGAAGGGATAATGAAGAGGATGCAGGGGTTACAGCAGTGTAAAGTAAAGTCGTCATCCCCTCACCCACCAATCTGCTGCTTTTATACACGAATCCGGGGAAAATACTGGAAGTAAACAAGTCACTATTAGTGCGGTCTCCCTACAATCAAGCCTCCAGGAAGAGAAGTAAAAGTACATTTTTTTTCCTTGTGGACAAACCTTGGAATTACAATTTTCTTGTTCATCACATGATGCCATTGGCCCTCTGTATTTACATTGGGAAAGTACGACGGCGTATTAAGGCCACTGTAGAAAAAACAAATGGAGCCAAGAGGTGGGCAATACAAGCAGTTTTAAAGTCACAAATTTGCTACTTTAAAACTAGCAAATTTGCTACTTCAGGTCATAGAGGAAGTAAACAAATTGCTTGACCGGATGTTTGCCGTTACAATGACAACAAGTAAAAACTACCGCTAGCATTATAGCCCAACCACCCGATCAATAAACACCCATAAGATGGCAATGTGGCCCATATAAAATTAACCAACAATAACCATCAACAGCCATCACTCTAAGGACCTTAACAAGGCATTGTCAGATGTTGTGATGTATTAATTAGAAAAATAATCATGGGAAGTTAGCTAGCATAGATGCCGGTTGTTAGCATTGTAATAAAGTGGCAATTTTTTTTTCCACAGTGGCCCTAATATGCCGATATAGTAAAGAGACATCCATAATTCAGTGGATTTTTTTATGGAAATCCACTTCCCAGTACAAACACTTGGGTAGCTCTTATTTAAATCATTTACTCCTCAAAGTTGTAAAATGCAAAAAGACGAATCTATACTCATTTTCCTTCTTTTGTTCGTGTGAAAGAGCAAGACACCCGCTGGGAGGCGACGTTAAAGGAAAATGCTTCTGCGCTTGCGTTATGAGCCCATTGATGTGGAAGCAGTGCAGAGGATCCATATCATTTTGAATCAGTAGTCAAACTTTTTTGGCTTTATGCACCACTGAGCAAATTTCATATAGACACCAAGGTTTCATCAATCATGGCAGAAATAACCACTTTTGCTGCTTTGTTGTGAAGCTGTATTCACTGTATATAGCAAGACACTTATCGGCTGATTTACTGTAGTGATATGAACACAAATAAAAAAAATATCTAGGATTGAATTAATAAATATATTGATACAAAGGATACCTTGATAAATGGAAAATGCCACAAGACAACAAGCAAGCAACTTTTAAAATGGTTGTTTTATGAATGTAGTTCGGATCGATCAGAGGTAGGCTTTGCTCACATTGTAGCTGCTCTATTAACACTTAAAATGACAAGAGAAAGAGAGTCAGATTCCCCTCCTTCCTCATGAACTGGTCAATGATTTAGAGGACAGTTTATAACACGACAGGCAATGGATTAACCTTCTCTCTTATGCTATCACTGAGGAATCAGATTCACAGATAACCTCCAACCTTTCCCATCGGGGCATCAAACTGGTCTAACAGGGTACCCCTCACACAACCAAGCACCAATTTAAATCACTTGAAAGATGATTGGCCTTAATCATAAACACCTTTAAATGCCAAAGGACATTGGAGTTTGGTGTGGCAGGTTTGTAGTCTGGGGCAAACCGTTTCGTTCTTGAGTCAGAAGATGCAGTGTCGTCCGTGTGTGCTGCACCGTGAGATCCACTAAGGAGGTATGAATGATGCAGAATGCATCAGGTTGTCCTCTTTCTATCTTTCCCCTCGCTTAGTTTAGTCCCCCACACACTCCCCAGACTGCATGAAGGATTAAAATGGATCATGGATCACTAACTAAGGTCCCAAATTCAAAACCCAGACACCAGCTCAATGAGGCCTGCCATTATTTAAAGTTGGGGCAGACGAGCAAAAGTGGAACGAGTCTGATTAATTAAAATCAGATTCAAATACATTCTAATGAGAGTGACAAACCAATAATCTAAATAGGGCCTATAGAGATTGTTGCAGATACACACACACACACACACACACACACACACACACACACACACACACACACACACACACACACACACACACCAGTTTAGCACTGTATGATTGGTCACATCAAACAGCGGTCTGAAACTCAGCACTGTTTGCTTTTTTCATGAAGTCCCCTCCCTCAGTGCTCTACCACTGCAGGCTCTTCTGTCCAGTACAGCGTGGATGTGGAGTGAGGTATGGCCCTGGACCGCAGCCCAATGACTCAAATAAATCATTCAGTGATGGCTTGACAGTGTTAAATGGAAATATAGCAGTCATTTCCTCTTCAATTTTCAAGTTAAGAAGATTTGTAGCCTTTTGAGATGTTGGGTTTGGTGACAAATCTTCTGGTTAATTTTCATGTGAACATAAATATGTTACAGGAAATTGTTTTTGGCGACTTGGCTCCAGAGACGGCATCATTGGTTGGCGCAACCGAAATGTGAAATATAATGAAATCTCGGCATATATTGGATGGACTGACTTTTGAGTTTTAAGGTCAAGGTCACTGTGACCCCATGTGACCCAACACTCAAGGATGAATTTGGTGGTCAAAAGTCACTGACACAGAACACCTTTTTGAATAAACTCAAGAATTCATACGATATTCTAACAATTTCAATTACAATTTTTACTGAGATAATAAATCAAGAAGTAAGGTCAATTTCTCATAGAGAAATTCCATACAATCAGGCTTCTTTTTGCAACCAGATGAGTCGCCCCCTGATGGCCAGAAGAGAGAAGGAAAGTTTGTGAGAGTTCGGCATTGGCTTCACTTTTCAGAATCAAACTGTTTAACCAAGACATACAACCACAAGCAGTAATTCTAGGCTTTAGTTTTATGTAATATATCTTGAGAATGGGGAACTATTTAAACAGTTGTTGTCATGTTTGGCGGACTTGGAAACAGGCGTGGACTCGAAAAAGGGAGGTGAGGACCCAAATGCAGAAAAACAGAGGTTTTATTTAAATAATAAACTAAATACAAAATAAAACCTAAGACAAAAAACAAAGTATCAAATGAAGGAGACCACACGGGCAAAAACACCAGGCAACGAAACACTTACGAAATGGAACCAAACACGAAGGGACACGGAAGGCAGGACGCAGGGACAAAGACAAATCCAGGGACGAGACGTGGTGCATGACAGCGACAAGAGACAACGACATCGACAGCAACAATGATCCGACAAGGACACAAGGGAAACACACAGACTATATACACACACAGGGAGGCAGGGAGCTGACGAGGAACAGGTGAAACACATTAGGGCAGGCAAGGTAATCAACACGAGAGGATGGGGGAGTCAAGACAGCGGAAACAACAAGGACCAGGAAGTACGAGACAGGAAATCACACCAAGGGCAAAAATCACAAAATAAACCAGGGAATCAAAACATGAAAACACAGATCATGACAGTACCCCCCCCTTAAGGGACGGATCCCAGACGTCCCCAAGGTCCATGATACGTAGGGTGGGTGGAGGGGGCCAGGAGGGGGGGTTCAGGAGGCCGGGCATGAGGGCGACCTAGCGGGCGGGGCCGCTCAGGAGGCCGGGCATGAGGGCGACCTAGCGGGCGGGACCGCTCAGGAGGCCGGGCATGAAGGCGACCTAGCGGGCGGGACCGCTCAGGAGGCCGGGCATGAGGGCGACCTAGCGGGCGGGACCGCTCAGGAGGCCGGGCATGAGGGCGACCTAGCGGGCGGGACCGCTCAGGAGGCCGGGCATGAGGGCGACCTAGCGGGCGGGACCGCTCAGGAGGCCGGGCATGAGGGCGACCTAGCGGGCGGGACCGCTCAGGAGGCCGGGCGTGAGGGCGACCTAGCGGGCGGGACCGCTCAGGAGGCCGGGCATGAGGGCGACCTAGCGGGCAGGACCGCTCAGGAGGCCGGGCCTGAGGACGACCTAGCTGACGTGGCCGCTCAGGAAGGCGACGTGGAGCAGGCATAGGACGACCACCCGTCTGGACAGGAACGGGTGACGAGCGGACCTCCCGAAGGCTGCGTGGAGCAGGCGTCGGACGGACCCCCGTCTGGACAGGAACGGTTGACGAGCGGACCTCCCGAAGGCTGCGTGTAGCAGGCGTCGGACGGACCCCCGTCTGGACAGGAATGGGTGACGAGCGGACCTCCCGAAGGCTGCGTGGAGCAGGCGTGGGGCGGCCCCCCGTCGGAACAGGAACTGGTGACGAGCGGACCTCCCGAAGGCTGCGTGGAGCAGGTACGGGGCGGCCCCCCGTCGGAACAGGAACTGGTGACGAGCGGACCTTCCGAAGGCTGCGTGGAGCAGGCGTCGGACGGTCCCCCGTCTGGACAGGAACGGGTGACGAGCGGACCTCCCGGAGGCTGCGCGGAGCAGGCGTAGGACGGCCCCCCGTCGGAACAGGAACGGGTGACGAGCGGACCTCCCGAAGGCTGCGTGGAGCAGGCGTGGGACGGCCCCCCGTCGGAACAGGAACGGGTGACGAGCGGACCTCCCGAAGGCTGCGTGGAGCAGGCGTGGGGCGGCCCCCCGTCGGAACAGGAACTGGTGACGAGCGGACCTCCCGAAAGCTGCGTGGAGCAGGAGTAGGACGGCCCCCCGTCGGAACAGGAACTGGTGACGAGCGGACCTCCCGAAGGCTGCGTGGAGCAGGCACGGGACGGCCCCCCGTCGGAACAGGAACTGGTGACGAGCGGACCTCCCGAAGGCTGCGTGGAGCAGGCACGGGACGGCCCCCCGTCGGAACAGGAACTGGTGACGAGCGGACCTCCCGAAGGCTGCGTGGAGCAGGCACGGGACGGCCCCCCGTCGGAACAGGAACTGGTGACGAGCGGACCTCCCGAAAGCTGCGTGGAGCAGGCGTGGGACGGCCCCCCGTCGGAACAGGAACGGGTGACGAGCGGACCTCCCGAAGGCTGCGTGGAGCAGGCGTGGGACGGCCCCCCGTCGGAACAGGAGCGGGCGACGAGCGGACCTCCCGAAGGCTGCGTGGAGCAGGCGTGGGACGGCCCCCCGTCGGAACAGGAACTGGTGACGAGCGGACCTCCCGAAGGCTGCGTGGAGCAGGCGTGGGACGGCCCCCCGTCGGAACAGGAACTGGTGACGAGCGGACCTCCCGAAGGCTGCGTGGAGCAGGCGTGGGACGGCCCCCCGTCGGAACAGGAACGGGTGACGAGCGGACCTCCCGAAGGCTGCGTGGAGCAGGCGTGGGACGGCCCCCCGTCGGAACAGGAACTGGTGACGAGCGGACCTCCCGAAAGCTGCGTGGAGCAGGCGTGGGACGGCCCCCCGTCGGAACAGGAACGGGTGACGAGCGGACCTCCCGAAGGCTGCGTGGAGCAGGAGTAGGACGGCCCCCCGTCGGAACAGGAACTGGTGACGAGCGGACCTCCCGAAGGCTGCGTGGAGCAGGCACGGGACGGCCCCCCGTCGGAACAGGAACTGGTGACGAGCGGACCTCCCGAAGGCTGCGTGGAGCAGGCACGGGACGGCCCCCCGTCGGAACAGGAACTGGTGACGAGCGGACCTCCCGAAGGCTGCGTGGAGCAGGCGTGGGACGGCCCCCCGTCGGAACAGGAACTGGTGACGAGCGGACCTCCCGAAGGCTGCGTGGAGCAGGCGTGGGACGGCCCCCCGTCGGAACAGGAACTGGTGACAGGCGAACCCCCAATAGGCTGCGAGGAGCAGGTGTGGGACGGTCCCCTGTCTGGGCTGGTGCCGGACGATCGTCCGCCGGGACTGGCGACGGACGGGCCGCCGACTGAAGACCACTGGCAGGTGTCGACCGGACCGCCGACTGAAGACCACAGGAGTGTGTCGACCGGGCCGCCGACTGAAGACCACTGGCAGGTGTCGACCGGACCGCCGACTGAAGACCACTGGCAGGTGTCGACCGGAACGCCGACTGAAGACCACTGGCAGGTGTCGGCCAAGCCGCCGACTGAAGACCACTGGCAGGTGTCGGCCGAGCCGCCGACTGAAGACCACAGGCCGAGACAAGGGCTGTGACCGAGGCGCGGGCTGGATGCTTGGCTGTGGCTAAGGCCTGGACTGGAGGCTTGGCTGTGGCTGAGGATGGCTGGAGCTCAGGGGTTAGGAGGAAGCCCCTGACCCAGGCAGGCAATGAGCCCCTGAGCCACGGGCTGGCGGAAACCAGCTCCCTGGCCCTCGCCAGGGCCGACTGCCTCTCCTCCTCTCCCTCAGCATGCCGGTGCTCGGCCTGGAGACACTGGAGTCTATAGGTAGCCTCCCGGAGCTCATGCGTTGAGCCACATAAAAGAAAGGCTGCTAGGTCCATATTAGCTGCTGGGTCCTTAATGTGGTCGGATCATTCTGTCATGTTTGGCGGACTTGGAAACAGGCGTGGACTCGAAAAAGGGAGGTGAGGACCCAAATGCAGAAAAACAGAGGTTTTATTTAAATAATAAACTAAATACAAAATAAAACCTAAGACAAAAAACAAAGTATCAAATGAAGGAGACCACACGGGCAAAAACACCAGGCAACGAAACACTTACGAAATGGAACCAAACACGAAGGGACACGGAAGGCAGGACGCAGGGACAAAGACAAATCCAGGGACGAGACGTGGTGCATGACAGCGACAAGAGACAACGACATCGACAGCAACAATGATCCGACAAGGACACAAGGGAAACACACAGACTATATACACACACAGGGAGGCAGGGAGCTGACGAGGAACAGGTGAAACACATTAGGGCAGGCAAGGTAATCAACACGAGAGGATGGGGGAGTCAAGACAGCGGAAACAACAAGGACCAGGAAGTACGAGACAGGAAATCACACCAAGGGCAAAAATCACAAAATAAACCAGGGAATCAAAACATGAAAACACAGATCATGACAGTTGTGATTCTATTACCATGAAAAAATTCCCAAAATTCGGCTCTTTCAAAAGCTCAGCCATACATTATAAGTGATAATTAGTAAATCTACTGCATGTAATGGGTAAATATAATCTAAATATGCTAAGCTAAAACCATTACAAGGGCATTCATGGGCAGTTTACCATGCTGAAGTTGGCATGTAGTTTAAGGCACCACGGTGCATTCTCATAGAAGTGGCAGTGGGCTTGTGGACTTGTTGAACCATGAAGGGGGAAGTTTTTTCAAAAATTCCAAGTTGTTTTCTTTGGCTTAAGATGTTGATGATGGTTCAGTGTTTTCTATGATTTATATTTGTCCTACAGAGAGTCGAGACAACATAATAGTCCCAAACACAAATATATCACCCTCTGATAGGAACACAAGTCACCTTGTTTAGCTGGAGTGCACACAACTGAATAGCATTAAAGAATATTGTGGCTCTACGTGTTTTAATATAATTTTATTATATGTGATTTGGCACTGCATGTTCTGAACACAGGGTATAAAAAGGTACATCCCACAACACTTTGACCATTGTATTGGAACAATGAGCGTGGGAGAGGTTCTTGTAAACAGCACTGGCCTACTTTCAAGACTTCACTAATTGAATTTGTATCCTCATTCACGATATCGATATTACACTTCATGAATTGCAAGGAAGAGTTTTCGAGTGGTTACGCTGTAGCGTCCTGTGAGAAACTACACTAGCTTTCCTGATGAAATTATCAGTCGAGATTCAGTGACACGGACTGAGACGCCTTTCAATCTACATGACCGCTCACATGCTCATACCCTTTCTTCGTTTGATATTGCGTTTGTCTGTGGTAATTGATTTTTGCCTGAAGGAGCGTTATCACAGAGGCTCTGAAAGGTCAAATGGTGCATACAGTTCTATGTGTGCAGACAGCACTCAGACAACCACGTCTGTTTGGAGCGAAGGGAGAAAGGTGACCTCATTTCATATACACCAGAAGCCTAATCTTTCTACCCATGGCATCTGTCCGGCACATGCACAGATCCCATCACGCGGTGCATAAGTCACCATACTGCATCAGAAAGCAAACTCAGGATCATTTCTCGCACTCTCTCTCGGTATCGTTAAATGATGGTGTTTGATATTCAGATGTTATATTTGGCAGGCATCTAGCATTGCAGAGGTATATCATCCCCTTGTGTTAATGTTGTGGGAAGTTTTTAAAGGCTGTGAGTTTTAAAGAGAAGGGAACAGTGCAGCCTTTGATCTGTGTTGCTGTCTGTGGTGAAGATGTACAGGGCGATGGCACAGCAACACTCAACCAACAATCGCTCCAGCCGCCCTCACCCACTTTCATCGCCCTAGCCCCCCAGCCCTGTCTCGGCACAATGGGAACAAAGGGCTAAGGGGTGCTATAGCGACAGAAGATCTATCCTTCCACTGGCAGGGCCTGGGAGCCCCTGTACCCTCGTAAATCACCTGCCTAACAATAAGCCTTAGTTTACCCCCTTCCCTCCTCTATCTTACCCTGTCCTTTCCTCGTTGTGCCATCAGAAACCTTCTCTCCACCCATAAACACTCTAATTACCTCGGTGTGAAAGTGCCTCCTTTGTTTATCTGTGTGTACCACACTGTTCCCGTACCCTCCTACACCTACTTTCCTCTTGCGCTGTCGATTCATGGAGAAAACCTGCAGAAAAGTCACACTTCAAATCTAATGATGTCGCTGCCCATTTTCCATGTTTCCATATGGAGCAACTAATTGTGTTTCTTAGCAGTTTAAAGGTTACTTTCTCTTCTGAATATGAGGAGTGAGAAATTATTTCCTCTTGGGCTCAGCTGTTGTAGCTTTGTTTTCAGGGTCCGTGCATGATGTCTACATTGCTGTAAGTGTCTCAGTGTTTTTCCACATGTCAGCTGTCAAAATGAAGCTGTATTTCTTTTTGGCCCCTCTTCACTGGTTGCATATCTATAACTTAGGAGCACAGTCAGATATTGTTTATTTCTTCTCTGATTATTTCATCTGAATTAAGATGCAAGGATTTGGAGAAACCTGTTACACAACCCTTTGTGAGATTGAGTGGATTGTCTAATAATCGTGGGGTTGGTGGTGCAATTCTCATTTCCTCCTGACAGCATGTCAAGGTCTCAAGGAAATGCAATGCAATCCATTTAGAAATCTAATAAATGTATGAAACATTTAAAGAGCTAACCCCACCTGCCCATTACAACGGGCAAACTTTAGCAGAGCCTGCCATTTATGTTCTAGGTTATCTTTTATTCACTCCACTTCAACATTAGGACTCAAGATTGAGGTGATGGCCCATGAATCACCCTGCTAACTGCTCAAGGTGGGCAGTAAGTCTCAGCTCCGTTAAGAGGCTGACATGGAAGGACAGGAATTTTCAGTTGGGGTTGCACATATTTCCCATGTTCAGACGAACAGGGAGAAAGAGGTTTGAAGGGGAGGCAGCAGGAAAGCCTTTTGTACCGTGGGCTATTTATATTCCTCTGGGTAGCTCAAACCTTCATCCTTCAAATCTGCCCCAACGCTGGTGGACTTAATGCCTGTCCTGGTGCTCCTCCCTGCCACTCGATCACAATCCATTAAACCATTAACTCACTAAAAGCATTAAGAGGGGTATCTGGACACTGCTCCCATCTCCTTCACCAGACACCGACTCTGTGTACACGCATAAGTGAACACAGAGCCTCCATATCTTTGAAGGGCACTGCTTTAGTCTGAACATTTCTGGGGAATTTGTACTTGAAGATGACCATGGTGGTCTGAATAGACGATCAGGCTTGATAGTTAAAATCTGAGATGAAATCATAGCAAATAAAGCCCCTCACCTTCACAAGACCCCGATGGCACCGGTGGAATGTGACCTCACCCTTCCCAGTGTCCAGGATAACTAAACAGGGCTAGATGCTGACCCCTTTCAACTAACAACATCTAAATTGAAAACAGACTTTGCTGCAGGGCTGGAGGTGTTCTTCAAAGCCTTGATTTTATTCTCCTCGCAAGTTTAACATACTGGTGCGACAATTTTACTACATGACTTACAAGCATATAAATGCTCATCAAATGAGGAACAGAAGCTTCACCTTGTTTTTGGGAGACGTGCAGGAGTAACTTCACACTTTATTGGACAGAACGTTCCTTGAGACTACAAACGGCGTAATGGCAAAGGGAGCTGAAGGTTTCTTTTAATTTTGACCCCAAAGGCTATTACAATGTGAATATTGGTATGCTTCTCTCCACAGTGTAAAAACTGTCTCTCATATTATTCTCTTTCAGGAAATATGTTAACAAACATGTTGGCTGGCCTTGGGATCTAAATTGTTAAATAATAATTTAAAAAAAACTAATAAGTAGACATTAGTGAAAAGATGCCAGAGTTGGATTCACATTCGCAAAGACCAAAACACATCTTAGGCAGACAAATCAGTTTCCTTTAAGACCCACAAACTAAATAGTAAATGAATCAACTCAGAAGGGGCGACTGTAGCCCTCAGCTCGGTATGTATGGTCTATTTGAATCTAGATGTAACATAATGTACTAAATGAACATCATGCTGGATTGAAGAAGACGTGAAACTACAGATTGAGACCATAAACTCATGTTTACAATGTTTGAGATCATAAATCATGTGAGAAGTAGATCCATTATCTCCTAGACTTTCATGCAATAAGATTTCTTTTTACAACCGGAGGAGCCGCCCCTGGATGGCCAGTCGAGGGAATGGTAGTTTAAGGCACTTTAGCTTCACTTTTTCAGAACCGGAGGTTGCCGACTGCCTGGATTTAGCCTAACAAACGAAGTTCTTCATTTAATGCTCACAGAAGAAAACCTCTTGGTAATTGCTAGTTCCTGTAAATCCTCATTCTTCCATCTGTGTGTCAGATTGTCAGCATATGAATTCTACAACAGAGGGGTATGTGCAGCAAGAGCAGGTGGTATACTATCAGATTATACAATATCAGTCAGAACCACACATACATCCATTGACTTTGAACTCGGTCTGACTGTATGAGCTCTGTTATTGCCTCAGGCTGGGGCACATTTCACTGCTGGACAGACTGGAATGAGACAAAACATCACAGAGTGTGAAATGTGCAAACCGTTGCTGTTTTTTGTCACACACTTCAATGTAAAAAAAACCTGTTTATAATGTGGCACAGTTGAAGAGGGTGATTTGGTATGTGGACTGTAGCATATGGAGTGTCCTAGAGTGATACTTGTGTAGAGGGTGAGGCAAGAATGCATGGAAAGAAGGCACTGCTCTTAACAGTCCTCTCTCCAAGTGCCTCATTCAAGCTGATCATTCAGTGCGGAAGAATGGCATATATATACCAAGCATACTGTATATCCAGTGCATGAAAAAAATATATTTTTGTTAAATCTCAATGCAGCTGACATCACTTGTATTTATTATTTTCCGAGCAACATGACACAACTGAAAGTGTGAACCATCATATTCTGTAAACTGAGGCATATGAAAAGTGATAACTTTATATTTTGCCAGCAGCTGGCCCATCTGACAAAAAGAAATCTCAGAATCTCTCATGACATTTGGCATAAAGTTCAACTGAATAATATGATCATTTTAAGACTTCCCTTTAAACAACCAATTGAAGGATACAAGACAGAGGTCACAAATCCAGGGTACATTGGTTCAACCAAAATGAAGGTGTAAAAGTTGATGATTTGCTGCATGTCAGGCTCAGACTGATTCCGATTATGTTGTTTGTCCCTCATTCAGTGTCCCAATTATGCATGAAAACACTTGGAAAAGCCAAATCCAGTTATAGTTATATGAAAAACCTTGGCAATCACAGCATTGCGACATAAAACCAGAAAATAGAACCTTTTGATCTAAAGTTATGTCATTTAAACAGTGGTTTCCCTAAATGAAGGGAAAATTGCCTTTTTGCAAGACAACAGCCCCCAAGTAGATTGGACTTGAATCCTCTGCATCGCTGAGTCGCCATTTTTCACTGGGACAATAAAACATGATAGTAAGAGTCATTAGATAAGGGCTTTTTTTGCAAGCTGTGCCATTGTTAGAATAAACAGCAGTCAGCCCGTACAGCAGAGCAGATCATCCTGGCCCTGTAGATTCTCATACATTATTGTTTTGTCAGGGCATTTACACTGTTTCTCTTAAAGAATATAGCAGCAAAGTCAGTATTATGTTCAAAATCAGATTTTATACATTTTTTGCAGACCTGCTTTGTGGAATATTAGGTTTAACTTAGTAACCTTTTTTTTTTTATTAAAGTTTGGAGGTAAAGTAGAGTTTCTCATGATATGTATTCTTAGCAGAAAGTATTACTTTATGCCATTAAAGTCTCCTCTCAAACTTAAGATTATAAAAACATATTTTTTTTGTAATGAAATCCTATCGATGTTTTCAAACCATGAGCTGCCTCTGCCTTCAGTCTACTTTTTGTATCTGCTTTTGCTCCTCTGTTCTTTCTTCTATGCATCAGGCATCTTGAATGGCAGTGAAAAACACAATTTTAACAGATGCAGCTTCATTGGAGGTGTCTGGCTGTCAAAGCAAGCCTTGTTGCTGAACATTAACCTTTCTACCATCTGTTTCGCACCGTACGTCCTGACAGAGTAAAGCTGACTCCAGGAGCTTTGATTACAACTCCTGGATTATTCATACACTTTGTTCATTTTACTTCCTAGGCGTTGGTTGGCTAGACTCAACACAATATAACCTTTTTTTCTGACAGTAGCAGGTATTCCTGGAAACATCAACCATCTGTAATGTTGAACACTTCCCAGGTATTATTTTGAAAGGAAAAATTCAATATACTTTTTGGGGATATGTTGTTTACCTCAACCTGTCCTTTCTATTTGTACTTTAGTTGTCAGTGGGTTGTGACTGTGCATGAAAAGAGCATTGTTTAGCCATGGTGAATGTTTGTCAGGATGGCAGCGTCAGTCCCCGACTTTGGTCTAGGCTCAAATATCTCAACAACTATTTGACAGGTTGCCATAAAACTTTGTACAGACATTCATGCCCCCCAGGGGATGAATCCTAATAGGTGATCCCCTGATTTTATTTCTCTTGTACCATGACGAGGTTGACATTTGTAGTTATGAGCAAAATGTCTTGACTACTATGAAACAGATTGCTTTGAGATAAAGATAAAGATAAGATGGAAAACAAACCAAAAAATGACATTCTTATTAGCCTCAGCTGTACTTTGTGCTTAGTGGTAATTAGTAAAATGTTAGTATGCTACCACCAGGCGGCTACCTCCGGTTCTGAAAAGTGAAGCTAATGCCGAAGTGCCTCAAACTTGCATTTTCTCTAGTGGCCACCTCCTCTGGTTGCAAGTCTAAAAATGTATGGAGGTCTATGAGAAAATGGTCCTACTTCTCTCTTGATTTATTATCTCAGTAAACATTGTAAACATGAGTTTATGGTCTCAATCTCTAGTTTCAAGTCTTCTTCAATCCAGCATGATGTCCATTTAGTACATTATGGTCCATTTAGAGTCCAACAGACCAGAAAGCAGGGATGCTTTAGGGGGTGGGGCTATCTTGTGATTGACAGGTCACTACCACAGTGGCATCGTTACTTGTAAGGTTGCTGCTCGGATGCCGCTCTGCAGCTTGTGGTCATAAGATCACTCCTCCGTGGTCCAAATATAGTCACCTCCGTTTACTGGTTGCAAAAAATCCAAGAACTCAAGGCTTCAAAATCATAGTCCACAAACCAATATATCATGTCCACTTCGTATATACATGGCTATCTATGGCTATAGCGCTAAACCAAGAAGGTACTGCAAAATATTATATCTGCAAAAAATATCATATTTGCATCATATAGTTGCTTTGAGTCAAAGGCCAACAGCCTCACAGCTAATGTGGCTGAGAATTTGGCAAATGTTCCTTCAAACAACTATCACAACATAAAACGATAAATTGGACACAGGCAAAACTCACATGCACAGAGGAAATAAAGAGTGCAGTTTCTTTTCTAATCTGCTCCCATGAGTATTCCAAAGCACATAATGGATTTTTAAACAGGGTTATGAAAGTCAGTCAATGCTTAAATGGCTTAAATGGAATGTGATATTGCGAATCACATAACAGAATAAATGCAGCGCAATTTAAGTTATAAGGCTTTTAAAAAAAAAAAAAAAAACACTTTCCGAGGTAATGTTGGTTGGATGAGTTCTTAATGGTACTGTTGAAAGTAAATAGTAGATGTAATGGTGCATGGTGGACCAGGTCTTTCATTAAGAACAAATGGAGCAGCTCGGGCAGATGAAATACCAGGCTTGTAGAATGTAAAACCTCAGCCATTTCCTCTCTATTTGGGATCTCTGCTTTCTCTGTTTTCTTTTTTAAGTTCAGTCATTCTTTTCCCTCTCTTCTGTACATCCAGACGTCTCTCAAAGTTGTCCTTAGTTCAGCTTCCACCTATGTTAGTAGATTAACATTCCTTTTCAGTCTTGGTCACAGTCATAGATATTTGAATGTAAATTCTTTCACGTACGTCCCACCCCTCCCTTACATCAAGTGCAGGGAGAGGGACGGGACAAAGAGGTGGAGAAGAGGAGCAGTGTGTGTGTGTGTGTGTGTGTAGTGTGTGTAGGGTGTAAAAATGTGCAGAGTATTGGTGCCTTCGCCTCAATAGGGCCAACTTTTGCTTTGTGTGTGAGCCCCTGTCCCCCCCAACTCCTCTTCTTTTGCCTCCTCTCTCTCCGTCTATGCCAACAAGGGGGAGGGGGCGACGGATTGATGGGCAGACGCAGCTGGAGTGCACAGAGGAAGCTGGTCCCGCCCTACTAAGATGCCAGACATAGACCCAATGAGGGAGAGAGAGAGAGAGAGAGAGAGAGAGCTGCTACACTTCCAGCTCCTGCTGCATGTCTGGGAACCCTCCTTTCTCTTGACACACCTCCTCTTTCCCCCTTCTCTCTCAGCCCCTGAGGTTTTTGTTCTCTCTCCAACTTTTTTTGTTGAGTGTGTGTGTGCGTGCTAATTCATACAGTTCGGCTACTCTCCATTCCTTTTTTCTTGGACTCTTTAGTGGGGGGATTCCCTTCGGGGGCAACGGCAGCCTTTGCCCCTCCATCTCGCTTCATTCCATACATACGTAAGAGCATCTCTGCAAAGGAGAACGCTGGGTCCCTTTTCAGCTGTGTCAAACCAGCCCGTAATAGCCAGATTTACAGTGGATGGAGGGTGATTCTACTTTCAAAATAAAAGCATTACTTTTTCCACAAATGAGCTTGTTGCAGCTCACGTTTCAATCATTCTGTTTTCATACCCTATTAATATTGAAACCACTTGATATGTGTCCCTGACCATTAACTCTTGACATAGTAACTTACACCTACTACTATTTCTTTATTATAGGTATAGGTCTATGTGTAACTTATATACCTCCAATAAGGCAGCAGAAGAAATCAGCCTTAAACAGACCCTTTTCTCATTACCATTATATCATTATTCTAGATGTTTGGTTACATCTACAATATGGTTGGAGAGCTTGGGATTTGAGACCTTGTACTTTATATAAGTATGCAAGACATGGTGACATCACCCACTTGGTTTGTGGACCGTTTTGAAGCCTTGAGTTCGTTTTTTTTTCCCGTCACTGTTTTGGATTTAGGCCGTGGCCATCTTGGAATTTTTGGAACCAGTGAAGGAAGTGACCATATTTGGACTGGGGAGGAGGGACACCTAGAGCAGCAACCTTACTGGATCTGGATCCATCTGTATTCTGGTGTGAAGCTGTTAACAAAGTTAGCTTCATAATTCAAGGTCAACTTTACAGCGAAGTCATCTTAGTAGCTAACTGTATTGGTAGCGTGGTATAGCTGTCTATCACAAGATAGCCCTCATGTTCTCATAGACTTCCATGCAATCAGACTTCTTTTTACAAACAGGAGGAGTCGCCCCCTGGTGTTCAGTAGAGAGAATGCAAGTTTAAGACATGGCTTTGACTTCACTTCTCAGAACCAGAAGTTGATGCCTGTTTGAGAGAACCAAGCAACATGGAACATAACCAGAGCTGTAGTGGAGGCTAAACGCATGTACATGTCGTTTATGCACCTCTGGAATTTTGGAAATAGCCTTTACGCACCTGTAAATTAGTTTATCCACGTATATGTATGAGCCAGGGCTCACTTGTAAAAGAGATATCTATCTCAATATGATTCTTCCCTGGTTAAATAAAGGTAAAAAAAAAAAAAATGTTTACATGCCTGTACATCTTCCTAAATATTTCACTGCCTGTGGCAGCTATCAGGAAGTGGCAGGTTGTCTCTATTAATCAGTGGCTCGGTACACATTGATGCGGTTTGTAGAATGGACTGTTAAAATAGATATTAGGTGATTTGTGAAGCGTCCTGCAGTGTCTCACCTCCATCAGATACAAGCACAAGGCCTCCATTACAAAGGAAGTCCAATACTTCACCTTTTTTAATGTTGTCTTGGTTCGTATAATGTGACACATTCAGTCAGTGACGATGATGTCACCACTGTTGTACGGAGTGTTATGTTGAATGCGTTCCTGTACAACATGGAGCAAAGCTTATTTTCTCTTCCAATGCAATCTCAGGTATAAAGTCACAATGAGCAGGTGTGGATGATGTCGGTGCATGTCATCACTTTGAAGGGAAATAAAGAACAAGCACTCTGGCTGGAAGTTTACAAGGGAGCCCCCCCTCCCCTTCTTAAGATGCTTCTCTAACAGAAACGTTGTGAACGTGGAGCTGGGCTGCAGCATTGATCACACATTCACACTTGATGCTTCTGTAGGTCTTTTAGCAACGGGAAGATCAGCCAGGAGGCTGAATAAAGTGACTGGCTGCCTAACAGTTACCAGGGCAGAACTCTCCAATACAACTCATTGTACATGTATTTTACAGGCAGGGGTGAGAAAGGAGGGTCAGGAGGTCAAGGAGAGGGAGGAGAAAGAAAGAGGAGGATAGTAAGAGGAAATAAAGAAAGAGAACCAGACAGTGGAGAAGAGGAGAGAGGAGGAACAGAGAGAAGAGGAAGAGAGAATGAAGTGACAGATGTAGAGAAACAGAGAGAAGAGAGAGAGATGCCATTGATTTAGTGTTTTGTTTTTCTAAACAGACCTTCTCTGACCTTTTTGTTTTCTGTATGAGGACACAGTTGGTTGATCTTTTTTTGTAGGCCTGCTGATATGTTTTGTGCTGCTTTATTTTGATGAAATAAAATTACACTACAATAGATGCATTCATTCTGGAATCTTCTTCAACATTACTTTTAACATTTAACAAAATTGGATGTAGTGACTGAGTGAAGGCATGAGAGAGCACTCAGTGATGTCCTTGGTATAGTCTAATGGTCACACATAGCACACATGTGTGTAGGATAAAAACATTGGGTAATAGACTGCAGGTAGTCTCCCATTTCTTTTCACAAAATGTACAATAACCACATACCATCATAACCATAACCAACAACTTTGACAGTGATGACACCGGTCTGGTATGGTACAAAATACAACCTACACCGCGCAGTATATCCAGGTCTGCCTTCCTGCATCATGGTCCATCTGATCACAGGATTCATATTTACCTTCTGATTTTACCACTACAGCCCTGAAACCAACCCCAGTATATCAGACCAGACCTGACCATTTGACAGCATAGTCTCTACCTACAACTTGAACTATAAAAATTATTTTCCTTTCTTGTTGTTTCGAATGAAACCATCGTTTTGTAGTTGGAGCAGATAAATCTATATATCCGTAAAGCGCACTTTTTGTGGGCACGCGTAATCGTCGAGCTTTTATTGTGAAAGGCCCAGCGCAACACATCCTGCCTCCTTGTATCTAACCGTGTTTGGCTCGACACAGCTGAGTAGAGGATGGCTGCCTGCGTCTGAGCTGCTGCCTCTGCGCTCACAGAGAGAAAACTCAACGTAAATAGACCCGGACAGCGTGAGCAGACGAGAGGAGGAGAGGAGGGAGCGGACTTTTACCGAGACAGGAACTAGTTGTCGCACGCTGATTTCCCCGGGAGGTTTTTCATTTTTTCGGAACGAAGGGGGGGATTTTAAACCATGCCTGCCGAAGTGAAACAGGTTAGTGTTGTCTGCCGGTCCCCTCTCATCGATTCTCCAGCCTCTTCTTGTCTTTCTCTTCTTCCTAATTGATTCCGTATTGTTTGCATCTTGTTCCGTTTCTTATCCTGGAACAGCATTCTCTCTGTCTCTCATGTAGCTTTCCCTCCTAGTTTAATTCACGAGAACAGCTATTCCCATTTATCGATGTCCTTCAGGAGGATGGTGCGTGTGTGAGCGTGTAACGTGCACGTATGGACGTCTGTGCACGTATGCGTGTGCATGCATGCAAGACGATCAGATCCATTCTGGACGAGTTAAGTACTTCTACCACTTAGTGACCATTTCATGCTGTAAATAGGCATGACCATGAGATATGATCAGTGGTGATCCTGTGTGTGTGTGTGTGTGTGTGTGTGTGTGTGTGTGTTGCAGTAAAGCAGTGCTGTGACTTATGAGTTTCCTGACACATTCATGGGATGGGACGTAGCATCCACAGAATGACTGGCTGGTGTGATCATGGGACAAGCAGTGAGGTATTGAAACTTTGTGATCAGCACCGCTGCCCTGAATGAGCCGGGCCAGGATTTACAGCCTGTTGGCTGCAGTGCCAAATGTGTGAGAGACATGGCATTAAAGTCTTTTGTCTTTCACTTGCACAGATACCGCAGGAATGTGCTTTTGTTAGCTCTTGTGAGCGCGTTGCTGTGTGTGTGTGTGTGTGTGTGTGTGTGTGTGTGTGTGTGTGTGTGTGTGTGTGTACCAGTCTGTGGTGTGCATGCATTATTGGAAGGCTTTCCTGTATTTGGAAGCGCATCCACAGGCAGCCTACACCATCACAGAGCTCTTTTTTCCTTGGCAGTGCCGAGATGCACGAACCCCCCAAAGAAGATAAGACATCCAGAGAGAGAAAGAAAGTGAAGGAAAACTGATTGAATAAGGTCAACTTCCCATCAGCGCTTCTCTCCTCCACTAAGAGGGGTGGAGTAACTGAACCCCTGTTTGGCAGACAAAAACATTCTATCAGCTCTCCACGTTGCTCTGATAATAATACATTAACAGTTGCCCTGGTGGACGAGCGCCACCAGATAACTGGAGGAGCCTCTCCACCAAACAGGATCTGTTTTTCACACGCTGTCACTTCCTTCCATCCCCTTGATTTTGAAAAGTTTCAAGGCTGCACACCGAGTGTGAGCCGATGGATCAAAAGCAAACGTGGCCTGTCGGGAGTGAGATGAAATGCATGTCAACAACCCGAGAGAATGTCCTCTCCAGATGTATGCCCAAAAAGGCACGTCCGTGACCCCCCTTCAGACACAGATAGCTTGCATGCTTTGGGGCTGGCCGGCATCGTGGCGTGACCTTTTCAACTCAGCTGGACATTCCTCAGCGTGGGGAGCACCTGCTTGGGCAGGGCAAAGACGGTTCAACACACTCAAGCCTTATGGATCAGTTCCAGTGTCCACGTTGTTGTTTTGGTTGTTTTCTTCTAACTTTAACATTGTTGGGACGAGAGAAGAACCCTTTGGAATGGGCGCTGAATCGTTGGATGTCTTCTAGCTGCCACGCTTTGCAGGGATGCACCATACTATACCCTGGATGTCCTTCAGGGGCGCCAATAGCTTCAAATCCGTTTTTTATACGGAGAAGAATGTAGATAGAGGAGATGAGAGAGATGCTGATCTGCCGTGACCTCATCTTAATGCTTCAGCAGCGCTCATGGTAAATGAGTTTTAGCCCACTGAAGATTACTGCATAGCTCTCAATTAGTGGGGGAGACTGCAACAGACCATGTCTGAGTTAAATATAAACTGTCCTTTTATTCTCGAACTTTACACCAGCAGGGGTAGCGCCCGGATGCTCCGAGTTTAGTTGCAGTATCGTCTGCTCATGAAAAATAGAGGAACAGATTTGTCGTGGAGGAGAAAAGAAAACATTATAAATAATCCAGTAGTCATCATCTTGCCAAGGTCTATCGTTTTCTTCCCGCATGTGAGAAGGACCCATCTGAATAACAAAATAATTTGTCAGTGAATCAGGCGAAGAGTAAAGGAGGACTTGCCTTCAGACTGCGGGTTACTGCCAGATTCCTGACAGCTAGCGAGGGCTTTCAGGTGCAGCGTTCAGAGAGTTCAGAGCGTTCGGAGCGTTCGGAGCGTTCAGCGTTCTCCTCTCTGATACCATTTGATTTTTACCAAAGTTAAAAATCACTCTAGTTTTTCCTGCAGGGGTGTTTTTTTGTATGACAGCTCGACCGTCCCTTCATATTCTTTTTCCAGTCCTTTCCAGGCTCCTGTTTTGTGACTGCAGAAGATGTTTCACAGATCAATATTATGTAGAGCGTGAGGAGGGGGCTTTGTTTGGGGAGTGGAGGTCATACAAGAATAATGCCACTGACCGGAAACATAGCTGACGGTCAATAACTGGAGAGAATGCATCAATGTGAAGGGCATTACTGGGGGGGTTTGGAAGGCGAGCCGGTCTTGGAAGAGGCACCATCATATGGTGGTAGGTGCCTGGTGACTGGTGAGGCCAGATGGCCATCCCCCCACACAGCCTGGCCATACTCCCCATGTTTCCCATACCGTTCTCATGGCTGCCCTTATCGCATGACCCATGACACAACCCGGCTTGACATGTTACACTATCTGCCACTCCGCCCCGCGTCCGCCCACCTACTTCTTTCACTGGGGACCCGTCTTTGGTTTGAAGTAACCTGAACTGTATTTACATGTGAACAGCTCAGACCATATATGGTCTGTACCTCCACATGCTGACTACTCCAGCCTATATTCTTTGTTATTATCACATTCACTGGCTTGAAGTATCAAAGAGATGTAGTTACTTTATGATGCATGTATTCCCATGGAATTTGTCATTTTCAATATCAAGTTCAAGATCAAGAATATTTGATCTGTTTGCTGCTATCTGCTAATAAAATGGCCTTTTTTATCAATGCCATTTTCAATACAGAGTCGCAATTGATGATTATTTTCAAGTAGTCCAGTAATCCGCAGATTACTTCATTAGTTGTCTTGTAGGCATGGGAAGATATGAATGTGTCCCCATTATCCTGTCCAAAATAATTGCGATTCACGATATTATCCTGATAATCATCAAAATGTTTAAATCTCTTAGAAATGGCACTTTACCATACTGGAATAACTTAAAATTTTTTGAGAAACAAATATTTTATTGCATCACAGATGTGAAAAATAAATGAAATAAGGTTAAATCACAAAGTCTCTGTGCATACATAAATGATGAATACATTTATTAAACGGCAAAACTGTGCAAGTCTGTTTTTTATTAAATTTTACTATGTTTTCACTTCTCTGCCATGATAGCGAGCTAGACATGTTTTTCACGTCACTCATGATGATCTTCATGATTATTGCGCTAATGGAAATTCACCACCATCAACTTATTGTGTTTGTTTGAATTTGCAATCCAGGATAAAATCTTATATTGACCTGCCACTATTGTCTTGTAAATGGAAGTCTTCAAACCGAAGGTGTTCGGTTAATAGTCATACGGACCAAGAAAACCAGCAAATACTGAATTATTTCAGCTCTACAATTAATTAATTATAAATACATAAATTAATAATGAAAATAATCATTGCACTCCTATTTTATATTGCATACTGTGATATTCATATACAACTATGCTTAAAATGCTACAACTGTCAAAGTTGTTTTTTGAAAGACAGTTTGACTTTGTCTGAATTCTCCTTATGCAACACTATTCCAGACAGCCGGTCCACCAAGTGGCTGAAAACAAACACTAGGAAATATGTGAGCGATTTGACCCCAGTGAGTATGACACTTATACATAGTACATTGTATGTTCTTGCTCTTCATGTGAACACAGCCTCGGGTCTAGGGATGCAACCATTTAGGTTTTTTTTTTTTAAATGGACCCCATAAAAAACGGCCACAATTTCTGTTACAATCATAAATATTGTGAATCACAATTATTTGCCTACTCAGGTCTTTGGTGTGAACTCTGTGTTCTGTGTCGATCATTTGGGGTCTAAACCCCCCCCTCCCCCCTGTTGTCTGCCTTGGCTTCTCCTCTATCTGTCCTAACCCATTTGGCTGGCTGACAGTGTGACCGATGCAGGCCCATGCACTGGCTAACTCACTCTCTGACCACCGGTGGGACAATAATGCTCCCTGAGCTTTCATCATCACGCTGATGGACTTAAAAAAAGGTGAGCGGCAGTCAATGTGAAGGCGGGGGGGAGGACGAGGGATGCCGGAGATGGAGAGTCATGCTGCTGTGTTTGGAAACGGCAACGGGGAGAAGAAGCGGCGCATTAATGAGATGGCAGCTCATTATCTTGCTCGACTCGTTGGTTGTTACCTACTCAGCAGTCCTGTTATCAAAAATATGTGCGGGGTGTGTACAGTATGCATCATGTATGCATGCATATAATTCATTCACATTCTTGAAAACATGACATAGTTGTATTGTTTACATTTTGTATATGTCCAATCACTAATTAGCGACTACGTGGCTGATTGAGAGGTTTTTTTTGGTGCTTTTTACCGCTGCCAAATACCCTCCAGAGGTGAGATGTAGGCAGTGTCAGCCCACTCTTTCTTCAACACACACACACACACACACACACACACACACACACACACACACACACACACACACACACACACACACACACACACACACACACACACTCACTCACTCACTCACTGGAGGCTACAAAGGAACATCAATTGGATGCCCAGCTTATTTACTCAGTGTTTGTCTGCAGGCTACGGACAGGGCAGCCCTGTTTACAATGGAGGGGGATTCATGGTTTCCTTCGCTGTGTCCAATAAACATCTTTCTATCGGTGCTGCTGGAAGCCAGCAGCAAGATCCATGTTTCAGTATCAGGTAGATAAGAAAGCCACTCGCCTCAGTCACACAGGGCTGAGCAGAAAGCTGGGGAAGTAGAACCCGTTACACCGTTCTACATCAAGGTTCTACATTGGGGTTCTACATCGGGGTTTTACATTGGGGTTCTACATCGGATAGGGATGCAAATTATCGAGTAATTCATTAATCGATAGTTGTTTCATCTTATCGATCGATGATCGATTAATTGATAAGCGGCAATTCTTCTGAGAAGCTGAATTTCCCTCTGAATAGGTTCTATCTACTGTATACGTAACATAAAATGCTAACTTCCTTATGATCATATTTTGAATAATTTCATTTTAATGCATCAATTTGGGGAATTTCCATCCATCCATCCATTGTCTACCGCTTATAATTTGGGGAATTTTGAGAACCAAAATATGACATATCGTTTCCTGACCAATTTCTTACAAACTGCTGGTTCTGATACAAATGTTGACATACTAAATGGGGTTGAGGAGTTTAAGCATTCAAGAAAAGATGAAAACAAAAATGACTAAAACACAGTGCTGAGCCTATACTATTAGTTTATTATGACTATTATTATTATTCTTAATAATATAAGTGGGTGACTATTCCTCAGCCGTCCTTGGTGTTTTGGTTTTGACTGAAGCCCCGTTCACATACGTCGCGGCCTCGCCATGGCGACGGGGGAAAACAGAACGTTGATGAGCCAAACCAGCCGCGAGGATTTCCTCTTATAATGCGCGCTGCTGCCGTCCTGTGTAGGCCTATCATTAGAGCCGCTAGTTAAGTCCATTTGCCTTGATGAAATAATTTTGGGCGAACATCGAGACTATGGCGGCCGAAATTAGACTACGGCGGTGCGCCATAATGTGTGGGAAACACCACTTCCCGTTTGTCTTGTTGTTGTCGTCAGAGCCCTGCTTCGCTTGTGTTTGCGCATGTTCGTCAAGTACGCCTGGCGTCAAGAGCGCCCTCACGCGGACTGGCGGGGAATTACGTGTTCAAAACGCAATTAATTGCAATTAATTGGTCGGGACACAGTGTGCTGTCACGTTGACCTGCGTGTGTGTTTGTGTATAAATGTGAACTTTCTGTTGCATAAACGCTTGTGTTTGCGTGTGTGCGTGCATGTGTCATTACTATAATTGGCTTTCCTGCAGGGTCCGTGGTTAAAGCTGCAGATGTGACAGGTTCTTTGGGATGACGGTGGACAAGCAAGGACCCCGGTGATCCTTAAAGCCAGTGATTGATGACACCATGGTCTGCAAATCTAATTCCCCCAGACCGGTACCATAGCAAAACAGCTTGTGAAGTGAGTGTTGATGTGTCGAGATGCTTGTAGCTGAACTTCAGCCAAGTTGACGACCAGAGTGGACCGTAACTGCCACAGCGCTATATTGATAGTAAAGATTTAATTTCCCACAAGGGAAGAAACCAACCCTCCAAGTCGTCAGTAACAGTACTCAAGATAATCCTCATGATTCATAGATTAGTTTTTATGATTTTTGCCATTCATCTCGAATGGAATATGAGTTGTTTTCTCTTATTGCTTCCTCCCCCTTTTCCCATTCTCCCTGTGCTCCAGACTGGGAACACTGGTGCCACCCAGAGCTTCAGTCTGAGAGTGGTCTGGTTCTGAGGCCTTTTCAAAAGAACTGGGGCTTCTTTAAAAGTTATGTATAGTTCTTATAGGCTCCTCCCTCACCGTCCTGCAGCTGTGGACCTCTTAGAGGGGCCCTGAGGGGGGAGGTCAAAGTCCCCATAGAGCTTCCTTCAACCAGAAACACAGGAACAAACACCTCCCTACTTCTCCCTTTCTCCTTAAAACTCCATCCAGATTGTACTACATGCAGCACAGCCGTGGGGGCAGGGGGAGATGGCTCAGGCTCCTCTTGCGTGTTTAGTCTAGAACTTTCTTTTGAGGGATTAGCCCACTTCCTGCCTCTGGGCCCGGCCACGAGAAGCAGTCGGGATGCCGGGGAGAGCATCGATCCTCCATCATCGTGCCATCTGTCTCAAAGCTGCCTTTTGGGATTAATGATTCCCTCTGACAGCTCTTTAGTCGGGCTCCATCAGTGCCGGCTGACCATTCAGATTACGCTGACATGTGGCACAGCGAGGAGCTGGCATGAGGCATCTCCCATTTATTTAGTCTAAGTGCTGTAAGGAGTCGTCACAGTCATTGGGATTTTGAAAACTCAAAGTCATGACAAATTGTTTGATGGCAGCTTCCCGCTACAGATATGTTTCACTGACTTTAATCACACATCTAAAAGACTGCAGCGTACATGGATAGATGTGAAGTCTATGTAGATTCACCACACTCACCAGTCCTCTTTTGATCAGATCAGATAACCTTCATCAGCGGTTGTATCTGTAGATCCGTGTTTTGATTACTCAGAGCTCAGTTACAGGCCGTTGGGAGTTTGAAGTGAGGACTGACCGTTGGGGACCAGCTGGCGGTTGACGTGCACTGATGAGGTCCGGCACTTTGTTAGAATCCTGCTCTGAACCCCGCAAACACACAATAGTGGCTGTTACTGCTGATGGCTTGGATCCAGGGAGAAAAATAAAAGAGACAATAGAGGAGGAAGGAACGAGAGGGAAAGTCCTGACCACTGAAAGCTGACCGGCCTTGAGGCCACAACCCCCCCTACACGCAGCCACAGCTCACCGGCCCCCGACACCGCCTGCACACAAACATTATGCTAACCAGCGGCAAGAGTTCAGCCAAACCAGGAGCAGAACCTCCTAAAATGGGAAAGATAAACCAGTTCCTGGCGTTCTCAGCGCTGCCAATTCTCCACGCAGACAGCGGGCCGTACAGTTCAATGGCTTCTACAATAGAGGCATCCAGACACTGGACCGGTTGTCATATGCCATTACATGTGATGGCACAGCATTGTTACCCATCTCCTCATCTTCTCTTGATATGTGCTCAGCCCATTCCCAGAGGAGCGACCGGTGAACAATGGAGTGATGCGCCTCCTCGCACATTCCACAAGGCTCCATTGAGCTGTCTAATGAACCTCTACCGCATGCGTGGCCTGCGCTGGCTGGCTGCTGCTGCGGCTCCACTAAAAAAAAATACCATCTCGCCACATCACACCCCCCTCATATTTAATTCGTTTGGAATGTGTAATAGGCTGTGAAGCGGAGCGTGGTGCAGCGTTGATCCGTGCCAACCAGGTCTGCGGATACGGAGAGGACAGGTGCCAGCCACCCGCGGAAGGTGCTGTACTTAACACTCGGTGCTGGGTTGGACAGTGTACAATCCCGGCCCCGCGGTGAAGGCCTTCAGAGCTCCCTGCCAGCATCCTGTTGCTCTGGCCAAGCAAGCTTTTAGTTTGGTATTAGGACATCATAGACGTGTGTTCCTTTTCTGAAGAGGGGGCAAGCTGAAATTTGGAGAGAAAAGGTTGCGTCGGGTCTCATTCGCAGGCCAGTAGAGCTAAAGTTCCGTTCTTTTTGCTGTAACTCAATCCTGCATGTTTAGATGGAGATCACACCCGTAGGATGAAAACAAAACACAATAAAAGCTTTTCTTCTCACTCGTGGTCCACTTTTATGCAGCCACTTGGAAATGATGTATTGATGTAATATTCCACATCTGCAGCTTAAAGCAAGGTTAGTTCATCTTAAGAAACTAGCAGGAGTATACTGCATTTGAAAAAATCTCCAACTGAAAAAGCCGGCCCAGTGCTGGTCAACTCTTTTACCCACAGTTACCGCTGTCAGCCCGTCCCTTCACGTCACCCACAAAAGCCACTCCTCCAAAATGATTGTTATATCGAGACGTAATGAGAATTCCAATAAGAGTAACTAGAATGTGTTTGAAGAAGATGAAATGATGCGCTTGCTTTATTAGGTAAGATATTGATATACAGGGAGCGTCTGGGTGCAAGGACAGACATGACCTCATGACGCAGGAGATGCATTAGCGACTGAGCAACAACAACAGCTTTCCATCATTATTTGTGCTTCTTACAAGTCTCTGAAAGGCAGGCAGTGACATAGCTCCAACCTCTGTATGTCGGCCCCGGTCTGTGCTTTTTATCTGTTCTGGTAGACTTTGTAGGAGAAAATACAGCTCTGAAGATTGATTCTGCAAGCACATTGCCTCTTAAACATAAGAGTGCTGTGCTGTTTTCCTAACTGGAAATTTGACTGCCAAGGACATTAAAACTAACATGGGTATTTATTTCCCTCTGGCTGTTTATAGTTGTCGTCGGTTACCACGCTGCTTTCCTGGATCCTTAGAGATTTAAGAGTGTCTCATTTTAACACCACGGTTGATCAGCAGCTGAAGTAGGGGCATATTTTGTATGTTTTTGTTTTTTACCTCTGATTTAGGACGTGTGGAAAAGAGTCCACTAAACCCTGCGAAGTTCTCAAAAGTTAAACAAACAAGACCTGTTGACACAGACCTCCTTGAGTTCCCAAATTCTTTCCATCATATTCTAGGACAGTTAAGAGAGGCTTAATCCAATAAAACCCACTCTTCGCCTATTTTGCGCTCTGTCTCTCTTGAATTTGGCTCAGAGTGTGTGTGTGTGTGTGGGGGGTTGAGTAAGTTCCTGTGAAGGAGTGGCCAGCTGCAGCCTCTGTTGTTCAGGCCACAAGGGAACACAGGGAGTGTTTTTTGGGGTCATGGAGCAGCTACATTCCAGACCTGAATACTCAGATGGGAGCACTCATTCCTCAGTCTGCTGCAAGCCATAATCCACCTCCACTGTGTCCCTTCTCTGCGGTCCTTCGAGCATAATGTCCCTGAAACACGGGTGCTAATTAAGTGCTGCTGGTGTCTGTAACTGGCTTGCGGAACATGTATCAATGCCCTCCTTGTTCGGTGCAGGAGCGTCGCTTACCGGTAAGCCAGAAGTCACGGGAGACCAGACAGAGTGCACCCTCTCCTTGATCCTTCATGTTCTCACGCCGCTCATATTGTGACTTTAACAAGGCCTTGTTATGGTCTTCTGTTCACTGGGTGCTTTGCTGCCTTTTATAATTACTGGCGGAGATGAACTGAGATGGTACTTTTTACATTCAGAGAAAGATGTTACAGGGGAAATGAAAAATGGACTTTACTTCTGTGGTCCTTAGTGGAAGACGAACCAGCAAAGTTTGTTTTTTATCTCAACATACTGTAAAAGAAAAGAAATACAAACAAATCAGATTCATCCGGAAATCGCTGACAGAAAAGCCGACAGAAGCAAAATGCTTGTAAAATCCTGCCCCTGCTTTACATCATATGTCATTAAAAAACAAATATGCATGTTATAATACATTAACAGTACAATATTTCTCTGTGATTTTGTTAATCAGACTCGGTTGTCCTCCTCTCTATATTGGTCAAATATTGTTTTCTTGTACCTTTTTTTAATTGTTAAATGCTATGGCTTTGTTTGATCTCACACTTCAAACCATTCCACAATTTAAACCACACCATGACTTCACATCATCTGACACGTTGGCCATATAGGCGGATGAAGAAGCCGACGTATGATAGAGGGAATGTGCCGACCTGAGGAAGGAGCAACTGCTTTTTCTGCAGTTTTGAGGCACCCAGATGCTCACACCCCGGTGCGTATTCGTCCTGTACACTCTACAAACTGCCCACGCCCTATTTTAGTAGTCAGGTGTCAACAGACAAAGGTCCCTGTCTTTTTTAGCTCACAGTCATAGACTGTGCGTAAGAAGTTGCTTCGTAATTCAAGGTCAACTGTACGGGTAAGTGTTGAAGTCATCTTAGTAGGTAACTGCGTTGGTAGCAACTTGTCAATCAGCAGGTAGCCCCGCCCCCTAAAGCATCCCCTGCTTTCTGGTCTGTTGGACTCTAAATGGACCATAATGTACTAAATGAACATCATGCTGGATTGAAGAAGACTTGAAACTAGAGATTGAGACCATAAACCCATGTTTACAATATTTACTGAGATAATACATCAAAAGAGAATTAGAGTCATTTTCTCATAGACTACAATCACAAACAATATACAAACAATATAAAGACTTATTTTTACAACCAGAGGAGTCTCCCCCTGATGGCCAGTAGAGAGAATACAAGGTTAAAGCACTTTTCAGAAACGGAGGTTGCTGCCCGCTCACAACACAACCCACCCTCAGAGCTACATACAGCAACAGGACCATGGCTGCCAACATGGTCTCACGGGTGCCCCTCCACCCGATCGCCTCCCAGATGAATGCCTTATCCAGTAAAGTAGCCAGATCAACTACAACATTTTATTAATGTGTTAATCGAACGTAAATCCTTGCTCATCCAGCTGAACAAATACCTGACTTATCAACGTGGATCATCACATTGATGCAAAATCCTGTCAATGTAATATTATCGTTGAGCTGCAAATTGATTGATAGATAGTGAAAATGAACTCATCATCTGACAGTATATTGGCTCAGTTCTGAAAACCCGCATGATTGATGCAAAACGACCAGTTAGGTGTGACTTGATGACATCCCCAGTGCCAGAGCATGGGTAGTATACCCAGCCGTGGCAAATCTGTCAGCTGTAGTGTTCAAGGTATCTTTATTATCCCCAGAGGGCAATTGGCTTTACAGCCAGCAGTACTACAGAAACAACAAATGCTGCCAAGTCATAAATAAATACAACTGGTGAAACATAAATACTGTTTCATCTGTGGTTTAATCCTGATATATTGATTACAAAAAAAAATGTGTTTCAGCCCTAAAAATTCATTACTGCTGTATTTTTTTGTAGTGCCACAGTTTTACAAATGATGAATATGCAAATATCATGTTCTGCTATATTAGTGATGACACATTGCCTGCATTCTCCAAAGGGTCCAATTATTCCAACCAGTCTTACTGAAATATGGTGCACAGCAGGGGCCGAGACTTCGGATACTAAATCTGCGGGACGGCCTTCAAAGGGAAAGCTATTGTGTCCCCTGCCACATTGTAGTGTGCAAATCACAGTGGGCACGTGCACAGAGAGCGATCTGAAATTACAGGCCTCCATCCACGCTCTGCAATCTGAGGCTTGCAGGCAGCAGGACTGGCATGGTGTCCCCAGACCTCCGAACCTGGAGCCCTGAAGCCACAAGCTGCTGCTGCTGCTGTGCTCCAGCCTCTGTGGCAAACAAGCCTCCTGTCTTCTCCATCCAACGTACACTGACAAACCTAATTAGCTTTCTCTGCCGGGCCCAACGCCCTGCCTCTCCCCCGCCACAGCTGTGCACTTTGTCCTCAATGCTTGGAATACTCTCTCTTCCTCGAGTGTTTAGATTCACAAATCATGGCATTCTGATGCCAGTTCACGGCCCCCCGACCTCTCAGAGGTCTCAAAATCAAACTATGTTTATATAACCCGCTACATATTGCGTCCAGCTAACCCCGTTTCTGGGTTTGAAAGGTGCAGTGGTGTGCAGGTGCTGCAGAGAGACTTTCTCTGCCTTCCCCCTGCAGTGAGCCTCTCCAGGGAGGAGCTGATGTCTGCATGATGTTTAAAACTCTGTTTCTTTAGTCTGTTTACTATAGGCGCAGCGACTTTCTGTGTTTGTGTACGTTGAGGATGCTGAGTGAATGTTACAGATGCTTTTATGTGTGAATTCCTGTGTACTGTGCACATTTGGCAGTGAACTTTGCTGGCGGCAGCGCTGCAGTGTTGGGCGGTGAGGTTCTGAAGTGGGTCAGCCTCTCTGTAGTGCTTTTTACTCTCAGAGGAGCATGTGAGGAAAAAAACCCCTGCATAGCCAGGAGAACTGTGCTATTACCGTCGCTGTGAGTAGACACATTGCTGTGAACTAACACAAGCTCAGAAGAATGATGTAAAATACATGCATGCTTAATTAATGATCCCACAGGGATTTACCATGATTATCCTGCCAAAATCATTCTGATTCACAATATTTTCCCGATAATCATCAAAATATGCTTAAAACTCATAAAATAGCACTAAAACATGTAATTGCTTTACATTTTGTTAAGAAACAAATATTTTTAAAGGATTTAAAACATTTTAAAATGTATTTTTGTACAAGGAATGTTTAAATCAGGCTCTATTTTGTACGTATCTACCATGATAGTGAGTTACACAGCTTTTTGATGTCGCTCATGGTGATATTTTCAAATATCCCGTCAATGTAAATGAACCAAACTTATTTTCAGTCGTTTTTATCATCGCGATCTGCAATATAATCCTATATTGTCACATCACTAGTAATGATTGTCCAGCCCCAAATAAATGTGATTCACAATATTATCCTGATAATCATTCAAATATATATGACACATGGAACACATCTTTCTGTCGTGAAGATCATAAAGGACAAAGTAAAAATAATAATAATAATAATAATACACAATTAAAATCAGTCTTTCTGATGATTCTTGGAAGTTTATTCTTTATATGAGGCTACAATTTACTTCTCTACTATGCCTGTGTGCTACACAGCATCTTCAAGTCACACATGCGATGATATTCATAATAATCCCAATGGAAATTCCCCCTCGATCAACTTATCGTGGGTGTTTTTTTAATCACTGTCCGTGATAAAATCCTATATCGGCCCATCCCTAGTTGGATGTTGGTAAACTAGTTCTGGTGCCACAATAAGCCTTTCTTTCATTGGAATTTGAATATTGTTTTTGGGCTGCCTAAGAGCATTAAGCATAATGAAGCAATTAGAAACATGCTGTAGAATCATTGCGGTCTATATGCTGTTTTGTTTTCTACACTCTTAGAAATAAAAGTGCTAAGTAGAACCATATAAGGTTCTTCGGCTTGTCCTCATAGGAGAACCCTTTTTGGCTCCAGGTAGAACCTTTTATAAAGGTTCCACCTGGAACCCTTTTGGAAGGTTCTACCGAGGACCCCACATAAAGGGTTATACCTAGAACTGTGTGTGTAAGGTTCCACCCAGAAACCCCCATGAGAGGTTCTACAAAGAACCCATACTGGGGGTTCCACCAAGAACCCTTTCATATTTCAAGGGTTTCATCTAGAACCTGCACAGGGAGTTCCACTAAGAACCCTTTCATTTTTCAAGGGTTACGTCTAGAACCCACACAGGGAGTTCCACTAAGAACCCTTTCATTTTTCAAGGGTTTTATCTAGAACCCACAAAGGGAGTTCCACTAAGAACCCTTTCGTTTTTCAATGGTTATGTCTAGAACCTACACAGGGAGTTCCACTAAGAACCCTTTCATATTTCAAGGGTTTCATCTAGAACCCACACAGGGAGTTCCACTAAGAACCCTTTAATTTTTCAAGGGTTTTATCTAGAACCCACAAAGGGAGTTCCACTAAGAACCCTTTCGTTTTTCAAGGGTTATGTCTAGAACCTACACAGGGAGTTCCACTAAGAACCCTTTCGTTTTTCAAGGGTTATGTCTAGAACCTACACAGGGAGTTCCACTAAGAACCCTTTCGTTTTTCAAGGGTTTTATCTAGAACCCACACAGGGAGTTCCACTAAGAACCCTTTCATATTTCAAGGGTTTCATCTAGAACCCACACAGGGAATTCCACTAAGAACCCTTTTGTTTTTCAAGGGTTTCATCTAGACTTCACACAGGGGGATCTAAAAACAACCCTTTTCAAAGGTTTTCACAAATAACTGTCTTGTCCTCTGAGGGTTCTATAAAGAACCATATTGTATTCTACAGATCAGTTTAGTTCATATTATATTGTGGTCATTTATCATGTTGACATTGAACAAACATTCAAAACATTTTAATGAGAAAAACATTTATTTAAAGATAGTCCAACAGAACAGGCTGTGTAGGTCCCAGGGGAGAACAGGTCAAAAGTCAGCATAGGTCCAGTGGAATCAGCAACATGACAGGCCAGACACACCATGCTGTCCTCAGTAGGTGAACTTGTGTAATCTCCAGCAACGGTGACATGGCAGAAAGAGGAGACAAAAAAGAGTTTTAGTTCCATCAATCCAAGGTGCATTTACTGTGCCTTATTGTAAGCTATCTACAAACAATAAAATAATGCATGGTCCAATGAAAGGAATCAGAGTACATACTGTATGTAGTTATCGTGACAGTGGAACAGAATCATGAGAAAGTGAGGGAACCCCACAACGTTTTCACATTGATTTAAATAATGTTAAAATACTTTTCAGTGTTATGTTACAAGTACTCAAAATGTACCATATTGTAACAATAATGGAAATCTCAGCAAAACCCTCTTTTTCAAGCCAATGGCACACTTCGGCTTTCGTCAAAGCTGTGTAAGTCATTTCTACAAGAAAACAAACAAACAAGCAAACGAACAAAACATAACAAGAAACAAATGCTTAGTCCACCTTTCACCATAAAAGTCCTCAGCTAGGGTCAAGCATGCTGAAATAAGATATTACATTTAGCTCACCTTGATTCTCTGAAGTTTCTTCTGTTCTCTCTCTCTCTTCTGTTCTTCTTTGTTCTGTTCTGTTCGCAGTAATCACTATTGGTACGTCACACCTGGTTTGTAGAGGGGGAAGACCAGACTATATGGTGCAATCCATGGGGCAACCAGCTCTTAACTCACACATGACAGCAGCCATTGTGCCAGCTCACAGGCCCAACACACCAAACCTTGCCCTTTCCCCTGGGAGATCAAGGTTCAATTCCCGGCATCAACAAACCCTGATGTAGTAGCCCCAAAGTCAGTGTTAGAATATGATTTTTTCAGTTAAGGCTTGGCCTCTGACATCAAAGACCTTTCTTTATCACTGAACTTTTGTGCAGCTTCACAACTTGACTAAGCCAGTCAGCAGGGTACAGCAGCCAATTTTAAGCAATTCTGAGCAACAAACAGGAGAATAGGAAGGCAAGACAGTTGACATTGTAATGTTGCACATTTTGCACCAGTTGAGGCTGAAATCCACAATTTCTGGAACCAAAGACCATTGTCTATCGCACTGAGCTAATTGGCAAGTGGCAACTCAACTGTGGCTTCACAAATTGAGTAAGCCATTCACTGTCGCGCAGGCAGATTTGAAACCACTGTAAAAAAAAAAAAAAAAAAAATCTGTTTTTGGGATAAAAATTCTGATATGTTTTTGTCAAACATCATCTACCATGACTTACTGAAATTTTGTACATTTGTTACACAAAGACTACCAGGTATTTTGATGTATTACCATTATCACCCTTGCTGGGGCTTGAACCCACATCGTCTGGCACCAAGAACCAGCTCCTAGCCAACTGAACTAATTGTCTGGAAGTGCAATCAGCAAGGTATGATCTGTCAACATGGGAATTGAACCTGTGACCTAAAAGCAGAAGTCACAGTTTGTACAGACAGAGCTAAACAGACACATGATCAGCTCTCTGTCTGGCCACTGACATGAAGGAACGGTCAACCTTGCTGTGTGAGTGAGTGTGGCGAGTCAGAGGAGTCCCTGATCTATACATTCTGCTGGATAGCTCAGTGGGTAATGCTACAGACTTTAGATTTGGAGGGTGGGGGTTAAAATCCCAGTCACAGCTAATCTTGGCCTGGGTCAACAAGATTGGCTGATGAAGGTCTTTCTTTCTTATAATTAATGGTTGTGAAAATAAATTGGTAACAGAACATTTCAGTTTCAGGACTGCCATTATTTGTATGTCTGAGCAGAATGTGTAAGGTAATAGACTAGTATGGTGGACCTGATGACTCCACCCAGCTAGCAGGTTAGCTCAGTCACTACTGCCAGTGACTTTAGACTGGGTGGCAGGTGTTCAAATCCCAAGATGGGCAATTATGTTGCAGTTTGATCAACAGGATCTGGAGAAGAACAAATAAACAAAAAAATGGATATGAAAAGTATTTGTATCAGTAGTCACAAGGAATTGTATTTTGCACCATGTATGGAAGTATGTCCCTGGTGACACAGGATCTTATACCCATGCTTTCAACAATCCCTGAAGAACTCTTTCTTCCAAAAACGGTTCTCTGGATCAAAATAGTTCTTACTGGAACCCTCAGCGTTACCAAGAACCCTTTTAAAACCTTTTATTCAGGAAAGGGGTTTTAAAGGGTTCTCTCGATCAAAATGGTTCTTACTGGAACCATTAGTGTTACCAAGAACCCTTGAAAAACCCTTTCTTCGGGAAAGGGTTTTTCAGAAGCAAATGGTTCCAGGTAGAACCTCAGCCCTTGTGAAAGAACCCTATTGGAACCCTTATTTCTAAGAGTGTATGGATATCTTTCCTCTCTTGAAGTTCCACCCTTTGGCTTGGGGTTTCAGCTTGTCTGCTCTTGAGTGATGGGCATTTGGCTGCTCATGGATCCTTCAGTCCTCCCTGGCAGGCAGAGCCGTCTTAATTGTTGAATGCCTCTGGAAAGTGCTCTGCTAATGGGGCTGTTGGAGTCCCAATCAGCAAGCACTGCCTTTTCCCTCTCTAGTATTTCGGCTTGAACGAGCAGGGCTGCCTCGATGATGCAACAAGCAGCTCTGGTTGGGTGGCTGTGGCCTGGAGATGTGATGTCTCACATGTCTCATGTCTTCACGCCACTTTTCAGGTTTCTGGTGTGGATCTGGGATCCGGGCAGAGATGACGTCTCGTGTTGATGTCGTCTGCTGGGTCTGTTTTTGTGTTAGTCGCCTGGCTGGCCTTGTGAAGTAACGGGTGTGATGAAATATGACAGCCACGCTATCAGATAGTTGCAGGGACTAATTTCTCAAACTGTGACAACCTCATTCACACTGGATTCGGGGAAATGAAAGGGGGGGGGGGGGGGGGGGCATTACTGATGCTACCATAAACACTCATCATAGCTGCTGATCCTCTTCACCGAGCATTCACACAGGTAAGAGGTCTTCGACAGATCGTATTCAGGGTGGGGCTTTTCCCGTAAAACTGGGATTTGCATAATAGGAGCTTATTGTTCTTTCCCTGGAATCATTGTGGATTGACTGGGAAGGCTGCCATTTTTCATTGAAAATCCAAGTGTTGACTCATTGTGTGTTGTCCCACTAGTCTATAGAGGCGATTTGGGAAACCAGAACAGTGGTCTAATACCTCAAATGAGTCATGATGCACATGCCAGGCCCCTTCCCCTGCCTCTCTCCAGCCTCCTTTACCTCCTGTACAGTCCAGGGCGGATGAGAGGAGGTTTAACCATTCAGACCAAACTCAGCATCATTTCACTGCATGCTGCTGGCCTTCTCTTTCCTCCGCTTTGTTGCTCAGTCTTTATTTTGGCTTCACAACAAGTAGTGGATCTACTGGCAAGGAGAGCAACCCTCTAATACGGGGAGATGTGAGCACCTTGTCACCATATGGGGCTCGGAATTCCATGGAAATGTTCTCTAATCTCCACAACATGTTCGGAATTTGAAGCCCTTGTTTTGTTCAGGAGAAAATAGCAGTCCACTCACCACATGGCTCCTCTGTTGACATGCAGTGAAGTGGCATTCAAGTTTCAAGTTCTTCATCTGTCAAATGCACAACAACACAGGCATAGCATACATTGATGGCAATGGAATTTGAGTGATCCAAGCCCTCCTTGACAGTGCAATGGTGCAGTAAATGTTAGACAAAGTTTTAGGACTAAAAGATCAAATAAAATATATGTATAATAATAAAATATATGTGCAATATGCCCGCGACCCTGAATACAGGATAAGCGGTAGAAAATGGATGGATGGATGGATGGATGTGCAATATGCAATATCCCTGTAGCACATTCACTTGAACATGCATGCATGAACACACATGGGAATCTATGTTTATGATGTTGTTAGTAGGACACTACTCCTTTAGGATTGTAGTTTCAACTACTTCCAGCCCCATTTTATCGACTTTAGTAGCCACCAAATGTTCAGAAACCAACAAGAGGATAATCGAGAGGCGTTTCCGATGCACAGGCCTTGCATTCAGCCTGGAATACCACTGTGTCTCCTCTAACGATGTACCAATACCATTTTTTACCTTGCGACATCGATTATGATACCTGAACTTGCTTGATTTTTATTATACTAACCAAGGTGGCAACTTTGGGTTGTGAAAAGTGAAGCCAAGGCTGAAGTGCCTTAAGCTTGCTTTCTCTTTACTGGCCATCAGGGGGTGAAAAGTCTTTTTGGTTTTAAAACCATAGTCAACCAATGGGTGATGTTACGAAGACAACGTCCACTTGTTACATAGAGTCTATGTACCAACCCTGTATGATGATGAACCCTGTATGATGTGGTACTATTGCTTTCATTGTGGCCCTGACTCAGGTTAAACATGAACAAATACAGAGAAAGAATGCCATTGAACTTGTATATTATTCAAGTTTATTTAACTTCTTATTCATCATGACTGAAAAAGAAGTTAAATAAATCAATCTAGGAATGAATAGCAATTCCAAAGTGCAGCCATCATTTATGGGAAAGTACCGATGTGCAGGATGCGTGGCTCTGGAACCCAGCCAGTAGTTGTTGGTCCTGTACAGTATAAATGAGCTTATAAATGATATGATAATGTAATATCAGATCGGTGTATAGACTTGCATACTCCCCAATACCCAATCCAACATTTCAGCCTGGATCAGAGGTGTGTATCATTGCCCCATTGCCCTGTGGTGTGATGCACTACAGAGGCAGCTACGGAGTTCTGAGAGGTCCTCCTCTGCCTTGCTAAATGGCTGCTGGTAATTCCTGTCGGCCTGCTTAACAGACTCATTTTTTAACTTTGCATGTTGATTGTACAATGTCTTGTTGTCGTAAGCCCCAGAGGATTTTTTTTTATCTCTCCCTTCTCAATATTTTTTTTCACATATTGTTTGGTTTAATGCTTTAAACATCATTACAATTTCTATAAACATTGAAACTATGTCAGTTTTTACATTTTAAAATGAAACATGAGTCCAGTTAAAACAGGTTCTTCTTTTAGCAGCATACAGTAGCTTTTATAGTTTTCATCATTGCGTTGATGACATATTTATTGCGTGTGGGGAAAAAAACATAAAAATGTTGCTTTCCCACGGAACAGCCAGAGATGACTTCTGTTTGTGGCGCAGCTTAGAGTCAACACAGACGACGACACTTTAAATGATGCGGTGTTACTCTTGTTGTGAGATGTTTTCATTCGTGTGGGCATCAAGTCTGGAAGGGATATTTCTCAGGGTTGTGTTTTTGAGGCTTTTAGGGTGGGTGGGGGGGGTTGGCTTCTTATTACACGGCACAGTAAGTTATGCCTCAACAGTGAGAGTCATCGCTTTCTCTCCCAGTGTGTGAGGAATCATTTGTGGTTGGTGTTGCATGAAGTTTCTTTTTGCATCCTTTGAGCCATAATCTGGAACAGGCCGTTCCCTATTTGAGACATTCCTCAGGTTTAGCAGAGGTCTTCAGATATCATCCTTCCTCAGTCTTTGCTCACTGCATCAGTGGCCTGAAAAAAAAGTTGTTTTCATCATTTTGAGATATTGCCTCGTTCCTTCCTGAGGCCAGTGGACTAATGGGCTTTGGTCTGTGGAATACACTCCAGTGTTTTCTCCCTCATTGGGCCATTTGCTGAGGCCCCAGTGGGGCCAGACAACAATAGGCTTCGTATGAAATATGCACTATGACGGGGGCATTCCGGCAAGCAGTCGATCTGTTCACAGCAGTTTAGTGGTTGGATAAAAATCTGCTGAGATTGAAGAGAAAAGCACAACTCCAATGCTCCAGGGATCCCAAATAAGATTGAGTGTTCAGTTTGTTATTGGATGGTGCCCGCCTGCTGTCTATCTAACTGCTCTCTGGCACGCAATGCTTATGGGCCTGTCTTGTCTCTCTTTGTCTCAGTCAGAATTTCCGCCTAATGAAATGAGGGTGCATCCAGAGTCCTGAATTAGTAGTGAAACAATTGTTTCATATCTTATTTATTTGCTGAATATTCCATGGCAGAGGGAGCGGGCCCGGAGCTCTGCCAGTTCCAGTGAGGGGCGGTGCTCCACAGGGCTCAGGTGGTTGCAAGCCTTGATGGGGCGCAGATGCTCAGAGTAATTGCAGTGAAATCTGGGGATGTCTCAGGTAGGAGAGATGGCGCAAGTCCCTTTCCAAAACTCAACTGTCAAACACCAACTCGTTCTGATTAAGGAGCCGCCTGCATGGCTGAGCTGATGCCGACCGGAGAAGTCAGGTGTTGAGCCAGTGCTCGTAAATGCTGCAAAAAAACACTGGCTGCAGACTGAGATGCCAAACCCTCTAACTCATTTGGCTGTGAAGGGAACTGACTTTTGAAGGAGCAAATTGTTTTCTATATTAATTCTCTGAACTCTGAATTTTGCACCACCAGAAATCACCTGTCAAAAAAACCGTCCTGGAATCAGAAATGGAGGAAATAATATTGTAGTAGTCTGTGGTCCCCCAGAGCTGTATAGTAGCTCATATTAGTAAAGAGTCTGTCTATGGTACAAACAGCAAAGTTGCTGCAGTCTGGATGACGTTACTTCAAGAGTTGATGGAGTGGCTACAATGTTAGCATTGATTTTATCTCCATTCAGAAAAGTTGTTTGCCTGTGTTAACAAACCATGGCTTCAAGCTTTATACAAATTGTCACAATTGTGCGTTGTTTTTTCAGCACCCCTTTTATCTGTTTATTGCAATGAAATCACAACATTTATTTTGGGTTCATACCGCTGTAGACATGTGTTTTGCAGCTCAGTGAAATCCACTGAGCACCTCTGGATGATGTTATGAGCCCAGACAGGACAGCGTTTGGTTTCCCCGGTGTATCCGGGACCAGCTGAACCACCATCACATGGATTGGTTTGGAGGGTAGAAAAGAAACCAGAATAAATAAGAGTTAATGAGGAGATCATAAACTGCACAAAAGGAAAAAGTAATCGGTGGAAAATGTTCAATATCCCAGGAAACATCCCTGTTAGCGCAGAGCGTATAATTAGCTCATAACACTTAGTGATTTGGTCACCCAGGAATTTAACACAATAGTGGGTTGTTTTTCTTTATTCAATTAACAGTAGTAAGTGAGTGTTGCTAATATTAATAATATGAGTAATATCTAGATTGAGGGGGTGCAACACACATCCAGCAAGAATTTCATACGTGCTGCTAATGATTCAGAACAACACAACATATTAATAATATTTCTCATCAGCTGAGGCCAACTTCATGTCGTCTCTGTTAGCATCTACACTGCTAAGTAGCTGCTGTTTGCCACTGGAATTCCATGTGCCATGCTATCAAGCTGGAAGCCACAGACGTCTATCAGAGTGTGACGTTGAGGTTTAAGAGACATCCCTCTCAGTCATTTTAGTGGTTTGTAACAGATTACTAAACACTGGAAATGTCAATATGTCGGCATCAAATTGCAGCGATTCATTTTTTTTTTTTTTTTTTTTTTGCTGCAGGCACATCCTCAATCCTTTTGAAAGGAACAACTGTCCATTGGCAGTTCATCAAGCAGTTTTTCCATAAAAAGACTGTGATTAAGCTTTTGGTTCACATGTATTGACATATGTCACCTCAACAATCGGCTGTCAGTGGGTGGTGTTGTTCCCCAGGCGGTTCGCAGCCTGTCACAGAGCACGTTGGTGTATGGACTTCACATTCCTGTGGAGGCATAAAGGGAGAGGCCACGGAAGCACAGGATGTTGGAGCGTCGCTGTCGGTGTCAGTCCAGCCCTCCGAGTCAGGTCCTACGCAGCGCCTTTGTAACCTCTGCAATCCTGTGTGAAAAGCTGACTAGGACCTTTTCATAAACTTGCATATCTGCCTCTTTTCTAGCAGTGTTGTCAAGCTGACAAAAGCCCCGTGGTTATATTCCGTTTTCCCAGGGAAAGATTTGCTTTCGATCGTGTGCCCGCTGTTCTTTTGCCAAAGCTTGGCTTCTCACAGCTCTTTCTCCAGGAGGATTGTTGGAAAAGGCTGTCCACTATTTCCTTTTATTATACTCACAAATGAAAGTACTGTTGCAGTGTGTGTGTGCACGTGATTCCTATGATTCTTCTGTGACGACAGCAGGTAAAGGTTGTTCTAGTTATTTTGACATAGGTTATAGGTTACATAGAACCTTTATAATGATTTCAGTGTGGCATGATTTCAGCCGCGGTCTGTGAAACCCACAGTGAAAACTGACTCACCCTACTTAAGGAGCTCTTAACACGTCTTAAACAATGTCACGATTCTTGCTTAATTAGAACATTTCATTGCCCGATTTTGTAAATGCTGTTTGTCTCACTCAAACCAGGTTTTTTTCCCCCTAAACAGTGTTACTCATTGATGTGTTTTAATTGGTTTTGGACAACAATGGGACTCTGTGACTCGGAGAAAGAAGATATATCAGGCTTTGATACACATTAACTACTCTTTTGTTTTTGTGGGAATAAGTCATTACAGAACAGGTGAAGACAATTACAGCGACAAAAACAGTCAGAAGACATGAAAAATGAAGTAAATGAACAAAAGAAACTACAGCCAAATGAAACACACAAAAGAGAAATGATGAAAGGGACAAAAGCAAACTGTGTGTGTCTGTGTGAGAGGTGTTGAAAGAGGTTAGATGGCAGGAAAAGAGATATTAACACTTAAAGACTGCGCATATATACATACCAATTTATAGACATACATATTTTTCCTTTTATGTGTAGAGGATGGAAGGAGCAAAGGTGGGGGACAGAAGAGAAATCACCATAAAGGACTTTTGTGTGTCTGAGCCTATGCAGTAGACCTACATATGTCATTGTAGTGAGTTATTTTTAAGCTCCACTTGCATGCTGCAGAACTCATTGCACAGCAGTAAGTGTTGCTGAACGCAGCCCCGTCCTCCCGTCTGACTAAAGTTCTCCACGCAGGCAGCCTGTGGCTGCAGCAGTCATCTCACACCCTCCATCTATTTTAAGCCCTCAGACAGAGGCCCGCTTCCCCTTGAGTGGACCCCACTCTCTCTGTGTGGCCCAGAGCAGGGCCTCCGCTCACTCTAGACATTCACACACACACACACACACACACACACACACACACACACACACACACACACACACACACACACACACACACACACACACAAAGCAGCTGCTGCCAGCTGCTGCAAAGCTAACAGCAGAGGTAAATGTCTGGACGGCGACTGCTGTACACGGAAAGTTTGAGGAGGATGCTCATTAAAGTTTGAGAGTTGATATGTTTGTCAGGTCTGTACCACAGCAGGGTCAGCAAACAACAGCCCAGACATGCTCTGAACAGTTTGGAAGTCTGGTCTGAAATAGGCTGAACCTTCAATGGAGGTTTGTTTGATCATTGGCTGTATGTAAGAAATGGACCAAGAGATGGTTGTTGCAACATTACCCACTGACTTGTGGACTGCGGTTTTGGCCGTCGCCATCTTGGAAGTTTTGCAACCAGTGAAAGAAGTGACCATATTTGGACTGTCGAGGAGCGACAGGTGGATCTGATGAACACAGCAGCGCAGCACCCCGAGCAGGAACCTTACTGGATCTGGATCCATCCGGATTCTGGTGTGAAGCTGTTAGCAAAATTAGCTTCACAATTCAAGGTCATCTTGACAGCTAAGTGTTAAAGTCATCTTAGTAACTAATTTAATTGGTAGGGTGGTAGCGACCTGTCAATCATAAAGTATGTTGACAATGTTTACTGAGATAATAAATAAGGAGAGAAGTAGGGTAATTTTCTCATAGACTTCTATACAACCAGACTTCTTATTGCAAGCAGAGGAGTCGCCCCCTGATGGCCAGTAGAAAGAATGCAAGCTGAAGGCATCACCTTTACAGGAGGTTGCTGCCTGCCTTTAGATGCAAAATTGTATAGTGATATATGCTAATGAACTGCTGACTAAATTGCAACAGTAGCAAACTCTTTCACTTTCACTGAAAGCTGGGTCTATGGATTATCTTATTCTTTATTTCCAGACCTTACACATCCATAACTGTAGTAATGAGAATACCAGCGTTGTATGCAGACCTCTACCAGTTTGCCATTGTTTCTCTATGTGGTGGATTCCACAGTAGGCAGACTGCAGGAAAGCGACCAGCACCACATTTCCTTCCCATCTGCAAACACTTTGTCCAACTCCCATATTGCATATGATGCAGTGCCGATACCACTACCATGACACAAACAAGTAGCCGGGGTTAAGGGCATTGTCTACCTTGGCAGACATTAGTTAGTATAATAACAGTTTCACAATCACAACAGTGTTTTAAGCATGGGACGATATTATACTGGCCAAAAATATTTGGGATTCACAATATTATTGTGATAATGAAAAAAGATCAAAAGATGTTTAAGCTCTTATGGTGATAAAACATCCTGGAATCACTTTATATTTAGTTAATGAACAAATGTGTTTTTATCGCATCAGACACATTTCTTTGAGTGAAAATAAAATAAATTAATAATAATCTTAGGTCTCTCTGCATGAATAAGGGGATAATAAAATGTATATATACCATGATAGCAAGATAGACACCTATTCCATGTCACTGTCCGGATAAAGGATATTAACTGCAATCATATTATTCCGAGGGCTTTTTTTTATTTTTTTTATCATGATCCGCAATAAAATCCATATAGTCCCACCCCTTGTGTGCTGTTAACCAACAATTGAGCCAACTCCAAATGTCAAATTAGGCATATGCCATTTATGTCAGGGTCTGGGGCCAGGGACTCAAACGCAGACTAGAGTTAGTTGGAACACGTGTGGTTTATTGGAAATGTGCAAACAACAGTGGTGACGTGGCTGGTATCCTTCGTGGCGCCGGGAGTGATGGTGTGACTCAGTGTCAGGCTTTGGTTGTAGTTGGCGGGTGACCGGTTCAGGCTCTGGGCTGGTGGTCTGTGATAAGGCAGAGAACAGGTAAGTAGAGTATTCCGAAAAAACACGAGAACTAGTTCAGGTGCGGCTGGCGTCTTCTCACTGTGACTGATTCAACGATCCGGCGAGGTCTGGAAGGTTGGTCTGGATATAAGTAGGCGCGCTGATCGGTTGATGAGCTGCAGGTGTGCCAACTGGAGCTCCAGCGACCACGCCCACCAGCGGCTTCCAGAGGGAGAGAGAGGAGGTGCAAGACACAGAGACAAACACCAAACCAAACACACCAAGCACACCAAAGACAAAACATCACAAACATACACACACTGGGTAGGAGGTCCTGATCATGGCCCGTGGGACGTGACAATTTAGTTGGTGATTTGAGCCGGAAAGTACCCTTACGACTAGTTCTTAAATAAGTCTCATGTTTCCAACCACAAATACACCAGTGTAAATAAAGTACTTTGTCCTGGTTTTAGGTTTCATCCAGCTTGCTAAAAAGTCTCCGTCATCCACCCTGGAAAGTACCTCTATTTTGGTCAATTAGGAGAGGGAGATGAGGCTAACGTGATTTTGTGTGGCTGCACGGCATCAGAATTGTGAGTAATCAGATGGCTGGCGCACACCGGACATCCTCTGTCTGACGGAGACACAGACACAAGCTCCCCAGTGTTCCTGATAATCACGGCTGTAGACAGGGAGGCGCAGTGGCTCTATCATCAGCTGTTGCAGTAGCTTCTTCTGGTTATGGACCATGCAGAAGCCCCGCTCACTGAAGTGTGCCCTGATGACTGCTGTTATTTTACATAATTACTTTTAGATTACCCATGTTCCTGGTTAAAATAGCAGTGTTATTCTATTAGAAAGTGGAGTCCGTAGATTCCCACAGGTCCTTGCTAAATGAGCAATAGTTTAATGTTTTCATTTCTCATTCCAAATTATCCTCAGTGCAGTAAATGTGAATTTTGTAATGATGCGATTCCCTTGCAACTATTATTTATTTAAAAAAAATGTATTATTCTAATAATTAGTCCATTGATTAATCAAGTAATGAGATTAAAAACGATTTTGCTTTAATAAAGAGAGTAAATATACAAAAGAGAAGGTAAGACTGAACAACAAACTGGTTTCCTTTTCTAGAGTTGTGAGTAAGTTTTGACAGTGCCAGAATAATAATTGCGATTTGTCTCAAATAATTGTGATTCAGGATATTATCCCGATAATCATCAAAATATGCTTAAAACTAACATTAACACTGGAATCACTTTACCTTATATTTATAATATTTATATAAATATATCATAGATGTAAATATTTAGTATATTTGTTATTGTTATGCTTCAGAAAAGGACACGCATCTTTCTTTAGAGAACATCATTTCTAGTGAACAATGATGTAATCATAAATCATAAGGTCACCCTGCATAAATAAAAGATAAATCATTTTTTTCAAATAGCAACATTGTTTTTTATGTTTTTACAATGTAAATCCTGATTTTTTCTATTTTTCACCTCTATCATGGTAACAAGCTAGAGTCGAGACACTGATTCCGATATCACAGAGTAAAATATCGATATATCGGCCAATATTCATGTTTGGCTTTCTATGAGTAGTGTCTTCTTTTATATCTCCCATGTTAGATTCTTCAAAAATTCATGTCATATATCTGCACATATTGGCCAGTTTATGCAGCAATATCAATATATCGGCCGACTAAGTCGGCTGACCGATAAATGGGTCGGGTTCTACTTATGACACTATTCATGAGTATCCCATTAATGGAAATTCCAAATGGAGTGCTTTCTAAGCCGATCCCTGATAAAATCCTATATCGACCCATCCCTATCGACCCATCAGCAGATAACTTGGGGATTCTAATGCTATTAGTACCAATATGAATTCTGGCAGTCCAAACCCATACTGCCAGGGAGTAGAGCTGTGTGGGGTTAGGTTCAGGGCTGATGTCTCAGAGGACTCTGAAGGGTTGGGCTGATAGTTCCTTCCTGTTGGGAGTCATGTCTTCACCAGAGTTTGGATGATATCTGGATGATATCTGTCATCCAAACTCCCCTGACCCGTCTCTTGATGGGCCAGTTTAGAGTCTCTGGGCTGTCAGCACTCCTCCCCCAACTAACGGCTATTTTGGGTCAAGATCCTGTTTACTGGATCTTCAAAAGTCAGCATTTCCTGGACTGAACAACAGCAGCTGATGCAGGAGGGGGTGGTTTTTCATCATGGGGGGATATGGATAGAGATGCGTGTGTGTGTGTGTGTGTGTGTGTGTGTGTGCTTGCTTGATTAAAGGCTGGGCGAGGGTGGGTTAGCAACCAGATGCTAGGCCTGCATCTGGCTGGCTGAGTGGGAGGGAAGCTACATTGAAAAGCGGCGGTGCCAGCAAAGTGGGGCTTAGCCAGACACTGAGAGGAGATAATCCATATTTCATCTACATCCTCCTCTTCCTCCCAACCACCTGCAGAGAAACACAACATGGACCCAGGGCATGAATAGTGCATGACACGGAAATTAAATTTGAGAAATGCTAACGCTTCGGTGGAAGTAAGAGACACCCTTTCATATCCAACACCTTGGGGAGCTCTTCAGAACCCGGGAATGACCCTCTCTTCCAGCCTACTTGTGCACCCACCTTTTGAGTTTGGATCCAGCCAAAAAGGCTTTACTCTGCATTCATTAGATATACTCCCCAGAGCGCTCTCCCAATCCCTCAAAATGCAGTTTTTCTGATATTTTTAATTCATCCAACCAATGTTTGCGATGAACAACCAACAACCACACTTCACAGTAAATGAGCTGCAATCTTCAAAGACGCTATTTATTTTTATACCGTGACTTTAGCTGAAAATGTACACTCTGTAATTTAGCATAGGAAAAAAGGCACGCTACCAAAACTATATTTCAGATATCTGCCTCGTCTTAAATATTCATGATCAGCTTGCAGCTTTGAAAAGTAAGCTTAAAAGACGCTCTTGCTCACTCAGCCTCCCATGCACGCACACACAAGCACACACACACAAGCACGCACTCACACACATGCACACAGTCGCACAGTACCAGAACGAAAGCCCTGTCTATTGTCTCCCTGCCTTTTATCCTCTACTCAATATTCAGAGGAAATCAGGTAGACTTGTTTCCATTAGCTTGTAAATGAGCTCTTGTTTTTTTGTGACACTATTAATCTCTGATTAAAAATCTTAACTGCAACACAATGTCAGCTGTAGCAAACCAATACCGATCCTGTTCAAATCCAATTTGGCCCTGTTTACCTCTTCCAGAGGCGGCGGAATGCATTAGATGCAGATATGGCACTCTTGTTTTTCTCCAGCCTCTCACGTGACTTTATTGCTGTTATGAGCCTTGTCATAAAAATATTTGTTTACACTCAGACTTAGAAGTGTTTCACTTCCGTCACTGCCAGAGGAGAGGGAGCTCTGTCTTTGTATTGCAGTGAAGTGGAGGCTATGGCATCTGTGTACTCTGGTTGACCTACAGATTTCTGACCTGCGGTAGTGTTTAACGGTAAGCTCTCACACAAAACTGCTCAGACTCTGTGCTTGTGTTAGGGATGGGACGTTGTGGGATTACATCGCAGATCGCAATAAGTCCACAATATTGAATCGTGGGGAATTTCCATTATCGGTGTAATCGTAAATATCATCCCGAGTGACTTGAAAAAAAACAGTCTACGTGCAGGATACAACAAGGTCTTTTAAGCAGAGCAGGGCTGAGAAGTAATATCACATTTCTTTTTATCCGACAGAGAGAGAATAATAAACAAAGTAACTGGGCCGGTAGCTCAAGCCTCCTGATAGATTTATCCAGCTGCACAATGGCTCCTTCATGGGAGACACATAGATCCAGCCTCACCTTATCTCATGACCTGTTGAAGGTTAGCAGTAAATTGGCAGGGACTTCTCTATCGGTCAGTTCTCGCCATTTGTCCTCCGCCTCTGGCTCTGACGCCATGCCATTGCCCGCAAAATGAGCCCAATCCTTTACCAGGCGGTTGGCACCAGGCCGTAAAATATCCCCAGAGGGGGGTTAATCACGTTTGACTGAGTGCATATTTGAAAAGCAGTCGCGGTTATTGTGATGGACTGCCTCCGCTCTGCGAGGTGTTATCTATGTGTGTTTTTCAGAGCGGAGTCCTGGTGATGGCAGCGCCTTGGGCTTTCTGCGGCTCCCTTCGGAAGCTTATGGTGGTCTCCTGTCAAGATGAAGAGTAGTTTAATTTGCTCTAAAATGTCCTAACTAGAGAATTCATTCGAGTCAATGCAGTCACAAGTTTCAGCCTCGCCCTCTATTGCCTCCCGAGGGGCAGCGAAGACATTTATTGCTTTGGAAGTAAATCCGTTTGGAAGTAAATAAGTAAAAGCACACGTTTTGCCTTACAGGTCTGTTTTGGAGTTCATGACAACAGTTTGAGAACTTGTAGCTTGTCCTGTAGTGAATCGCCTACACACGGCCACAGTCCCAGTGGAGGACATTTAGAAGCATTCTTAAAACAGTGAGAGCCCCCTGCTATTATAAGTCATCTATTATAACTGCCGTGGATGTTACTGTTCACAAGAGAGACAGGGGAAAGGCCAGATATGGAAGGGGGGGGGGGGGGGGGGGGGTACATTTCTGTTAAGTGGGACACCGCTGCACAGACCGTTTTTGGAGAAAGAGTTTCAGGGGGACAATAAGTCTTGCACTGGTAGCCTGAGAGGAAGTGGACCAAATGTCCCCTTTCCAAGTCCTTAAGTCTCCAGTAGACCTCACATGAACTGAGCTTCTGGCAAAGCCCCCCCAATTCGCCAACCCTCTGACAGAGTCATGCTGACAGCGATCCAGAGGCTGATGGGGAGGGGCACTGCAGGCAACCCACCCTCCAGGAACCCAGTTACACCATCAGGGCAAACCCACCACTCCACACTCCGCCCCCCGCCTGCCCACCATGACCAGCTCCTGTTTATCTGCCTCTACAGGGCTGAAGTCTTCTTTTTCTCTGCGTGTCTCATGGCCGCACCCACTGTCCAAACAAACAGACCCTCGCCGTGAGCAGTGACCCCTTTCCAAGTCTCATTGTTTTAGCTTTACTTGACAGGCTCCATGTGGTTTCTCCTGCCTTTGTTTTTTATTTGTGATCCCCCCTCCTCCTCCATTCTGAGTCTTTGGCTACTTACTGAAAATCGTATTATTATAAACTTTTTTATCATCCTGCTGCTCGAGTTGCTTGGCGCTGTCATGAATTCCATGTTGAGAGTGACTCTCTGCATGCTTCCCTCCCGATGTGACTCCAGCTCTTGAATTTTGAGGAAAACATATGTGGTATGTGACTCCTTGTGTGCAAGTGTGTTTGTATGCACAGTGTATAATTGATGGCATATGTAAGAAATTACCCAAGGTTTCAAAACATCTCTCGGCCAATTTAAATGGAAAATCAGCCATTCCAGAGATTTAGATGGTGTCGAATGTTGCCAAGGGTCGAGCTGGGGTTTCCATCTGTCGCTAGATAGTGGGTCTGCAGTGGGGAAATGTGGTCGCGGAGCCCCGTCGGGAAGCAATCAAGCTTTAGCTGCAGGATTTTCGTTTGGCTGGGCGGTTGTTTGTGAGGCCTCTCTCTCTTTTAGGGTCTCAGCCTGTCAAGCGTTCTGGCTAACCCGAGCTTTGTCTAGGCGCTGGTGCAAAGGAACAAAGGGGCGCATCGTCGGAGGGTGGCGTGGGGGTGGCGGGGCAATAGGCGAGGGTTTCAGGGAAGAGGTAGAAAAAAGCAGGAATGGGGTGGGAAATGATGGAGGCGTCTGAAACCAGGAGGCCAAGCGTGAAAGATGAGAGAGGCAGAGAAGCCCAGATTTGGCCGAGGATCAGTCGTCAGAGGAGGAGAGATTAAGGTCCCATCATTCCCAGCTGCATCATCAGGACTTTGGCCCACTCCCCTACAGTTATCTGTGTGCTAGTTAATGTGTGCTTTACCCCTAAAAGAGTTGACTAGAAGGATGCTTGAAGCACACACATAAAATACAGTTGACCACCAACAGGAGGTCAGCTGAACTTCCCGTCGTTCAGAGAGTTGGGACCTTTGCTCCGGCTGTAACTGAGATGAGGCCTGGCTGGCCTTGTGGTTGAATGGCCCTCATTCTTTCTTTTCACCCTGGGATAGCATGCTGTTTTGGGCCTGTGCCATGCATTGTCAGCCTCTTTGGTTCCCCTTCCTCTACTTGACTTCCCCTCTGCCTCTGCTTCATCCCACAAACAAACCTCGCTTTGGCTGGATGTTTGGATCACAAGGCAGCAGTTCACAGTTTTGTTTACGAGTTACCCTAGTGCACCGCGAATGCACACTTATTCCTCTCTCCTTTTCATTTGAACTGCATCATGTGATTCTTCGTTGTGGACTGCTGCCGAGAGGGCAGGTGGTAGAAACAGAAGGGACTGATGGGAAATTGGACGACCCAAGGTTAGCCAGGCCGATCTTTGCTGGAGGATTAATTGTGTAAGAGCCATGTAATGATTGCTGGCATGTCTCTGGAGTGAAATCCTGTTAGTCACTGCACAGGGGTTAGGCTAAGCCTGAGCGTGTGTGTGTGTGTGTGTGTGTGTGTGTGTGTGTGTGTGTGTGTGTGTGTGTGTGTGTGTGTGTGTGTGTGTGTGTGTGTGTGTGTGTGTGTGTGTGTGTGCATCAGGAAGGAAGGTGACTCTGATCACACCGGTATGCATGACCAGGTGGCGATCTGACAAGGTCTGTTGTCTCAACCTGAAAGCCACCTCAGGCTCCCTCCCACTGTGTTCGGACTGAGACATGCATCTAAATTCTGCTCACTGAGGTTGTGTCGGGTTGAGAGGGAATGTTGTCCTCATGTATGCCTGCATTAACTGACATCATGTAACGCTGTTCATCTTCTGACTCCTGCACTGATATTTTGCTATGGTTCATATGTGGAACCTAAAGACTGGTCTGCATCATTCATAGTGTTTATGGGGCTGAGTTGAATCTCGTTTTCACTACCAATCAAAATGTGTATGCAGCACCTTGTTAACTGATAGAAATTATACTTTTTTAGTTAGACAGCTCACACAGATGGAATTATATTAATTACTAGATTAATATGTGCAGTGTTAATATTTGGTGTCTCTAGGCTCTAATCCCATCACTCCCCATAATGAAACACCAAGTTCAGCACAGCACAGAATGGGGAGTGATGACAATAACTTCCTAAAGGTGACTTCTCAGGCTCAGGTAGATGTTTGGAAATGCGATACAGCAGCGTAACCCATTGGCTTGTGGAATATGGTTTTGAAGCCTCGAGTTCGGCATTTTGGCTGTCAGCATCGGACTTGGAACTTTTGCAACTAGTTAATGGAAGTGACCGTATTTGGACTGTGGTGAGGCGACAGGTCCATTTCACGAACACAAATGGCAGAGTGGCACTCTGAGTATAGGGGGGACGATATATGAGTTTATTGCAGATTATAATAAAGAAAAACTCACAATGAGTGGTGATGGTGGTGAAGATGGTGGTGGATTTTCATTATTGGAATAATGGTAAATATTGTGATATGAGTGACCTGAAAAACCTCACTGTCATGGTAGAGAAGATAACATTAGCCAGATTAAAAAAAGTAATACAAACAATATGAATCCAAGAATCATCAGAAAGAATGTTGTTATTTTTAAATTGTCCTTTTTTATTTGGTCCTATACAATTCTCACTTAACAAGAAGATTTGTTTCTTGACAAAATGTGAGGTAATGTGATTCCAGTATGTTTCGCCTTCATTTTAAGAGTATTGAGGATAATATGCTGATTTTCGGGATAATATTGTGAAACACAATTATTGTGGCTGGAACAATTGTGACATATTCATAAAGTCATGCCTACCAAGGGTGCCCCACTATTTTGGTCATTTAACAATATACACCAACTTGCTCAATACGTCTCAAATTAAGAAGTAAGTAAATAGTGCTGATCTGGCCCCTTATACTGTATCCCAACAATCTTTTTTAAAGCACTATAACTATCACTGCAACATCAATAAAATGCATTTCATGTAGTCTACACCGTAGACATCTACTGAAGAGACGACTCAGACTCTTCATTGCATCTAAAGTTTTCTTGTTTTGATTTGGTCCTGGGGGAAGGAAAGGCCCTTATCTGCGAAAGATCCCTCCCTTTCCAACATTTGATTCTAACTCCCCATGCACTAACAACTGAGCAGTTTATTGAACACAGATGATGAATGGGTGTGGATTGATGGCAGATAGCAGGCCGCCGCTAATTGACACCGCTGTATCACTTCATCTCCCGCCTTTGTATTCCTCCATCTCCTCCTCCTTCTTTTCTGTTTGTGGCATGGCAGTCCATTACGGTTCAGATTAGTCACCCTTAAGAAGCAGCATGTCCATGCATGATCTATTGCAATGAAATATACTCCAATGGCTCAAGGGCTCTTTTCAAGGGTTTTTTTTTGAGGCGCTGATTGTGTTGTACGTTGTTGAGTTATGGAAGAGCACGAGTTCCTCGTCTCTTCTCATTCTTGGCGCAATGTTTTCATGTACTTTAATGGGATGTCGCCAAAGCAACTCTATACTTTTCTTTTAGTATTATAGTGCAAGCACTCTCCAAGCCTCAAGCCAGGGGTTAGCCAGTGTAATAGTTTCTCAGAAAGATCAGAAAGGTGAGCTTTTGTCATCTGCCAATCAAGCTCTCTTTCTTATACCACTAGTGAAAACCAACCACACCAGACTGAATGAAGTGCAGGTTGTACAAATCCTCAGGCCTTCTTCGGAGCCAAAGCCCTGTCTTTTTGAGACCTCAGCTCCTCCTCTAGCCCTGGATGAACAGAAGTGATTTACACAGCTCTCTTCTCTTGACCAGAAATTAGGTCCAGCTCTTGGCAGGGCTCTTTAGGCTAGACAAGGAGGCAAGCGTTGTTGTTGCTTTTCTTATTTACATCAAGATGTGTTTCTTTCCTCTGGATAAACCGGATCCTGAAGATAGGCTTGTTTGGGTTTATAAAAGCTTGTGTTATATTCTTTCCCAGTTGCTCTTCCTATTTTTTTATCCACTGTATCCAGGTTTGACTCTTGTTGACTTCACATTTCTATTTCACGTTGTTCCAACGGAACAGGTGCGTTGAGACTGTTTGCTCAAGGGACCCTCCATTATTTCTGGAATGGACCACCGGAGGAAAATAGGGGGGGGGGGGGGGGGGTGTCTTAATATTCTTTGTTGAGGGGTTGGTCACCCAACAATTTTTTTTTTCCCAGCTAAGAGATCAACTTGGAGAAATTATGCATAAAGTGATCAGAGGTCCAAAAATCCTTCCGGTGGGTCTTAAAATGAATAACGTTCAGTCCCTTACTTTTAATCTGAGAGGATGTCCCTTTGTTTTATTGATCCAACTGATTTTAGCCTGGAACCGTCAAACAAAATTTGAGGTTACCACTTTCCCAATGTCTGCCTCAAACCACTTCCACAAGATATGAATGCACTGGGACCACATTATCTCTCGTACCCTTCTTCCACTTTATCGTTCATCTCTCTGAGGTCAGCCATAACCTCACTGTGCTCCTCTCTTCCCGCTCTTAACTTAAGCATATGCTTTTCTGAATCTCCTCCACTCAGAATCAGCCTGTGATTCCCCCGGTACCAGGCAGACAGGCATGCTAGTCCACAGCCAGACGGCTTTTAATCATTTATTTAGGGGTTCAAGTCCACTCTTTCACTTAGTGCACGTAGAGACGAGAGAAAAGTGAACGATAGACACCACATTAAGCTCGGATCAAGAAAGCAGTTTGTCAGCGAGCCTCTACGGATCCCTCCTTCCTCCCTGTCAACTGTGTGTTTTACACTAGACTAAGATGGGGCTCCTTTTATTATGCGTTGCTGTTTTGACAACGTCTCCTCTGGGTTCAGCCAATGAGCCTTCAAAGAACTGAAACATCATAGGAATGCAGTTAATTTGTCCAGATTTCATGAGTGGAGAGCCGAAGAACATTCACAGCCATTGTGTTCACTGAGTAAGAAAGAGTTACTGTAACAGTGTGTCTGCCTCATTCTGCACAGAGGATGAAAAGATTAATCATACCAAAACCGAAAGTCGTTACACATGGCTTTATTATCTTAGTTACATGCCTAATGGACTATTGTCTTTCCTTAACAATATTCAGTTGTTTCTTTATGGAGTGTTCACAAAGAGGCACAACGCTATGAAGAAATGCTTCCGAAGGATGAATGAGACTAGAAATGTTCAAGTAAAAGGTGGAAAGTCGTTCAACTTTAGAGGCCGCAAGACTACCAATCAAATTGCAACAAGCAGCCAATTAGTGACAAGGGACTCGGCTTGTATTTTCACTGAGCCGGCCTTTCTGTGTCTGAACAAGGATATTTTGTGGTTATTAAAGGTACTAAATTCAGAGCATTAATGTAGCAGCATAGAGCTTTGTATTATGTGTGGATATAGTAGAGTAATTGCGTCCTCCTGAACAAAGAATGAAGTATCTGTGTGTGGTAATAGAAGCTTCTCTGTGCGTTGTTTAGGTAGCTGGTGCACGCGTGCCTTTTAATACATTAAATCCCAGTGTGTTTACCCAGCTGGCTAGCTAATCGCTGGTTCCAACCCACGGTGTCATCGTGGAAATGTTAGCCTCCCCGCTTTACGCTGTTCTGTCAGTACTGTGGCCTTCGCCATGTTGAGAGCAGTGTGGAGGCAATCCCTCAATCACAGATACGCTCCAAATATGGAACGATATAGATGTTTCATTCGTTTCCACATTAAAAACACTGTGCATTTGACAGTGGCCCAAGTCAGGAAGGTAATTCACATATATGTATACATACAATTGAACAGAACAAGTATGTTTTCCTGGAGTACAACGAATCAGCTCTCACCTTTCCTGAATATCATTAGAGGGTCCTTCCCAGCCTAGCTGTGCTGTTTAGCCTGAGGAATGCTTGTGTGTACATAAATAGTCTCTTTCTACACAGCAGACAGCCTACCCAGTCATTAACCCCAATAATGGGACTTGGGAACCTTTCTCTGGGTGCAACGTGACCTCACTCAGCTCAGTTCAGGGTACTAATTGACTCCCAGTCAGTGGCTGGGTACAGCAGGTAAATAAAGGTTGCACATACAGCCAAAAAATACCTTTTTTTAGGGTTTTGGTAGAAAATATTCCCAGTGCAAACTTTTGACGGAACAGCAAGAAGAAATGGAGATCAATGAGGACTGTGTGGAGCTTTGAAGCCTGAGAGGAGTTGGACAATCAGTGGAGAACAGTTCACTTGTTTGTGTCTTCTAAGACGTGAAAAACAGGCAGACTCCCTCCGTAAGGCGTCGCTTGTAGTGTTTCAACAAAACAAGAAAGAAGAGAACAAAGCCAAAACTTTCCTCCTGCTCCTCTCACTCTGTCTCTTCCTCCAGCTTGGTGTAATTGGTCAGACTAAAATAGCGTGCTTGGTTCAGTTGTTTCTACATGAGGTGAGCTAACAAATAGTTTAAGAGATTCAGGGAGGGGATTAAGATTAATGGGGGTCAAAAGGTTTAATTAAAAAAAACAGTATTTTGAAAATAAATTGGTTGATGTTACGTCACATTTTAGAATAGAATGACATCTTCCTCATGCAGCAAAAGGAAAACAATAGAACTGGCATTGCAGATAGGTAAAACAAATCATTGAGCTCAGATGCATCAATCTGGGACACAATATCCTGCTTCTTCTTTTTTTCCCTTAAAAAGAAAAACTCCACTTTCCTCTACACCGTCTACGCCTTCTCCATTTGTTCCATTCGTTTTTTTTCACTTAGACATGAACATCTTATCAAATGAAATGAATACATTATCCCCCAATCTGGCAAAAAAGAAATAAATAATAATAATAGAAAATAAATAAATAAATAAAAATAAATGCAAAAAGGAAGGTATACATTACTCTTTTCTTTCTTTTTTAAGATATATAGAGTCTCTCCAAAGCTAGACAGGCCATCGGTTCCTTTGCCAACATTCCAATAGAAGGTGCATCCATGCTTTTCCACAACAATGCAGTTCTCCTTGCAAAAGTCCAAAGTCAATAATCAGGGACTGTTGATGATGATGAGGTTATCAACGATTGCCTCAAATGCCTTCCTTCCCCTCTCCGTCAGGGGAGCTGTAATGTTGACATGCACAGTAATGGGCCATGCCAGGGCGTTGCACCTCTAACCACTGACTTCATATCATATCATCAGCAGGAAGTGCAGCATGGAAGCACATTCGCACGGTCAGGTGGGGTATGAGGGACTTTACACTCGCTTTCATCCTCTGCCCATGGAAACCCTTTCCTTAAATCCGTGGTCTCCCATTGAAATATGAATCAAAAGCAGCGCTCCAGGCTTTTGCTTGCCTTGAAAGAAGTTTTTACTCAATTTGAAGTACCGAGAAGTGAGGAGTTGCTAGCTACCCTGCATTGCAGTGTTTGGATATAATATTGGGACTAAATAAATCATGGAATGTCAGGACAAAAAACAAATAACTATATCTATTTTCTTTCTGTTGGTATTGTATTTGCTATTGTGAGTGTGTGTGCTTACTGATGTGTTATTTTGAGTGTTATTTGAAGCTGTTCTCCAGAGCCTAGTCTTGTTATGTTCAAGGTGGTGGACAGACTTACCTTTCTATAACCTTTTTAACTTTGAGCTGCATCATAACAAGTAATACTGCATTTGCCCTGTGCAGTTATTGGTGTCATAAGGAATTCACATTGGCAGCCAATGTTCAAGTGCAATATTGTACATGCAAATCTCCGTGACCCATAATTAGGACTTAATCTACTTAGACATGTGACAAATTGAATGTGTAAATGTTGTATAGTGATGCTGTTTTTTTTCTAAATATTTCAATTCTGGAATCACTTATCATAATACTCCAATTGTGCGGTGATTTTCATTCTGCACGCGTCACGTTTGCTTATTATTATTTGATAAACACTTGTGATTTAGCTCCTCGTCTCAGTAGATTTTGGTGCTGTTATTTTCGAGCCATTATTATTCGTGAACTGCGTTTCACACTTTGCTCGAGTGTTGCATTGCAAATTCCGGGTGGCATTATATTTAATACCCTTCATTTTCAGTTCTATTTTTCCCCTGCTGGATTCTAATATCATGTGTTGCTGCAGTGGCCCAATTAAAGCTCCAGCGTACACCTAAAGGGAGATTACCTGGGTGTTTTTCTGCACGCTGTCTGAACATGGAAATGTTCTGGCTTGGCTGACGTCTCTTCCCCCACCCTGTCTGTGCAGGAGCAGAGTCCCAGCAACGCCACATCCCTGGCTATGATGCAGGAGCCGCAGGAGGTGGTGGAGGAGACGGTCACCATAGAGGAGGACCCCGGCACCCCCACCTCCCACGTCTCGGTGGTCACCTCTGATGATGGTACCACGCGGCGCACAGAAACCAAGGTGAGTCCCACTGCGTTGGAGAAGAGATCCTGTAAAATGAGTGTGATGTAACACTTCTTCATTTGGAGGCTGCTAATTGTTTCATGTCGTAACGAGGGCTGATGCAGGTTGTTTGAGCCCCCATGATTGTCATGTAATCTGAGCTGATGTCAGCCTGGTACCTGCTATCACATCGGACCAGGACGCCTCAGAGTTTTTGCATTCTTGCTGCAAACAGATCCCACTGAGCTCATAGCTTAAAAAACACAACAAAACCCACAGACCCCTTTGATCCATTTCAATATTGCTTCAAATTATGGTTATGGATTAGCGCTTCCAAACAGCACGGTACTGTACCTCCTCTCCCAGACTTCCAGCCCAAAGAACTCTAAATCCCATAATCCCCCCGTGTTCTCCTAGTTCTGTGCTTCTTAAAAGCTCTTTTGTTGATTCGTCCTCTACTGTGCTCTGTTGTTTCTCTCTGTAAGGGTATCTCATCTAACGTGAAGGTGAGTGACTTTTCTACCAATATGGCTTTTCCCACCACGCCACCATCTTTATGTGTGTCCATACGGCCCACAGCAGCAGCACACAGCACAGCCTGCTTCATCACAGCCGAGTAATGCTGCAGTCTATAATACCTCCACCCTCCCTCCCTCTCTCTCTCTCTCTCTCTCTCTCTCTCTCTCTCTCTCTGTCTCTCTGTCCCTCTCTCTCTCTCTCTCTCTCTCTCTCTCTCTCTCTGTCTCTCGTTTTATTATTTCTGTTGCATGCTCTTCTGTCTCTCTCTGTCCCTCTCTCTCTCTCTCTCTCTCTCTCTCTCTCTCTCTGTCTCTCTGTCCCTCTGTCCCTCTCTCTCTCTCTCTCTCTCTCTCTCTCTCTCTCTCTCTCTCTCTCTCTCTCTCTCTCTCTGTCTCTCGTTTTATTATTTCTGTTGCATGCTCTTCTGTCTCTCTCTGTCCCTCTCTCTCTCTCTCTCTCTCTCTCTCTCTCTCTCTCTCTCTGTCTCTCGTTTTATTATTTCTGTTGCATGCTCTTCTGTCTCTCTCTGTGTCTCTCTCTCTCTCTCTCTCTCGTTTTATTATTTCTGTTGCATGCTCTTCTGTCTCTCTCTCTCTTTTTCTTTCTTTCTCTTTTTGAAATTCTGCCTTACAATATCCCTCGTTGACATTACAGGAGGAACAAAATGCCACTACTCAGCTTCAATAACACCTTTTACATCCTCATACGTGCGAATGTTGATGTGTGTGTGTGTGTGTGTGTTTTTAAGGTCAAAACAATGTTTTTCATGCACTCCACAATTGAGATGTTTGGCTATGTTGCTTCTATAACATCTTCTTTCACTAGTGGGGAAAAAAGCATCCAAAATACATGTTTAGGTGGTTATTTCACACAACTTTGTCTATTTGCGTCATTTTCTCCTAAATACATCAACAGTTAGCATAAGATACACAAATTACACAAATACACAATATATATATATATATATATATATATATATATATATATATATATATATATATATATATATATTAATGTAGGTAATGGACTGGGGAGGTTTTGTGTCATATCTATTAGTTTGACATTAACATTTACTCTATTCCCCTGTAGTGTTTTGCAAAACGTATATCATTTTAAAATACATATCTTTAAATGTCGTTCTCTCAAAAGTGTTTTTTTCTCAGACTCCAGAAACCAGAGAAGCAGAAATCTCCACTTCAGGAGCACTTGCATCAACCAAACCTTCCAGTTTTATTCCTCTCTGTATTCTGAAGGATCTTACAGAGAGGTTTCTTCATATATCATTCATAGCCTCATTAATAACTGATGTTAACATTTTCCTCCCAAAAATAAGGGAAAAATGTATTAATTTAATGGCTCTTGACAGGATTTTGTGATTTATAGATTGCTCAAAATTCCCTCAATAAAGCCTTTGAGTCTAATACGTCAACATGAAACAAGAATTTTGACCTTTACTAGTTCTGGTGTCTGTTCTGGACATGTATGCAAATTAGCACATTTGATAAGATAATGAATAATTTGCCTATTTCAATAATCAATTTGGAAAAATGCATAAAACAAAACAAAACTAAGTGCCTTAATGTAAGTAATGAGCTGGGTCAGTGTCACGGTGATACAGTATGTATGAATTTAACAGGTTAAAGCTTCACCTGTAATGTCTCCCCTTAATTGTCACATTGTAAAAATTCTCAAGACGTTTTACTTGTTTTTCCTTTCAGCTGTATGTTTTTATTTTATTGGAATGGTATGAATTACCATTTTTTTGGTGCATTGGCTCCCAAAAGTAATTTGCTACCACTTTGAAGTCCCCAGTCCTGAATAAAAAATAAAAAAAACATTTCAAGCAGCATCAGTAATCTGCTATTGCTGGAACCAGAATGTCCTCTTGGTGTCAGGTTGGGGGGGTTGAAGTTTTTCAAGTGTGTGCTATTCATTGTGTTTTGGGAAACAGTCTGCATTTCACTTCTAAGTTTGAATTCATAATTCTTTGTGCACGGAGAAGAATTCCCAACAGAATCCACGGCAGAATTTTATAAATAAAATCAAGTGGGGGGGCTTTTTGTTGCAACACTTTGCTTGGGATTCAGACGTAAACGTAGGCAGTGGAGTGGTGTTGAGCTCTACTCTCGGGACTGTGAAACTGTAATTAAAAAGCCTGGTCTAATCCCTCATCAGGGAGGCCCGTTGCCCTCCAGCCTGTTTACAGTGAGGGGATTGGCCACACACACTCACTCGCACTCACATGATTTTTCATTTGCATTCATATGCAGACCATCTTAGCGATAACACACACACAAGCATGTGCAGTAAAACATCAGACTAATCAAGGGCTTCGCTGCTGAGGAAGCGGGAAGAGGAAGGTCGCTGCGTTAAAGAGGCCGCCCCCCCCTGCTGGGAGGAGGGGAGCAGGCGCTCTCTGGATGTCACTTTGAGGAGAAAAGCAGATTAATGTTCAGGGTGAACTCTCCGTGGTGGCAAACGGATCCAGACCCGAGTCCCCCTGAAGAAAGCCCTCCCCTCGTCTTCCTCGGATCCCCCTCCGTGTTTTTGTCCTCTCCGCATCTCGTCTCTCTGACTCCCTTTCATGTGTTGTTTTTCCACCCTCTCCCCTCTTCTATTCCCCCTCCCGTCATCTCGCAGCAACTCACAGTTTTATTTATGTGCTTATCTGTTCCTGTGAACCAAAGTCTTGCCGTACTGTCTAATGCTAACACGCTCCTTTCCCCTTGATGGTTATCCCCGTTCTCACTGCTGGAAGATGAAACATGGAGGCTTCTCCCGTCTTCCTGATTTGCAGGCAAAAAAAAGTTTTTTTTTCCGAGCTGATTTAGTATCTGTAATATTACCAGTCAGAAGGCAAAGAAAGATTGGCACCAAGACAGCGTTGAAACAAGAGACAAAAAGAGGCTGACAGCAGACGGATTCAGTTAATGGAGGATGAGTTTTATATATATAAATAATTGGAAAGCAACTATGAACAGCCCTTCAATAGCGGATTAACTGCTGGTTCTATTTCGGCTCAATCAAAGTGAACCGGCCAATTAGATCCATCCTCCCGTCCCAGCATGCCATGCTCCGCAGCCCCTATCTTCCTGCCGGCAGACTCTCTAAACGGAACACCGGCCCCGTCGGAAGGAGAGCACAGCCGGGCCAATAAAAGCAGCATCCCTCCTCTTTCCTCTGGATATGAGCTAATGAGAGTGGAAGCAGACCGCACAAACAAATAAAAGGCCTCTTCGCTGCCCCGCACACGCCGGGGAGTCAACCTCGGGTCGGCAGGAGTTGGTTTATTAGCTACAGCTGTTGTGAAAAATGAGGTGCCACTGTTGAATAGTACTACTGTGGAGTGCTTTACACTCAGACAGACTCCACTTCAGTCTTTGCAGTAGTTACTGGAGCGCAGCAAGGACTCTCTCTCCTCTGGCTCCGCTCAGGTCACATACAGCGGCTGTATATGCAGCTGGGGCCATGTGCCAACAATACCCCCATCCACCCCCTCCTCCGACTCCAGAGTGGTCCCAACCATCACCCGCCGTACCTAGCACCCAGGGGAGACCGTACATCTCGACCCCCACCCCCATTGGAGACACCAGGAATGGATGCAAATCCCTGTGTGTTGTCTGCGGTGTGTCTCCCCCCCCCCCCCCCCCCCCCTCCCTGCTCCTCTAACATCATGTTTTAAAGAGGCTCACATTTAGCCACACTTGTGACGACGTGTGTCATCCTCCAGGCCACCGTGTCCACTTGAGCTCTCAATAAAGTGAACACTGGAGGTTGTGAAAGCTCTGGCGGAGCTGTAAGGTGGACGGTTTGACGCCTGCTGCCTTTTCCTCCACTTTGAACAGTTTGGTAAACAGTTAATGCCGGTGTCTAACTGCCTGTGGTTGTTTCAACACTTTTCAGCTTAGCGTTGACCTTCAATGAAAACAAATACTAATCTGTAGTATTTCGCCGTGTGCATGTGCTCGCACTCAGGTTTTCCAACATTTAAGCGGTTCTCTTTCAGCCCTGTTTACCCCACTTTAGCATCTCTCTTGAAACGCAGGTCCCTCGCCTCCCCTCGCGTTCCCCCACGCAGCGCTTTAACGCCTTGTGAACTTGAGCGTACATCAAAGAGTGTGTGATGGTTCCCTGTTGCAGCCCTTTGCAAATCACCTAAAAAGCTGTGTTGGTACAAGGCAGCTGGGCATGTTGAGGCTGGGAAGCAGTTTGCGGCGCTCTCCTCTCAGCTCCAGCAGCCAGAAGAGAATACAATGAAACACCATGATAAATACATAGTAAATAAAATGAGCAGTTAGGAAGAAAAGCATTCAGGCATTACTCTCCAGACGGAAGACTTGGGTTGCCCGGTGAAGCCATATCTCACAGGGAAATCAATAAAACAAGTCCAAAAATTCAAAATGTTATTTAATAAATGATATTTATTATGCCGACGTAATCACTCGATGCCGGTATGATATTCGGCCGCTGTGGTCAGAACAGCTGAGGATAAACGTGAGCGTGTTGTTCAAGGTCATACATGTGTTTCAGCAAATTAACTCTTGATAGGTGGCATCAGAAATACATGTCAATGAGTCACTAATTACTCTGCGTATGGAAATGAACCTCCTCAAAGAGGCTTTATCATGTAACAAAGATTTCTGCTCGTTTCAGCCGAGATAACGAGGACGCCGTGTTGAACAACTCGTACGCTGCTCGTGCTCCTGCATGGGTTAATGCTTCGTCCTGCTTTCTTGATATTGTTATACCGTTGCCTGCTCCTGATTAAAATAAATTATAGCATTGATGGGAAACTAAAGAAAGCATATTACAATTAAGTGAGTCGGTGTCGAAAAAATGAAACGCATCGGAAAATCCGAACGGCGGTCTGCGCCCGTCAAGTGGGAATGAACCTCTCCGCGACACCTTGTCAGGCACGCATTGCATCAGTCCTGAACCCCCCTGCGGACGACGATTAATTTTCATCAACCTCATTAATTTCTGAAGATTAATTTATAGCCGTGGACAAAATAGCCAATTATCGGCCACAGCAGAATTCACTGGGCAGCAAATTGGTTTCTGTATGGGCGGAGAGCCCAGGGAGGTAGGGGGGAGCTGTCTGTAATCCTCCAGTCAGACAGACTCAGAGACAGCAGAAGGGCGAGAGCTGTTTAGCTATAGGAAGAAGCGAGCCTGAGAGAGAGAGAGATGCATGCAGGTCTGGTTGTCATGTGATCCAACCCTGTTCCCTTGGGGACACGACGGATTCAAGGTCCAGTAGAGCTGTAGCACTTGAACATGGCTCCGTTACAGCACGATGCTGTGTAGTGAGGCAGCTACTGTGTCCCGTGTATTTAGGGTTCCATGTACAGATTCTTTTCCACTTGAAGGCAACACAAATTGGTGGCACAAGCCTTCCAATTAAAATTATGCATTAAAAAAGGAAATGGGAATTCCGTCTGATTGTATAGAAGTCTATGAGAAAATGGTCCTACTCCTCTCCTGATTTATTATCTCAGTAAACATTATAAACATGAGTTTATGGTCTCAATCTCTAGTTTCAAGTCTTCTTCAATCCAGCATGATGTTCATTTAATCAATCATGGTCTATTTAGAGTCAAATAGAAGTCATGGTAACGGTGTCGGCTATATGCAGTCCTCGTGTCCTGATCAGACAGTTAAACATCTTTGTTTCATGGATGTGCAGCCTGAAGACGACCAGTGGGATCCAAACATAGGTTTGCTTCTGTGAGTCCTGTGATGCCACACTGTCTGACAGGCGTGTCTGTCCCCTCTACAGGTCACTAAGATGGTGAAGACGGTGACCACGCGGACGGTGCGCCAGGTGCCCCTGGGCCCCGACGGCTTGCCTCTGCCTGAAGGCTCGTCCCCGCTCGGCAGCTACACAGACTCCATTGACCGGCGCTACATGAAAAATGGAGGAGACCGCTTCATCATGCCTCAGGCGACCTCCACCCTGACGCGCTCCTACAACAACTCCTACAACGATTCCTACGTCGAGACACCCGAGAGCCAGTACGTGCGCCACTACGGCCTGCACGACGGTTACCCCGACATGGCCGACAACTACGGCAGCCTGTCGCGTGGCGTCAACTTCCGGCCACCACGCTACCCCTACATGCCCAACAGCTACCGGCCGGAGAACAGCTACACGCTGCCCATCCGCAAAGACGACTACGGCCACGTGGCCCAGCCCCAGGTGCCGATGGGCAGCAGCACCGTGGACCTGAACCGCTCGCAGCCCGAGCGCTTCCAGGCCGAGCCGTACGGCCTGGAGGATGACCGCCGCAGCCTGGGCCCCGAAGAGGAGGAGCCGTATGAGCTGGAGCCTGACTACTCCACTGCCAACCGCCGCACCCTGCAGGGGGCCAACCGGGGTCGCACCCACCGGGAACCTCTTCGCGATGCGCCCCGAGTCAGGTGAGGATGAACACGCTTAACAGAGTCGTCTTTTTCCTTCAAGCAAGAACAGATGTTCTACCTCAGAGCAAAGATATCGATACATCCGCATACCAGTACACCTGTTTTTTATACTTCACACCTCACCTTGCATGAAGGATTAAGCCCACTCACAGGAGATAAGGGTTTGTCAAGGTGTTTGTAAAGATGAGAAAGAATCAAGAATACTCTTCTTCGTCATGAAAAAGACTACGTTACATGGCGTGGAAGTAAATAGATGTCTCTTCTTGCTAGGGAAGTCTTTGATTGCCATTTTCCTGCAAATGGATAACAAACAAGCGTTTGTGTTAGAGGCAAAGAGGGGGGAATGATCTGAGACGTGTGGAGGGAAGGAAGGGAGGATGGAGGGGAAGGAGGGGAGAGTAGGAGTGGAAGGGAGCCTTTTGTCAGTAATCTCTCAAAAGCTTTTTTGTGCAACCTTTGTTGAGATGAGTGTAACCCCTCGTTCCAGCCGTGTTCACCTCACAGCAGTAAGATCCCCAAATTGACTCTTGTCTTCTAATAGTTCCCAATCATTTCTTTGCTGCCCAAAGGGAGGCCAAGAAAAAGTGTCCAGCAGGGGTTTGGAGCTGAGTCGGTGGTACGTGCGTGGGGACGTGATCTGTAGCAGATGGATGTTTTGAAGTTCGCTGCACCTTCCTTTCAATCTCGGGGCTAGATGTTTGTGTGTGTGTGTGTGTGTGTGTGTGTGTGTGTGTGTGTGTGTGTGTGTGTGTGTGTGTGTGTGTGTGTGTGTGTGTGTGTGTGTGTGTGTGTGTGTGTGCGCTCTCTTTGTCACTGTCAAAGGTGATGCTCGATCCGGGCTGGCCAGCTTCTTGACAGGGAGTTCAGCTTTTTGACCTTTTTTAAAGGTTGAGTAGGTGATCCTATTCAGAGACTTTTTCTGTTATATTACTAGAAAAACTCAGAAAATACGATCTCTTAATGTTCCTCTACGATACAATTCAAATTTCATTCCATATTTTTTTCAACATTTGAATTATATCCAAATATTTAATGCTCAAATTCAGCCTATTATTAATATTAACTACACTACACAGGCTTATACGTTGCCAATGCCATTATCAGCAATGTGGTTGTTTTACTTCCTTTAGAGAGCGATCCAAAAACATTACCAATACATGTTGAATTACCAACAGCTGACAGCTTTCTCGATTAGTAACAATGAAGAACGTAAAACAACCACATTTCCGTTCTCCTGGGGACGCTGTGTCCCTGGTTGCCATGGCTACGCCCTCCTCATCTCACCGTCAGCTCTACTTTTATGTTCTAATGTACATCCTGCTGTTGGTCTCGTTCCTGATGAATCAACCAATGGAGATGCGAGTAAGCAGCATGAATGCATCTTTGTCATGACGTCATCGCTTCTAGAGCTCCGCCCATTTCTTTGCTTCATTTCACCGAGTGCTGCCAGCGGTTATCTCCGTGTTATCTCCGTGATGCGCCGCTGTCGGCTGTTTCTGATACTGAGATTTTTTAAACTATTCAAATTAGATTTAATTCCCGAAGTTCATTCCAACAGCTCTATAACATACAGATAGCAATGAAAAAATGAAATGCTCTAACATAGAAAAATTAAAAATTAAAATCTTTGGCCGTGGCAGAACTGTAAAAACCCTGTCCAATCAATAAAGTTGGGCGAGAAAAATAATTGGACGTCTGAGGCCTGAACAAAGGGGGGACTTTCTATAAACCATCAAGTTTTTAGGTCCACCAAAGATGGAAACAGAGGGTTTGAATCCGATGTCTAATCAGATAATCAGATGCTGTCTTTGCACACTTTTGACTTTTCTGTGACACTTGCACGAGCACACTATCTCTCTCTCTTTCTGTCACAAACACACACACACACACTCAATATAAATCTGCATCTTCAGAAAATGAGTCACTCCCCCATCCGCCTAGTGAGAGGCGCTTGCTTTGACAGGCAATTTGTAGCCTGCCTCACACGTGTCACAACACAGCCCTAACAGCCACATACACCCCTTCTCACACACACACACACACACACACACACGCCGACAGCTGCTAACATGACTGCACAAACATAAACACATATGTTTGTAGCCACTCTTGACTCACTGCTTACTTGCCTGGCTAATTGTAGCAGAAAATATATCCCAAATATTTCCTTCAAGCGTCTCCCCGCCTGGGCTCCAATCAGCTGACATCCAAGCATACATCAGTGTTGGCGTGTTTTCCCCCGGTCACAGGAACGTGACCGTCGGCCCTCCCGGAGTGCCCGCTGCTCTCCTGTGCATTCACGCTGCCATTAGTATTCTTCCAAGCAGGGACTGATGACTCCAAAGGGCTGTAATGAATCTGGGAATGAGAGCGCTTTAATTAGAGCTTATCGTTGCATTGCAAGCCTTCAATTATGTTCAGAAAAAAAATAATGAAGACGTTTAGTGCTAAAACGCCTTCCTGCATCGGCGCCAAGCACTGCCACCGCAGCCGAGTCCATCATGCGTCGGGAGTGATGATGGATCATTTGGTGATGGAGGTCTTAAGTGTCTGAGTCTGCGTCATTCCTTGCTTTGTTGCATGGATGCTTTCAACGCTCTCCACCTAAACACCAAATGAGAGAATATCTTTTCCACATGGCCCAGTCCTCCATCAGAGAGGTCTTCTTCTCCGTGGATTAGCAGTATGTGACATACTGTATGTCCATGCTGCAGAGCACGACAGGATGCTGATGCAGGTGTTTCCTCTATCGCCTGTCTGTAATAGTCCCATGCAAACTATTGGAACTCATCTGGTCTCTACATGTGATGTAAGAGGTGCTGGTCTTTCATGGTCCTGCTGTGTTACTCTTCAGCAGGGTGCCATACTATGTTATTGATCTGTTAATGTGTGCGTTGATGGAGATGGCAGGATTTTAGCTATATATTGTCTAATTTTTTAGAATGAATTATAGATTAAATTACAATGCAACACAGTTTTTTTCTATTTAATTAAACAACTTTATCGACATGTCTCCATAAGTCTTGGATTGGCCTGTTTTACAGAGGTTTGTCATTAGTCAACATTAGTTTTCCTTGGTATAAAAGCACTTTAAAAAGTGTTACATTTAAAAAGTGTGTTATTTACCCTAAGAGTATATTAGTGCCTTGCTCAAAGCCACCGAGGGTGGGAAGGACATCTCGTTTTCCTTCAGCCCTGCTCAGGTTTGGCAGATAAACGTGTCTCCTGCCCCTCCCACTGTCTGGATCCCTTTCACACGATCCCGTGTGTGTGTGTGTGTGAGTGTGTGTTTTCAGGAGCAGCTCTGTGTGTACGTGCATCAGTGTGTGTCCCCATGCCAGCATGATTAATAGCTGCTTTTGAACTCGGTCAGACTACAGGGGCGTCTTTAAGCCAATCTCTAATGGCTCATCTCTCCTTGGGTGACCTGCTCCACCACACCTGTATTCAGGGGTCACCACACACACACACACACACACACTCACACTCACACTCACACTCACTCATCCCCTAATTGAGAGGGGGTGTGTCTTATTCTAATCCCGTGGCGTCTGCAGGGAACGGCTCGTGGAAGTGATCCGGCCCCCCTCCCCCCTCCTCTTACTCGTTCCTGCAAAGAGGCTTTCACTGAGAGCCACATCTGCGGGTAATATCATGCTTCCCTTCTGTCGTGTTTGAAGTTTCTCAGAAGCATCCCTTAAATTATAGATGGACCTTCTGAGCGATGTCATTCCTTTAATTGAATGAAAACAAGCAGTGGATAATGCCTCGAAACAGCCGGAGAAATTGTAAATTGGCGACACATAAAGACTCCAGCTATCCTGTTTTTATTCCCTCTTCTTTCTTCTCTGTCCCACAAAGTCTTGAGTGTGTCATAAAACAGTTATTGCCCATAATTCAAAATGGGCAGGAGCAGTCAGTCATAAACGCCACGAAAGACTTATCGTGTACATGTGCGATGCAAACATTGTCTTGCAAGTCATCCTTTTTCGGTCGGCCTCCTTTCATTGGTCTGCCGTGGAGGAGGGGTCAATGGAAGGATGATGAAAATAATCGGCAGAAGATGAAAGGGAGGAAGAATAGCGAGGATGTGACGGAGTCCAGATGAATGAAGTTTTCCGACATCTTCTATCTCCTGCATCGGTTTATCTTCCCGCCTGTTCTTTGTGTCTTCAAACAAAACAAGCGCATCTGTGGACCAGCGGTGCACAGAAAAAGGCCCGGACGTTTAGCAGCCCGATTAGCATTGGGAGAGTGATCCGCTGTAATCACGCTCGGAGCATCGCGTCTGGCGGCAGAGAGCCTTTCACATCCTGTGAATACACCCCTCCCTATGCACACAATGGCGCCAATTTAAATGCAAATCCTGACATTCCCATCACTCAGCCTCGCGACGCCTGCTTTACCAAAAAAAAAAACCCTGCAGCATCGGGCCCCGATCTAAATGAGGCGCGATCGGCACAACTGTACATCTCATGTGTGTGTGTCGGAGTGTGTCTGCCAGGGGGAGAGTGTGTGAGGAAAACAGTGTGTCGGATAATGAGAGAGAAATTCAAAGCGAGAGAGGGAGATGGTACGATAAAGACGGCATTACGTACGCAGCTGCATGCCGTGGTGCTGATGCTGAGATTGCGTGCTGCCCTTTCTTTAAGAGGGTTATCCCTGCCTCCTTGCCTCGTCATGTCCAATATCCAGCTGCAATTGAGCTGGTTGAAGGCCTCAGAGTGTGGGAGTGTGTGTTTGTATCTCGTGTTGTCAAGGAAGCATTTAGTAAACCGCCAGCACGTGCACATATATACTCTGAAATATCCCTGGTTTTTCCATGCCGGCTGTCATGCAGCTCGGTGTTGTTGCCAAACCTCAGAGCTGCAGTGAGACATGCTGCAGTAAGATCGACCCTCCTTCCATAGTGGTGTTACCGCCTGCCCACGGAGGTTTGTGGCTCTCAATGTTCCACAAAGCACCAACAGTAGCCCCTTTTACACTGCCTTTTTGTCAGAGTTCAAAAAGCTCAGTGTTATGTAGCAAACCAAAGTTCAGTCCAAACAGTGCAATCCATCAACTTGAGGAGTCTTCTTTCTGTGATTATCATCTCTGTGATGCTACACCAGATCCACTCCACTTTAGGTGAAATGTTTCTTTTTCATCTGGAGGATCCCCTGTTTGAAAGGACATTAGACGTCCGCAGCTAGTCAGGACGATATGAATAATAATGAATAATATAATACAATAAGTGTATCCATGCTGGGTCACTTCACATTTAGTCAAGAAGCTCATATTTATCACATGACAGATGGAAAACATCTTTTTGTAGTGAAGCTTGTGAAGCACACAAATATTCATAATAATAATAACACATAAGTTGTATATAGTGTTTTTCCATGGGGTTAAAAACACTTTACAAAACAAAACAAATGATATCAAAACAAACAAAAAAAGAACAAAGCAAGCAAGCCAGCAGAAAACCCACCCCCCCCCCCCCCCCCCCCCCCCCCCCCCCCCCTAAAAAACAAACACATTAAAACACGTTTAAAGACTAAAAGCAAGAGTTAAAAGGTGAGTTTTGAGGTGTTTATGAATGCAAATTTAAAAATATCAACATCGTGTGAGTCTGATCATTCCTGGAGGCTCTATTTTCCACTCTTCATGATATCTAGAAACCTGATTTTCACGTCGTCCCGATAACGAAAATTCACCACAATCAACTCATTATTTTTGTTTTTTATTGCGTTCCACAATAAACTCCTATATCATCCAGTCCAGAGTCACATCCTTTGTCATGTGCCTGTGACACAAAGCTTGTCCGGCAAAGTTTGCCATTCAGCGCCACGGTTCTTTCAACTTGCATTGGACACAGGCCTGCATTCAACTGCCATGGCGCCTCACTTCATCTCTATTAATCCTCTTCCATCCATATGAATAGGGGCTTTAGTATCTCGTTACGTTGCATGGGCAGGACTTTTTGTCCCAGTTCATTACGTATTGATTTCCCTGGCAGTGAAATGCACAACGCCTTGCCTTAAAAGCCAATATGTTACTGCGAGGTTTGTGTAAAAGAAGAATCAACAGAGGAACACACCGCCGCCGAGGCGAGATGGCATGCCGAGTCCCCCTCCTTCCTTCCCAGCATGCCTGGGAAGAACTGTAAAAACACATAATTAACATAAAACTCATTAAAATTACAGCTCGCTGTGGAATTCCCTGCCAACCACCGGCGTTGGCCACCATTTTGTTGCACCACCAGCCACCATATATCAAAGATGGTGAGAGGATACCAGCTGGATTATGCAACGAGGATAAACAAGTCTCAAGCTGTGGTGGGTGGGTGGTGGTGGTGGTGGTGGGGGGGGGGGATGATAAAGGATGTGCACAAGTACACAACCCTAATTAAATTCCTCTCCCCATGTCATAACTTTCCCCACCAAACATTCTACCATCCATTTATACAACTGGGCGTTCAAAAAATCCTTTTTTTCCCTAAATAAGTTTCCAAAATGTGCTTTGCAACTAAGTTGCCAGTGTAATATGTGACTCCCCTGACTCCGTCCCAGCGTTGGTGACGGATGACTGCTGTGATTAAAGAGCCAGAACTGAAATGGGTAGCCTGCACTGTTGCAAGGAGCAACAAATGATCTGGCTTCGGATCATGCCTTTGGATTAAAGATCCAGAGATCACAGACTCTGCGGTTTGGGAAAAAGAGATTTATTGTTCCCCAATAGGAAGCCCTCAAAAACCAGCGCCCCTCTTCCCCCAGAGGACAGCACTTCATTTCCGTCACACCGAAAACAGTGGATGCTCAATGCAGTTTAAGTTCCTGGCCCAAAATAGTAGGGATGCTAATGAGGCTAATGCTAGCAGAGGAGTCCTAGAGAGATGGTCATTAAGGTTTTAGCGGCTGCATGCTAGTGTTGGCGCTGTGAACAGAGGCCGGCCCCCCGGTGGGCATCAGAGAGGTTTGTGGTCCTCCCTGGGGGGACGGCACAGCTTCCCCCCGTGTTCCCTGTGGGAAAGACATCAAATCCCTTCTCTACTCTCGATGGTGGCTTCCTAAAAAAAAACTTCACAAGACTTTTTCTTCAAAGCTCATTCTTTGGTGTTGCCTTTGTCTCCGTTTCTTTGTGAACCGCCCACTTTTTCTCTCCAAAATCTCATCCCGTCTCTCAGTCGCTCACTCTCAGACTTTATGTTTGTGGATGTCTGACTTGTTTGCTGCTACCACCTGACGGGGAGGAATAATGATGGCTTTTTATTGCGGGGAATTGCCGTCGCGGTCCCTCAGAAAGACCCGTTACTAACAGATCCAGAGCACAGATCGCCGTGTCTCGCCTTCGCTCTCTGTCCTGCACTCCTTCCCCTTTTCTCTCTCCGTCACCAACACATCGTCTCACCTCTCACTCACCCCATCCTCTGCTTTCCCTTTTCTCCTCATTAGTCAGCAGCACTCACCTGGGTTGGCTTCTCTCAAAGTTCTTTCCCCCGGCCGTCCAATCCATCTCCCAGACAAATCTGTCTGAGTCACCTCCCGTGTGCCTCGTCCATTTCCCATGTCCTCACTGTCCCTCTCGTCTATTCTCTTCCAGAGGCTACCCGGACGAAGCCATTGAGGCGGAGCTGATCGACGAGCGCCACCCCTACATCCACGGCATGTACTCGGCACCCCTGGCCCAGCCGGAGAGGGGGAGCATGGCCAGTCTGGACCGCATGGGCGGCCGGCGCTCGCCGTCCATCGACAGCATCCGGAAGGACCCGCGCTGGCGTGACCCTGACCTCCCCGAGGTCATCGCCATGCTCGGCCACCCCATCGACCCGGTCAAGTCCAACGCCGCCGCCTACCTGCAGCACCTGTGCTACGAAAACGACAAGATCAAGAAGGACGTGCGTCATCTGAAGGGGATCCCTATTCTGGTGGGGCTTCTGGACCACCCCAAATCCGAAGTCCACCGCAAGGCCTGCGGCGCCCTGCGCAACATCTCCTACGGCAAGGACAATGACAACAAGGTGGCCATCAAGATCTGTGACGGCATCCCGGCCCTCGTCCGCCTGCTGAGGAAGACCAACGACATGGAAGTTCGAGAGCTCATCACCGGTAAGAATGAACGTTTCCATGTCAAACTCAAATAATGATAAGAAACAGTAGCATCCATATTCATCAATATTGTTAAGTCAGTTTTTTTGTGAGATGTCAATATGTATGCATGACATCATTTTCTATATTGTGTCAATGTCTAAAAAAGATATGCGACCTTATGCGTCTGAACTACATCACCCAGTCGCACCGGAAAGCTTTCAATCAGAGCACTGAAGCCTCATGTGGGGCAAATGATTTGAAACAAAGTGGATATGTTTCATTTCATTCCACAAGTCAGAGATCATTTAAAGTCGCCGTGTCGGAGGTAAAAGATTCTTATATTATGCACAAACTGCCTACAAAGCAGGAGCCCAGTCTGTTGACTTTCTTCTCCACTCGCTGTAGGATTCCCCTTTATGTCTGCCTAATTAGCCTCGTCTCTCTTTCTCGTAAAGTAAGCATAAAAGTGCTGCTTTGAAGCCTTTTAAGCTGGTATGATAGTACCTCGCTGTGCTTTCCAATCGCTGGCTTCCATCACTTGAATATTCCATCCAGGAATATCCTTTGTTGGCTTTTGTCTGCCATAATCCCGTACTCCGCATAGTAATGCAGGGCTGAGTCATACTACATTAATGGGTTTTTTGTGTTTTCCACACATGATCTTCTTTGCAGCAATATTTTTGCTATTTTGTCATCTCACACCAGTCACACTGTGTGATATGTTTGTGCCCCTGCCATCCCATATGAGTAGTGGTTTGCATAACTCTCTGAATACTTGTGAGGCAAGATACCAATGCTCTACTGCAGAGTTGTAATTAGTCCTTTTTCATCTAGTCAAGTCACATTTGGAGTAAATTGTCGGGGATGGCTCTTTTTACCACTTGTAAAAAATGTTAACGAGCTAATAAGTGATCTTACTGGAGAGCCATTTCCTTTCCATGTGAGGTAATTAGGACCAAACGTTATGACATTCTATTGCCATTAATACACTGTACTGTACAGTAAGCTCAACGAGACGGATATACATTGGAATGATTCTCCGTTTAAAAGGAAAAGCAGCTGAACATTGATTTTAGAAGAATAAGATATTAGCTGCAGTGTGTCATGAAATATGGTTTAATTCCTTTAAGAGGAGCTATTGATTGGAACGCCCGATGGGTTTTCCTCTCCTGACCTGGTAAATGTCAACAGGGAAATATAATGGTGTGCACGGGTGTGCTCGGCTAATCCCCGACGTGATTGGTTTGACCCGACACACGTTGGCCCGTGTGCACGCCTTGCCATCAGAGAAGAGGGCTTTTGTTTTCAGTGTACACCACTTTTTAAGTGAGCTGCTTGGCCTTTGAGAAGGAGCTGCCTTGTGTGAAATACAGCTGATGAACCAGCCAAGCCATACAGGGAGGCTTCTTTGTCTGTGATTTTACACTGTAGGGAAGGGAACGTCTCCACGCTGGCTTTTGGACGTTATGTTGTGTAGATCTGCGATGCCGTGGACCTCGAGAGGAGGGTTGCGTACTCGTAACACTACTCTGATACTACAGCAACGTGACATTAAGCTCTCATCGTTGAGCCTAATAAACTGCAACAATAACCTGATGAACATTAAATCCATAATGTCTCAGCAGCTGCAGTATGTGAGTAAGTGAGTCTCCACCACATCAGTTCATTTAGCTGTGAGGTTTTCAGCTGTGTCTGAATACGAAGTCAGCAGCAACATTACAGCATGAATGTAGCAGTGCATTGTGGGTACAGTTTATTTGTGTTTGATTAAAAGCTACAACTCCGAGGACCCTCGAGGAGACTCAAGCTAACTTCCAGTCTTGTTGCCAGCCAGCTGATACTTAAAGTGAAGTGCCCGGGGTTAGCAACATTTTAAGGTGGACTGACCTTTAAGGTGGATGAGGGTGATTGTCCTTTAAGTGAAGCTGCTCCTTTGTGTCTTACTTAGCTTTTAATGTTAACTGTTAAACACAAAGTTAAAATGTAAAAACAGCATCACGTTGTATTTTTGAAATGCAACAGTCATAAAGTGAGGATTATGTCATGTAAATGACGCATTGTTGTGATGCTATTATTAAATACTCGTGGCAGTACTCGGCATCGGGGCATGTACTCAAATGTAAATACTTGTACTTGGTCTGAAAGCAAAGGTGGGCATCCCCACTAAAGAGGGAATGTCAGTATTGACAGCTCCAATCCGGAGGTATTTGATAGTGATACCGTAGCTTTAAGAGCCACGGCGTGGCTTGGCTGTGACAGAGATGTCGCGGTGAGTGATGACTGTGCCGCAGCAGAAATGATTGCCTTTACAGCACCGTGTTGCTCCCCATCGCAGCTAAAAATAACCCTGCACCACAAGACAAGGAGCACGGAGAGGAGGGAGGCTTTTCCTTTCCTTTTTCCTCCCTCACTCATTATGCTCCCTCCTTTACTCAATCTAATTTTTCTCCTCTTCATTCATTATCTACACACACACTCTCTCTCTCTCTCTCTCTCTCTCTCTCTCTCTCTCTCCAGTCACTGCAAGCCCAGCCTCCAGCCTGAGTCCATGTGGCTAGAATTGACCGTGTTTTTCTACAATTAAATATGGGTTTTTAGATATAGGCCCCTTTTCTTAGTCCATGTGTTTTAAGAGTTTCGCTGTTGGAGTTCCTGCTGTCCCTGGAAAACCACAGAGAGCTCTGTTTTCTCTGGTGACGTGGAAGGAACCAAGTGGTTTTATTTTCCAACACACCAGACAGACAGACCAGTCCTTCATATTTTTAGAGCTTTCTACCGTTCAGAGTCATTTTTATTTCCCCTCCCGGTAGGCTCTGGGCTGTTTGTGCCCTCCGGCAATCCCCTCTCTGCAAATGTAGATTATTAAGCGGATTTGTCTCCTGTTTTTCCTGCAGGAGACACTCAGGCAGGTGCATGCTGTGTTGTTGTTTGTGTGAAAAATGCATAGAGAGAAAGCTGGCAGGCCTTTAAGCCAAGAGAGATCATGTCTAGTGTGTATGTCTGTGCCAAGATTTTCTGGGCTTTTCCTCACTCCAACATAATGTGTACATCACTCTTTAGAGGGTGTTTTTGGCCTCAGAGAATGCAGATCGCACACAGGACATGAATGCTGAAGCTGTGGGTGTTTAAGCAAACAGGAAACAATATTTTTCCATTTACTTAAATTTCACCATCTTAATGAAAATTCTCTAACCACTCAGGTGCAGAACAATACGCTATAAAAACGGCATTGTTATATTATTTGTACCTAATAAAGTTGTCCAATGTGTGGCCTACTTACTCATGCATGCAAATACTTTACTGATCAAGATTAGAATTAGTTTGAAGTCTCCTTGCAGTGCTGTTTTCAGTCTTCTCTGATTCCTGCAGCGCATTAGGGCTGCAGCGATTGATTATTCTTTCTAATCCAGTTACTTATTGATTATTCCATCAATTCACGGAATAATGAGATAAAAAAATAAGTTTGCTTCATTGTGGAGCAATAATGAATATACAAAAGAAAACATAACACGGAGCAACTAGTTGGTTTCCTTTTAGAAAAATCATTATTATTTCTTAAATTGCATATAATAATCTGTCAAAACTAAACCCGTTAAGTGCCATATTATATTATGGGTTTCAAAGCTCCAGACTGTGTTTTTCACCACAGTCCCAAAAAAGAATCATCCGTTAGTGTAAACTGTCAAAATTCAAAATGTTATCCTTTTACCTTGTTGTTGTTGTTGCTATTAGTCATTTGCCAGAAGAAAAAAAAACACGCATTTCAAATGATTAGGAAAAAGATGATTGAATTTATATTTAAATATTGGCTCTAATTAAAAATCAATGATTGGCATTAATAGGTTTAAGTATCATAAGCTGCTTAGAGGGAGTGTTGGGAAGTCAAACAGATCTTAATTCCCTCTTTAATATCTATTTTATATTGCTGTGAAAAATCTTCACACGGCTGTTTCTATTCACGTTTCTCACCAAAGACGACATTATTCCAGACACATCATGATAACATTAGAATGTATCTTCACTTCATGGTCATTTTTAAGAAACGGAGGCTGAAAGCATCCTGATGTAACTCAATGTTAACCAGGGGAAGGGAAGCCAAGATGGCGACGGCCAAAATGCTGAACTCAAAAACTGTAGTCCACAAACCAATTGGTGACGTCGCCATGACGACGTCCACTTCTTATATACAGTCAATGCTGTTAATGATAGTGTTAGTCATTAGCTGCTAGCTGCATTATGCCCACCGGCTGCTGATAATTTAACTAGCTGTCGGATTTCAACACGGATTCCTTGTTCAAACCAAAACAATCAGCTGAAAGCAAACAATGTGATGGGATGATAGTTCTATGTGGTGTCATAACTCTGAGCGACCCCCTTTCACATTACAGAGCATCAATTTCTCCATCGTTAATGTAAACGTCTTGCTTTCTGCTGCTTTAAACACAACGTGCTACACTAGACACTCTAGTCAAGGTGCATACAGGTGTAACTTGTTCTTAGTTGCTTTATTTCATTTCAGTCTGTATGCTTTGGTGACATTAAATTACTTCTTTAATAACAGACTATAAACCCTTTTCACAGAAGTCATTTTGTCCTGTCGTACTGTAGCAGGAGAAGCACAGGTGTGACTAATTACATTAATTAGTGAAGGCTTTATTCCATTTCACTGTCCCAGTTCCTGGACTGGATGTGTCCATGTGGGCTCGCTTGTATAGTTTACTGAGACACTTGATGGGACTGAGCTGTCGTTAGTGTTATTACTTACACCTGTGCTATCCGTTAGAGAGGCAGAATGCCTGCATGAAAAAGGCTCTATCAGTCGGTCTCAAGGCAGAAGCAAAATGTATTTTTACAGTTTTTAAATCCTACAGTCTATTTTAAACGTGTTTTTGTATGATGCATTTTTAAATCAGAATCTATTTTTCACTTGTCTACATGATGGTGAGCTAGACAACGTTTTCAAGTCACTTGTGAGGATGTATACCATCATTCTGATAATGAAAATGTGTTTTCCATCATGATAAAATCTGATATTGCCCCATCACTATCCCGATACATAGTATGTCAAAAATACCAGCATGTCCTCTTATGTCACATTTTGCAGTATGCAAGCCAGTATGCTTTTCTGGCTATTCTATTACACGCATTATTCATTTTATTATTATCTGACCCACAATCCTTTGCGCGGCAGCTATGTGGTCAATGTGTTCCAACGAGCTGCATGGTATCCATCACCATGACACTAACTGAACCGTATGTCATTTTTAACAACCGGACACACTTTGAGCATTTAATCTGTGTGTTCCATAACGATGTCATCCATTTTCAATTTATATTTATTTAAATTGTATTTATTTATTTATATTTGATTGTCTTTTTACCTTATCTCTGCTGATGTGTTTGTTGTATTTGTGTACCTGACCATATTTATATTCTGCTGTCAGAAGCACTTTGTAAGCTGTTGTTTTTAAAGGTGTTATATACATAAAGTTATTATTATTATTATTATTATTATTATTATTATTATTATTATTATTATTATTATTATTATTACTATTACTAAGGTGGGAGTAGTGAAGCCATTTCTGAAAAGGGTAACATACCTGAGCCCTGATCCGTGAGTTCATCATATATAGTGTATATAGAGTGTGCATGTGCATGTGTTAGTGTGAATGTACGTTCAGCCGTCCTACTTGGTGTGATTTACTGCTTCCTGGAACTCGACCTCTGCACCCTGCCTCCCGAATACACATGCGCATTAATCTTCCATTTCTCTTATTTGAGTGGGTGTTTGCCATAGCAGACAACAGAGTGAGTCCACTTACCGAGGCCCTCCTCCTCCTCCTGCTCCTCCTTCAGCACCGAGAGTGTGATGGATGGCTTAAGGGGGTGAGGAGGAGAAGGACAGGAGGGAAGAGGCGGAGGAGGAGACCAGTAATAGCCAGAACTAAATAAATTGCCCTGTTAGAAGAGCAACATGGCTGCCAGTGGTGCCTGGGAAATGTAATTAGCCTTAACCTCGACTCCAGTCCCCATCCCAGTCCAGGTCCAGGTCCCAGAGTCTGCAGCCCTCACATCCAGGTGTCACAGGGAGGGGAGAAAGACAAGGAATACATAGAGAAACATAGCTAATATGGTTAATTCTCAGTCAGTCAGTTATGTTTTAATCAAATCTTTGGTGGGATACGTCAAGCTCTTACAAGTATGATTGATAATATTCAGCTTGCCGTCTGGATTGGATTCAAGACAAAGGAAACGGACGGGAAATCACAGGTCGATGCGTAAAGAGAATGACTGAATCTGTATCAAATATGAGTTTATTTTACAGAAATGGATCGCAATATATTCTACAACTTGTTTTGCACATTCTGCTCCTCAGATGCTTTCCTCCACTGCCAACCCAACCAGACTGTTTACCCCTTTAGTATGTTTCCTCAATGATAAACAACATTAATAAACCAGCAAGGAACCGTACTTTGGAGATCTTAAAACCAGTTTGACTCAGTTATGGAAGGCCGTGGTAAACTCTTGGAATGTTATATTATGGCCCTGCTGGGAATCCTGACTTTTTTAAATAGCACAGTTGGCAGAAAAGTGACAACATAAGTTAAGATCATAATTCTATATTTTGTAAACGTGAAGACGGCAGAAAAACGCTTTCAGATATCGGAGCTAAATGTTTTGTTCCTCATCCTGCACGTCTGGCCGGCTGGCTCCGTGGAGAAGAGTTGGGATTGTTTGGGCCGATGAGCGTTGGTTGATGTCAGGCCAGTTTTCTTCAATCAACCACGAAGAAGAGGAAATGCTTTTTGATTTTTGGACCAAGCAGGCCTATTCAGCAACAAATGGCTATTAATGAAGAGTGTTGAAGTCGTAATGAATGAATACCCAGGGACAGTTGACAGTGCTGTTGAGCCAAAAGACTTAATGATGCTGGAGATTATCTGCTCGTTACTGAGAAGTTTTCCCCTTGTAGAGTCATTTCTGGAGTTTCTTCCCAACCACTTTATCCCCCCGAACCATTATTCATTTGAAATTGACTCATGTTTGTTCCTTTCCAGCACATATTGCGACCATAGCTTACACTAGGTTTGTATCAGAATTAATAAAGCTTAATAGCTGTGCTAAGAAGTATCACCTGGTGGAATAAATCATACCAGCAACTTTTAAAAAGGAACAGCATTCACAATTCAAGTGTAAACACTTTAAATGCAGGAATCAAACACATCAGTCCATTTAGAGTCAAATAGACTAAAGCAGGGTATGTTTTAGGGCGGGGCTACCTTGTGATTGACAGGTCACTACTTCGGCAGGGATGCCTTGCTACAGGTCACTTTGGCACCACCACAAAAATTGGTGGTAAATCCTGGACTTGAAGTGTAATGTGTGTTGTGTGTGTGTGTATGTGTGTGCGTGTGTAATATATATATATATATACCAGGTTTTAAAGCTATTGAAAGTTATAGCGCATTCTGCTGGGCAAACTATGTAATAACCCCATTTCCAAATTATTCTAGCACTACTTTCTATATTAGATTCTTTATATGTATCCGCAGTAGGCCAATTTGGGCCAATTATATGGGCCAGCCAATAAACCAGTCCCAACACACTCCAGATGAGATCGGCAGTGCAGGTGTAAAAGGAGCCTTTGACATCATACCTGCATGGTCCCTGCCTCAGCTCCACGAGACAGCAGGAGGTCCCCGGCCCACCTCGGTCTGACAAGCTGACAGAGGACAGCAAATACACTAAAGCTGAGTCGCTGGCCTGAAACAGTGGCACGCCGTGGGACGGAGATCGGCTCTTCCACAGCACTCTGTCATCTTAAATAACAGTGTGTCTGCGTGGCTGTATGCCTGTCGGACTTGATGGATCACAGCCACCCGCAAAGACATGCCTTTCCTCCCCTCTGGCACATGTGATCAGTGTAGAGCTGACTGATTCCCGGGCCTGAGCCGTGTTTCAGCTGGAGGACTGGAGGTGATGGAGAACAGCAGGTGCCTGGTTGGATGGTACCTCCTGCATCCAGGCTCCGGGTATCTCTCTGTACTTTGAAGTATGGGTGGTGTATATGATCTTGTTGGATTTTGCAAATTGCTTCTTTTTTTTCCTTTTTTTTTTATGCACATGAAAATTCAAAGATTGATGCTGGCTTATTTTATATGCAGAAATACATTTCCAACCATGCTGGGTGTGGGCTGTTGAGCATGTTTAATGGTGACGGAGGACAACACTCAACATGCACTGTGTTCATAGCCGACCTCTTCCCAGGTCGATCTTGTTAGTGACGCCTGGACGCTTCTTGATGTCCTCCCAGATCTGTTTTCTTGTTATGTATCATATTTGGTCATTTTGATTTTTAGGCTACTGTAATTTCTTTTATGTTGACATTTCTGTCCATCCAGGTATGTCTTTACGATCACGTATGTGATGTTTGATTTCAGGCTACTTGATTGACTTGATATCAGAGCCTATTTAAAAGGCTGTTGCATCAGGCTGGAATGTTCATATCATAACTTACAGTATATTATACAAATGAATGATAAGGCCTACGTTTTTGTGGATTATCAAAGCTACTGTTGGTAACGTTTATATAAGTCATTTTTGTCATATGTAGGCCTACATACAAGTATGTGTTTACTTCTCTCAGGATATCGTGACAATTTGGGTAAACATGACAAAAACGTATTTATGTTAAAGTTACCAACTGTAGTTTAATTCACTCTTGGTGTCTTCCTTCTTGGCACCTTGCAGAGCTCCAATAGGCTGTATGCTTGTCTCACATGGCTCCTCGTGTGCTGAATGCATGTTGAGTGTTGCTTGTCACAAGTAAAACTGATGCTAATGACACAACAATGGAGGTAATCAAGCTGTCAGCCTGGCAGGCAGACACCAGTGTTATCTGGCTGTCATCATAAGCAGAGTACACACCCCTAAGAGCACATTTCTTTGAATGTCATTCATACTACATGATACTTCCACTCATTTGCTCCTGTGCATAGTTGAAATAAATGACAAAATCAAACCCGTGAAAAAATATGATCCAGGGAAGTAGTGGGTGTTTTACTCAAACCAATACCTCAGGAGGGCCATGAGTCAAAAAAGGATTTAAAAGATACAGTGCACGTTATTTATGAAGACAGTTAAAATTGCAATACATTTTCAGTTTTTCTTTTGGACCTAAACATCACATCTCATTAATTCATTGTGTTGTGTCATTAATGAGCAGTCAACTCATAATCCTCCATAATGTTACATTTGCTCTCTCAGGCCTGCATAGTTCTCTTTAAAGCCATGTGCTAACGTTTAATTCTGTCCTCTACAGTACCAGAAATAACTCGCCAACGAGCCAAGCACATGTGAACCGTCGTCACTGTGTTGTGATGTGATACCTGAGTTGCATTCAAACAAGTAGCAACAGTGAAGCTCTGAATCTGTGCAAAAGAAAAGTGTGAAGGACTGCAGGTCCGGTATGTGATGTCTCCAGCATTACTTCCAGGCTTTACCTCGTTGTTCTCAACCAATAGCACTTCAACGTGCATTCAGTGGCGGCAGGAAATTAAAGGCCACTTTGAGGTAAAACCATGACAATTAAATGCAAAGACGCTGAACAACGACAGACTCAGACACACACAGCTGGGTTAGACCAAGGGCACATCACAATATGCAATTAAGGCAATAAATAAATAATAAACTGATTTCTTCAATTATGCCGATGGAGGAACATCCATACGTTTAAATAACGTCTCAGCTCCTTCTTGTCCAAGTTTAACACACCATGAAAGTGCTCGGGGACAAAAATCGATTCGGAATTTTTAGAAGTGTGAAATTTACAGTAAACACATGAAGCACACAATTAAACCAGCCTTCATTCAACAATGTAATTACCTGAACATTGTTTGTTTGGGGCTTAGGAGACATTTTGCCCGGCAACGAGTCTCTCAGGCAGTGTTTACTCTCCGGACCTGTTGTGTGTTTATTTAGTTTGTTACTACACTTATTAATATCAGGGCAATGTAAAAAAAAAACACATTTGTCTCAATAAACAGAAAAGATGCTTTGTACCAGATCTGAGCTCATTTCCATCTGTAGTCCAAGAGCAGGTGAAAGGCAGCAATAGGGGGATAGTTTGTTATTGAGTTATTGGTGGGATACATGGTTAACTTATAAGGAGTCAAATGATTTTGAAAAACCACAGAAAAGCATCCACAGTGTACAAAATGTGAAATATTCTCACTGCACACAGGATTATATGAAGGTGGCTCAAGGCTTTGTTCAGTATAATGTGTGTGATGGTCACCTCTAGTGAAGCTCGTCTCTGATGTCTCGTCACCAGACAGAGCACAGAGGGGATGGAAGTACAGCTTGAATGATACGGTTCCTATAGACATGCCATGTAGGGGCCAAAGGTCAGGAGCCACATTCAGACTGAAAATATCAAGAACAGCATGCGGATTAGTCCAATGAGTTTTTTTTATTTTCTTATGTCAATGTCTTGGCAAAGGAAAGCAGTTTTCTCCAGGCTCTACCACACCAGAAGGACTGCATTTATTTTTAGCCCGGGTCTGTCCGTCGGGACCTTTTTTTCTCTCCCTGTGTGCAGAGACCATGATTTAACAGGGGAAATATTGACCATCTGGAAAATGTACAAAAAACATTTTTAAGAACAGGCGAGACAGTTTCACTGCTAATGGTCTGTTATGGTGGGGAGGGGGGGTGCAGACTATGAGTGTAAATATATCAGTGCATTTCTATTAGGCTAAGCGCAGACTGTAAAGCCCCTAGAGGCAGATTTGTGATTGTTGATTTTTGTCTTGAGAGCAGGGTGTTTATATAAGACGTTTACATCATTATTCTATCGGAAGTGTATATCATCCATAGGAATGATAAGGGTTATTGAGTGTGGGTTATTAAAGGTACTGCTGCTAATGTGAAAGAGACGGGAGGATGCTGTTGTAAACACAACAGAGTTGGTGATTGTAGTTCGGTGGCTGACTGTGCCAGATGTCAGCCAGTGTGACGCCCAGCAAGCCGAATGGGAATATGCAGGGTACATCATTGTAGATTCAGATCGACTTACACTTTCCAGGAATAAACAGACGTAAATCCCCTTACTTGAAAAAAACATCCCATTTCCAAGTTTTCTTCAATATCAAAGAAATGCAGTGATATGTTTCTATACGTCCACGGTTGCAAACAGGAAGTGCTTTGTGCTATTTCAGCACACTCTTAATTAGTGGTAAAACTTTATGGAGTTTATAAACCACTACTTTGGACTGACTCCAGTTCAGACTGCCAGCTTAATGCCTGGATGCAAAAAGAGAAAAGAAAGAGAGCGAGAAGTGATGAGGCAGAGAGAGAGAGAGAGAGATCAGGGGTGACTCGAGCCCCGTCAAACATCAGCCTTTTTGTGTAACATTTTTGTTCTTGTGGAGCCGGAGTGTGCCTCGCTCCACAGCGTCCGTGTGTCTGAGTGAAAACCCATCTGATGCTGACGTTTTAACGCAGCATTGGATTTCTGTGGGCTCCGGCTGCCTGGCTGCCCATGCTGCAAAAACCCTCCTCCTCTCTGCTTTCTCTGCCTTTTGTGAAACCTCAGTTTAATTTACCTCTCATGCAGAAGTGTGGAAAGGGCTGCTTGTTCAAGAGATGTTCAGGTAAACAGAAAATGCTTTCTCCTGCTTGGACAAGAAACATAGAGGAGGTGGATACAGACCATCAACATGCTACACATAGTATGCATTCGTTGAGGACATAAAAGCATAACGTTACTCACTGTAACCTCACTAATCCTAGATTATGAGAATATTATATAAATATCTATGTCTCTAAACTCCCCATTGATTACAACACAGTCATGGTCCACAAAGGCCTCATGAGAAAATCAAATAATCATTTTTTTATACAGTGCAATATGTTGCAATCATGATGGGCCGATGAACAACCAATTCTGTTTTATTTTGATTTTTCAAATACTCCAATCTTAATGTGGTTTTGAATGTAATCTTAAAAGTCTCCTGCCGCTACACAGCTGTCGTTATATTACCGTTATATTGCATCAATCCTCATCTCTCCTCTTCTTCCATCCTCCCTATTGCTCCTTATAATCCGCTTTCAAAATGCCTTTATCTCTCTCTCTCATCCGATCCTCTCAATATGACTTTAAATGTCTCTTGTCTCGCCCTCCCTGCCTCCACCCTCCAGGCACCTTGTGGAATCTGTCATCCTATGAACCACTGAAGATGGTGATCATCAACCACGGCCTGCAGACCCTCACCAACGAGGTCATCATCCCCCACTCAGGTTGGGAGCACGAGCCAAACGAGGACTCAAAGCCCCGTGACGCCGAGTGGACCACCGTCTTCAAGAACACCTCCGGCTGCCTCCGGTAGGTTCCGTCCAGATGTAATACACATGAATCTGGCTGAGTTTTCAGACGAATGCATCATTTTCAGAATTTCACTGGCTTTCAGTTGAGGAGTGGTTACGCATAAGAAATATGTTTTTGTCGTTTTCACATATACAGAGGCATCGAGGTTTGGATACATTATAGTCAAACTGTTGAATCGTTTTTCCCAGTCAAAAAGCAATAACGCTGCAGCTCTAGATTTGCTTTACTTATAGGTTTGTGAACTGTATGTTTTGCAATTTGGGACTCATGATTAGATACAACAAGTGATTTAAACATTTCACCTAGCGCTCTGGGAAATAAAAATGGCCAACTTTACTGGTTTTCCTCACACTTTAAAGTCAAATTGATTTAGTGGAAATTGCACCAAAAAGCAAGAAAATCTGCAATTCAAACAAGAAATGGCCAAATATTGGATATGTAAATGTAGCACATCCAGCATGCTGTCTGAGGAGCTTGAGCAGATTGAAAGCTTTTGGACAAAGCCAGCTTTGAATCAGGAACGCTACAGAAAGACACAAATAAGCAACACTGTGGAGACAGATGGCAGATTTATTCAGGTTCATGTCGATTCTGGCTTTACAGCATGTGGCCACATATTAGAAATCCTCCTGCATTTGATAGAAGGGAGAGAACTCAACACACCCCCAGCCTTAAACATCAGCATTTCTGAAGACACCAGTTGTAGCTGGGGACAGGTGTGTATGAGACTACATCCTATTGTTGGACTTGGACCAGGGTCAGGTTGAAGTCTTTAGATTGCTTGATGTTTGATGTGGCAGATGCTGGGTTTTTTCTGTCCTGGCCTGAATCTCTAGGAATGGGAACTATGCTGGATGTCTGTCTGCAGCAGATTGCTGGGTGACTTTAGGAACTATTAATGACAAACATCCACCCTCATCACACATGTGTATGTACAGGTACAGTGCGTATCAGAGTAGACTGTATATAAGACGTTGTAGTCATGGTGACGTTATTTTTTGGTTTAGAAAACCTTTAGAAAAGTTCGGCCTTTTGGCCGTCGCCATCTTGGAATGTTTGCAACCAGTGAAAGAAATGACCATATTTGGACTGTGGAGGAGCAACTGGTGGACCTGATTAATGCAATTAAGCTTTCATGAGCTACAATAATTTCCCCACTGAACTGGGAATGCTCTGCTTTGACCGTTTTCAGTAACTGCAACTGGAACCTTGAGTTGTTCTCAGGTCAGTCATCCCAAATGGTGTTAACTTCTCCGTTTCCACAGTGACCTCCCTCACTCTGTGTGACTCACTCGACCGCTCTGCTGACCCTGTCCGGTCCATTTGATTTAAGAAGTGAAGGTCTGCTTCTGTCCCGTGGCCTCCAGTCTGAGATAATAGCTTAAAAGTGCACTTACCCAAACCCCCTCACATACATATTCTGTGGAAGAAGACATAACATCATGAAGCCTCAGTGGTCTTTGCAGTCACATTGCTCACGGCTGTGGAAGCAAAGCTGACTAGGGTGTAGAATGCATTTTCACATCTGACCCGTAGTCAAACAATGTCCACACCAACGCCTCAAAACATGTGTCATCTCTGTTATGTCCACGCTGGTGCTTTCAGATTGTTTTCTAATGTTTCCACACTAAAACTCCAAAACAATGCAAAAACACCCTTCTCCTATTTAGTTCATGGCAATAGTAGTAATTTATTTCTTCATGAGGTGTACCCCAAATATTAATATGAATATCACTTATAGCCTACAACTGCCCAAAGAACGTCAATCTTACATTTTATTAACATCAATTATTTTTCAAAAGGTTCCTAATAGACATTACAGACGTAACAACCTTGTTTTGAAGTCATTAGCAGCGCTCCAATCCAGCAGCCGCATCCTTCAGAGGATGCGTTCAAAGACCGCATGCGCCACAAAGCTGTCCCGTTTCAAAGACGGCCTTCTTTCCCTGATTCAGAGGACCCAACCGATGGATCCTTCATTCCAGCCGATCAGCAGAATGCATCCTCGCCTGAAATACTGTATATCATGCGCAGATATTGCCGGCAGTGGAGCGTATCCTCCATCATAATTTAGAATAAAAAGAATAATATCAATTTTAATCATATATAACCCCTTCTGTGCTCTTTGTCAACCGTAGCTGGTTGCTAGGCGACGGGAGCGGCAAAGGCGATGTAAACAGGAGATCGTCTGTAGCTGCGCGGTTCATCCTTTGGGGTCTCCAAAGGACCCAGTTTATGTAGACCATGAAGGCACCGCTGATGTGCATTCCAATGTTTACTCCTATCACCGTTCTGTATGGACACCCTGAGTGTTAGAACCTGACTAGACACCAAGAAAGAAAGCTAAGATCAGCTAAGCACACCACCTGTCTCCTGAGGCTACCCATACTGCTTGAGCATATGTTACTAAGGCTCTGTTTTCTTTCTATTGCTGTTCAGTTGATTGATTGAAAAAATAATAATAAGCAGCAATTTGGATAATCGATCTGTGGCTTTAATAATTTTTCAAGCAAAACTAAACATTCTCTAGTTCCAGCATCTAAAAACCAAACTAACATAAAATCATCATATACATTCAGGGAACTCTGCACTCATCTTCAGCGCTAGGAGCAGTGAGCTAAAGCGCCCCGGGAGCAACTTGGGGTTCAGCGCCTCGCTCAAGGGCACTTTGAGATGCAGACTGTCGGAGCCTGGGATTGAAACCCGCTCTTCCCCCGTAGCCACTGCTGAGGATTAGATGCTCTTTGTTGTCTTCCATGACAGTAGAGTGATTATCTTTAGGGGTTTATCGGTTGCACTAAATGAGTGGTTTTAGCTTTTCATTTTTTCTGAAATTGTATTGACAAAGTGATTAATGGACTGATAATGAAAATAATTGTGAATTGCCAGTTATCTAAAAGCTTCCTTGTTTTCAAAACGATACACTCGGACTAAGTTTAATGTAATTTAAGTACTTGAAAACCTCAGTCAGTCATCCTCTCTGTTCCTCCTGTGAATGCTCATCAACATGAGGTCGACTAGTTGAGTCCAACAATCTTGAACTCCTGTTCTTGACTTCCACATAGTTCTCCTTCTCAATCTTCTGTCCCTGCTGAATGTGTCAGCTTGGCTTCCACTTACAGTGACAGACGGTAGTAAATTGTGAAAGACAGTGTGAGTGTGACGTTATCGCGGCTCGTGCCTGGCTGTCGTCTCCGTCCAGGCCCGTCTAGACTGTAATCCGGGGCAGAGTGTCTGCTGGCGTAGACGCTGCAGCGTGCTGGTTGACATCCAGAACAATATAACATCCAAATCCAGCTCAGACACAAAGTACCAGAATGCATTTCACACATCATCGCTCTGCATTAGATGTTTTCCAGCTCGTATTCTTCGGCTATAGAAAGTGTGCAAACTCGTAATTTTGGAACATTTTCTGCTGAGTTGAATAGCAGCATTAACGAACCAAGAGGGAATAAATGAAAGCGCTCTGATAGAGCCGAGGAAAGTCATGGAGAAGTCATGGAATATCAAATCAGGCCCACAGTGGGAACCCTGCTCTTTTTCTGCTTCCGACTGCTTCTCATTGTCTTTCTCATGATTTCTTTCATCATCTGTCAGACTGTGTCTATGTACTGTATCTTCCCAAACACCATATCCAATCCTCATCACCACTGATGCCACGTATCTCACTGCTGTCGCGAGTCACAGCGTCTCCCCTGCGTTCACACTGCCTCAACCCTTGATGTAGCTGCTGCTGATGAGAATACGTCTCCATGGTAACTGTGACCAAGCCCACAGTTGCCTGGACGCGAGGTTTGTGTGCTGGGGAGAAGTGCTGATGCCAGGGAGAATCTGTTTACTCACGCCAACAGAGACGCAGCCTGCCCCTCAATAAAGCCGGGGAGGGTTTTATTATAATAGCTCCTTCTGTCAATAGGAGCCAGCTTATTTACAGTGTTTACGCTGTGGGCTCAGTGAAGGGGAAACGCTGTGTGTGTGTGTGTGTGTGCGTGTGTGTGTGTGTGTGTGTGTGTGTGTGTGTGTGTGTGTGTGTGTGTGTGTGTGTGTGTGTGTGTGTGTGTGTGTGTGTGTGTGTGTGTGTGTCACCTTTGGTGGGATGTATGCCATGGAAAAGGGGAAAGAGGGAACAAGGATATGAATAGAAGATAGACTGTATATAAGATATAAGAGGTGAGTCATCGCGGTGTCACCCATTGGTTTGTGGACTACAGTTTTGAAGCCTCAATTTCAGCATTTTGCACACAGTGAAGGAAGTGACCATATTTGGACTGCGGAAGAGGAGCGACGGGTGGATCTGATAAACAGAGCGGCACCCCGAGCAGCAGCTGACTGCATCTGGATCCATCTGGCTTCTGGAGAAATTCATGGTTCCCAATGATGAATCCGAATGACTTAACTGTTCATCTAGCGCCATCATCTGGTCACAATTTGAAAATTACAAACTTGCAAAATTCCATTCCCATCATCCCCAGCTTTTTTGTTTAATGCTAATTAGCAAATATTAGCGCGCTTTTGCCTGAACTAAGTTTGTAACCGTTTCACATGTTAAACCCCAGCATGTTGCATTGTCATCATTGTCATTGTAAGCATGTTAGCATGCTGACATTAGCCTCTGAGCAGCCTCACAGTGCTGCTGGCCTAGGTGTCGACCAAATTCAAAAAGCCAGTTAGAGATTTACAGCAAGGGTTAACAATGGTGACAGGAACAACTGCAACAAACATGGCAACAAGCATGAATGGGATAGAAGCAGCTTCTTTAATTAACATGACAACCTGGCCCAGTATCCAGTTTCAGATGAATGCCAGTATTTGTGTTTACTGCAGACACTTTGACGTCATAGGAACGAAAGTACAGGTTTACTGATAACATTAACAATGGCTCAGATCTATTCCATTAAACTCTGACAGTGAGCCAGCATCAACAATACCAGGACTCCGAAGCAGCTAAATGCAATTCAGACGTCATTCTTTTTATTGTTAACACCTGTGCTTTCCCTACTGTGACATGTCAAAATGATGTGAGTTCCTAGCAGTGGAAATCCGCTGGCGGTAAAGGTGAGTTGGGCTTCGAACACATTTGGGTCTATTTTCCTCACAGATATTAAGCAAGGATGAGATAAGAGGTGGAATCCACATGATGAATCAGGATTTGAATCAGAATCGATAGAACGTAAAGGATACCCAACCCTGGGGTAAACATATGGTCCCACAGTGTTGCCGTTGACCTTGCAGGTTGTTAGCAGAGGTCAGCCACGTCTCCATCCATCTCCATCAGTCTCCATAAGTCCTGCTCCAGTCTATTCGTCCCAGCTGCTCTATTGTCCTCTGATGGCCACATGACTCCCAGTGACCTTCACACCCACACTTCAGCTGATAAAGCACACACTATAGGCCCATCCAGATCCCAGTGACAGGCTGTCCATGTCAGTGCAGACACACACTGAATTCTAACCTACATAATGATGAAATGCTCTCCACAGCCGTCACTGAGCCAGACATGACGAGGCCCAATTTTCTACAAGTTCAATTATGATTGCTTGAACATTTGCAAAATGAGGGCCGTTTCCAAATGACACTAAGCCAGTGGTTTTCAAACTGGGAGTTATGACAGGGGGGCGGCGAGTAGGGCCCTATGATTTCCACAATGTGGAAAATGCAAGCGGAAAATTGAATCATGTAAAAAGCGGAATTTCGTTGAATTTCTAAAAATCAGGGCTTCTCTAACATTATAAGCGTTTGTCACCTAAGCTGAAAAAAAAGAAAAAACACGTTGTCGAGAGTCTCTACTGTGTTTTAGTGTAATTAACCGGCACACCGCTTCATCCAGCGTCCATCCTCTCTGTCTGTTTCACACACACACACACACACACACACACACACACACACACACACACACACAGTTGACCCTCAAGAATCCGTGTGATGAGCAGCTCCAAACAGAACCTCACATCAGAAACCTTAGAAATCAACTGATTCACATTTGATTTCACATTTGGGGGGGGGGGGGGGGGAGACCACGGAACCACGGAACCACTGCACTAACCCATCGGGGGATCTGTTTTTCTTCCTGTCATTAACAAGAACGTAAAAAAAACACCTCAAATGACTAAGAATTTCCTTATTGATGCCAAAAGACCTCATGCTTTTGTGGAGAAATAAATGTCTTCAATTTCTGCACTTGGCCAGAGAATGTCCTTGTTTTTCTTAAAAGGGTAATGTTGTAGTTTGAACATAATTTTGTCACTAATGTCATGAGCAGAAAATCTATGTGCTGTTAAAGGAGGAAAGAAAAATGTGTTGTCTCGGCTAAGCATTTCTAAAAGGGGGCAGATCAGGTTTATGTATTCACACACATCGATATCCAACATTCTGCCTCTTATTAACGACTGTAAATTGAGATGTAGTCATGATTTGTGGTAATAACAGACAGGGCATGATGTGCTCATTTCCATTTTTGCAGTAAATGTTTAATGACCTTTCGCTACACCACACAGTTTGTAATACACTTTAAAAACAGCAGAAATAAGCAATAAATATTGTACAAATATTAAGTAGACACATCGGTTCTTTGAGCTAAACTACTCACATTGACAACATGCTGATGGTCAGCAGGATTGTGTGTTCACATAGACTGTCAGTATATTAACATTTGCTTGTCAACAACAAACAAAAAGTACAGCCGAGGCAAGTGGGAATTAACGTTGCAGGTATTTGGTCATAAACCAAAGTATTTGACTAATCAACAGTTTGGCCCAATGATAACGCCAGGGATCCCCAGTTGTTACGATTCCTCCTGAGGGGGCACCTAGAGCAACAATCTTACTGAATCTGGATCCATCAGGATTCTGGTGTGAAGCTGCTAACAAAGTTAGCTTCATAAATCAAGGTCAACTTTACAGCTAAGTGTTACTGCATTGGTAGTGATGGTGTAAACAGCCACTCCCTAAATACTGCAGTGATTGAGAGATTTCAGTCTGGACCCAAGTGGAGGACGCAGCAACCAACTAACCGTCCAACAGGTAACTCCTCACCGCAGCAGCCCAGCGTTGGAATCCGACCGGCGTCCCTTTCTGCAATGTCAGCCCCATCTCTCTCTCCCCCTCCCCCTCTCACTCTCACTCTCTCTCTCTTAATAAAAAAAGCAAAAACGGCTAAAAGGGGGAAAAAAATGATCGTCCAACAGACCGATCCATCTGCCATCAGCGGAGCCGGCATACCACTAGCACGGCTAAAAACCCTGTTAAATTCCGTACATGCCGTCATACTGAAGCTTTGATTGGTGACATGATCCCTTATGTTTGCTAGTTGTACTAATGAAAGGCAGAATGTGAGTTTCCTTGTGCACAGCAGGCAGAACGAGCAAATGTAAACAGAACTAAAGACAGAAGTCACACAAGAATACCTCATATACAGGAAAAGGGTACTTGAGAGCAGAATCGATTTTGAAGCATTAACACAAAAAAAAGTGCTAAATTGACATTTAAACTAAATTTAAGATACATAATTAAGATGTATTTCTGCTAATACTGTATATTATGTCACTTAATACTTATGTTATTAATGTCACATATTCACATCAATGTTATTTGTTTTGTTCATTCAAATGAAGGTATCTGTGCATTGATTTTAAGGTTGCATGTGTGTGCACGTTCTGCAGGTGGACATAGAGAATCACTGTGAAAGGAATCCATGGTTGTAGAAGGTTGATCGTCTTTGAAAACACATGGCATCCCAGTCATTTCTTGATGTCTGATTAGAAAGTTAGTCACATGGAGAGGATATGTAGTATCACAACAGCAGATGGTAAACTCCCAGATGGATCAATGATCATCAGGACCCCCACTAAATGTTACTCCACCAGATAACCAGTGCAGTGATAACAGCGCCATCCCGCACTGTCTCCACTAGCAGACGCACCCGTCCATAAACCTTCGACCAAGACAACTGCTCCCTGACAGACTCCCGGATATGAAGCAGCTGACAATAAAACTCTTCGGTCTGCCCTGAAACACACTCCTGTCAAATAAATCCAAGGCGCTCGCTCCTCTGGATCCATTTACAGAGGAGGTGGTGACCGTTCTCTGACAGCTGAAGACAGATGCATTTAGTTTATGAGCAGGTCCAGATGTCCGGTGCTGTCTGCCTTGGCTCCTCCAAAGATTAGTTTTAATTAGCACTGACTGCAGGATGGTTCCATGGGTCTCCATTCCATAGACAAATGGCAGAAACTCACACACTGGCCGAGTAGACGACAATGTGGAAATTGGGGTGTTTCACTCGTTCCACATGCATTCCTTCACCATGCCTACCGGAGTGTTCTAGATTATAGATGCCACCCCTCCCCATCTTCACATTTAGTTAGAATGAGTTGTACCTCTGAGATAGGTGACAGGGAAAGGTGATGAAACTTGATGAAACAGGTAAGTCCATCAGGATTGTAAAGTAGAGCTTGACTAAATCAAACGAGTGAAAGATGCAGTAATGAATTAAAACCTGAAGTCGAATTAGTCAGAATCAATTATTAAACTAATCCCAGCAGCTATGCCAAGCTACTGCTACTTCCTGTATCCAACCTGAGCCCTTCAACGATATCTTCTTATCTGTGTGTGTGTGTGTGTGTGTGTGTGTGTGTGTGTGTGTGTGTGTGTGTGTGTGTGTGTGTGTGTGTGTGTGTGTGTGTGTACTTTTTTAATGGACACTGAACTAGTTCCGATATAATCCATACCAGGCATCAACCTCAGGTTCTGAAAAGTGAAGTCAATTTGAAGTGCCTCAAATCTGCATTTTCTCTGCTGGCCATCAGGGGGTGACTCCTCTGGTTGCAAAACAAATTCTGATTGTATAGAAGTCTATGAGAAAATGGTCCTACTTCTCTCTTGATGTTTTATCTCAGTAAACATTGTAAACATGAGTTTATGTCTCAATCTCTAGTTTCAAGTCTTCTTCAATCCAGCATGATGTTCATTTAGTACATTATGATCCATTTAGAGTCCAACAGACCAGAAAGCAGGGGATGCTTTAGGGCGGGGCTACTTGTGATTGACAGGTCATTATCATGATACCAATGCAATTATCTACTAAGATAAGACTTTGAGTCATGAAGCAAACTTTGTCATCACACCAGAATTCAGATGGATCCAGATTCATCAAGGTTATTGCTCAGGGTGCCGCATTGATGCGTGTGTTCAACAGATCCACTATTCACTTCTTCACAGTCCATATATGGTCACTTCCTTCAGTGGAAGCAAAAATGTCAAGATGGCGACGGCCAAAATCTGAGATGGCAACAGCCAAAAGGCCGAGCTCAAAGCTTCAAAACCAATGGGAGATGCCATGAAGGCGGCCCACTTATACACAGTCTATGGTGTGTATGCCTACACCTGCCCTTCCATTTTCTCAACAGCCATTCATCCCCTTGACTTCTTCACACTGCAGTGATGAGTGTGAGGTGGTTTTGATGAGTGGTTCCCAGAAAAAGCTGCAACGCCAGAAGCGAAGTCATCGGCTCGTTCCAAACGGTACTGAACTAGTCCGAACATGATTCAAACACAGAGCAATATGGCTTTGCAGTTGTGGAGCAGGAACATTATAAAGCAATCTCGTTGTATGTGATATGTTTCAGTCCACACAGCACTATAAAGCACTCCACCTCCGCCAGGCTGCCACTCTTCCCCCTTACTAACTGGGGGTCGGCTAATGGGATTAGGCGGGTTGGAAGCCCCGCATAAATGAAGTCCCCGGTGAGGAGCAGGGAGCTCCAGCTATCCCTTAACCCTCTTTAAAGCCTCGCCTCTCACAGTCAGTCAGACAGCCGCACTAAGACTGCACCAGCTCTGCTGCCAGTGTGCTTAAAGTAGGAGCTGTGCTCAGGGCACTGGCTGATGTAACATGGATGGCATTTCCCTTTGTAGCAAAAATGAAATTTATATTCATCAAGATTATTCCTGAAGCAGCCGGGCTTTATTACATTGAACTGTTGAGGCAGACAGGAAGGATAAAAGCCACGAGTCCCATGCGGACCCAGGAAACCACAAGGCTGGGTTCTGCTGGTATTGGTTTGTAAGTCATGTCATGTCGTCCATCAAGGATTGTAGATCATAGTAATGTTGAAAATGAAGAAATCATCAACAACACCAAAAGAAACCAGATCTTTTATGATCTTCAGGTTTTTGATGCACCCACACACTTTTTTTTTATACTTTCTCCTGTCTTTTGTGGAATTTCCTTCAGTTACATTTTTCCAGACTTCAAAGAAAAAAAAGTTTTTTTTACTTTCTTGCAACTATGCATACAGTAGTAGTACTAGCAGTTGTTTTAACAATTATACAATTATATTTGGGGTTTTATGTGATAAAATAGTTGAAATGTATGATATTGACTCCAAAATGACCTTCAAATACAAGTGAGTCAATTTTATTGCACACACCTACAAGAAGTTAGAATTTCCCCTCACAATGAATCTGCCACTGAATGGCTGCAGAAATTGCATCTCAAGTTGTCTTATTTCCACAGGTTCTTCTAAAAAAGTGGTTGTATCTGGTTGATGATTACTAACGGTCTACATGTCATGTACCTTCTCCCCTAAAGAAACGTGAGCTCAGACGGGGCAGAGGCTCGGCGCAGACTGAGAGAGTGTGAGGGATTGGTGGACGCCCTTCTGCATGCTCTCCAATCAGCTGTAGGGAAGAAGGACATGGACAACAAGGTAGCCACCAAAACACGTGTTCCTTACATACAACTATCTCTGATATGCTCTCTATCTAGTAGTTACTAATGTAGGTGAGAATGTCCCTCTTCCCTCCGTAGTCTGTGGAGAACTGTGTTTGCATCATGAGGAACCTGTCCTACCACGTCCACAAAGAGGTGCCGGGGGCCGAAAGGTTCCAGGACCCCTCTGCGCCACAGGCCCCTGGCTCAGCAGGACCACAGAGGAAGAAAAAGGATGATGCCGGCTGCTTCGGTGGCAAGAAGGCCAAAGGTGAGAAGGAGGGAAGAGGGCGACCCATCGACCTGTGATAACCACTAATCATAATCTTGAAGAATTCCAAAAGGAGATTTAGTAGAAAATTAGGAGAAATGATTGTGTTTTTTTTCTATTTGCATAGAAGGCAACTTACGATGAGCTAGAAGTGTTTCTTAGAAGATTTGCTTCAATGATTGATAGGAGCTGCATGTGGTCGTTTTATAGTCCTTATTGTTACTTTTGCCTTCTTTTCATTGTTTTTCATGCATCTGATCTTTGTACATCTGTAGGATGTACAAAGATCTGAGAGCGAGAGCAGCGCAGTAATTCAAACAGCTGGGTTGCATATACCTCTCTATTCTTTGTCACCCTTTGTTGTATTTCAGATCATTGTTGGTTTAAGGCGCCGGGCTCATAAAAATCCCCTCTGGCAACGACCATGTTTCAGAAAACATGAAGTGTCTGATAGACAAATAGACTTTGGACGTCTCAAATGCAATTCTCCTCTCTTGACATTCTCTTGAAAATGTAGTTTCAATTTCACCACAATTCAATGGACAAGCTGCCGCTACCGTAAATGAGTGATGAGGCAGTTTGTCACGGTAAACACTTAGCTTAGCAAGACGTTGATGAGACAGCGGCCGCCTCTGTCGCGGATGTGTGTCGCTGCCACGTCGGCAGGTTTTTGCAGCTATTGATTCTCCTTAACAGATGTGTGTGCGTGTGTTGTCGGCGGCTTTTTAATCAGCATTCTCTCGGGCCGTTAGCTCAGTGACACCGTTATCTCCCTGCTGTACAACATTAATGGCTGCCATTAATCACTCAGCCAATGGGGTGTGACTAGCAGCCAGTGACCCCTCCACTTCTAACGACTCATCGGAGAATCCTCCGGTTCAGGGGTCAGGAGAACACAGGAGCTTACATGTATACAGAGTAATAAAGACACCAATTAACCACGTAAATACTTTTGCACGCGCACTTTGAATAATGGGAAGTGTTCAGCTGCAGCAGACCCCGAAGGCGTTCAGGCTCAGGTACAGAAACATTAAACGCGGCTATAAAGGAGCATAGAGGCGGGTAGTTAAGCAACACTGCCGGCAATATGCTCAGTAATTTGTTACCTTAAGTAGGCTACGTTTGGCCTCCTCTTCAGTTTAATGTCACAATCGGTATTAAACATACCATTGTGCTCAACACGCACTCAGCAGCTCACGCTTTGTATTAAACAGGCTGGAATCCTGGTGCTTATTTCCATCTCATTGAGCCTACTTCTGTTCCCAGGCAGGAGTTTTAATGACAGTTGGTGCTGTTGTTATGTATGTTTCACTGTGACTCTCTATCTTTTTATCTGACGATGTAGCTGACTCATTTCCTTCTTAGTCTGTTGTTTCTTTCTCATTTGCGAGCTTGTCTCCACATCTTTCCCTATTTTCCTTTATGTTTCCAGCTAGTTGACACCTTCATCTCTAAAAACTACTATCTCTACCTCGAAAAACACCTTCGGACTGCTAAAAGCTTCCCGATGAGTCTCTTTTCATTCTCAAAAGTCCTCCTCCTTTCTCTGTCTATGCACTCTCCTTTCTTTCCTCCTTCCCCTTCACTTTTCCACCTTCTCCATTAGTAAACGATGCCATCTTTTTGTTGAACTGTTCGTCTGTTGCACAGCTTCTTGACACACGCACATGTCTTTTTCACCATGCCTCTTCTCTCTTCTCCCCGCTTTGTGTTTTTTGGCATTGCCGCTGCTTCCTTGGCTAACTATAGAGGAATGGTTTAATCAAGGTGAGTGTCCCTCCTCAACTCTACTCACTTCAGCTTTCCCTCTCTCCTCCTCCCCTCCTCCCCCTCCTCCCCCTCCTCCCCTCCTCCTCCCCCCTGGCTGTAGAATATAGTTAGAAGTAGTTCTGGGTGTCCTCCAAAAAGTTCCAAGGGCTCCAGAAAATTGGGGTGTTTCACTCCTTCCACATGCATTCCTTCACCATGCCTACCGGAGTGTTCTAGATTATAGATGCCACCCCTCCCCATCTTTACATTTAGTTAGAATGAGTTGTACCTCTGAGATAGGTGACAGGGAAAGGTGATGAAACTTGATGAAACAGGTAAGTCCATCAGGATTGTAAAGTAGAGCTTGACTAAATCAAACGAGTCAAAGATGCAGTAATGAATTAAAACCTGGAATCAAATCAGTCTGAACCAATGATTGAAGTGAGATTCACAGCCTTTTAGACTCCAGATTAAATGTATCCCAGCAGCTATACCAACCTGAACCCTGCAACCATAGCTTTGAGTTTGAGGATACATGTCAAGCTCTGCTACAGACCCTGTAAGTGTGTGTTGTTGTGTGTGTTTGTGTGTGTGTGTGTGTGTGTGTGTGTGTGTGTGTGTGTGTGTGTGTAGGCTTTGAATGATATGGATCATTGATTTTGAAACAGATTTGTATCAAAGCTGCCAATATCCACGATTTTGCGTGATAATTTGTCATCGATGAAGACACTGTCATTGTTAAATACATTGTTCTTTTTTTATACCTTATTTATTAGACTTAAATGATATGCAACTATATCAAAAAATTATTAAATGAGGAAAACATATTAAAAATGAAAAAACACATGTCCTTCAGCTAATAATTACCATTAATGTCCAACATTATCAGACCGTAAAGTAAATATAAAGGGATATAATATAAAGGGCTCCCATCCTGCTCTGAGCAGAGAAGCATATTGATCAGTCTATGGCATCAGCCAAAGGTCTTCAGCAGTTGGTCCTGAAGGAACAGTCAAATGTTTTTGGGAAATCTTCCTAATTGCTTTCTTGCCAAGAGCTGGGTGAAAAGATTGATACCACTATCATGTCTGAGCATTACATATGAAGCTCACCTCCTGGCTGTAGCTGCATCGTTAGCAGAATAATATTGATTAGTATCAGCTCACTCTCGGGTGGAAAGCGATTACGTTTATTACCCAAAATGTTGAACTATTAGTTTGAGGTGCCTTCAGAAAGCAATGCTAATGTTCTGTGTGTTTCAATGGATGGCGGTTCATCTGTTTAATCTCTGTACTGTCCCATGGGCACGTCCATACGCATGTGAGATGACCGTTAGCCAGCCGAGCTGCAATCGCCCACATGCCCTCCTACTCCATTCCCCCACTTCCACTGCACTACGGTTCTAGTAGGAGAGGTGTGTGTGTGTGTGTGTGTGTGAGTGTGGAAAGAAGGTGTGTGGCTTTTAGGGTTGTCAAAAGTATCGAAACTCAAAAAAGTATCGATACTAAAATGTTGTATCCGGATACGATACTCATTTTCAATATTGTTCCAATTGTTATTGTTTATTTTATTTATTTATTTTTTGCACTACCTCAGACCTGAAAGTTGTTATTTTTGCATTTTTTTTGTTAATAAAAATATTTCTTTTAAATTTTGGGGTCTTTTTTTCATCCTTGTGGTATCGAAAATGGTATCGAGTATCGAATATTTTCCTGAGTATCGGTATCGAGTTGAAAATTTTAGTATCGTGACAACCCTAGTGGCTTTGTGTTCATACAGTATATTTTCCGCATATATGCCACTTTGTCGTTTTGAACACGCTGGTGCCGACAGTATGGGATGTTTGTGTGCTTGAACATATCATGGTCCAGCTCTCTGCACTGTGTACACCTGCACCAGACCAGGGTTAGACCTATATGTCCATTCAGAGATGGAAAGGATAAACATCAAAATAGTGTTATGATGTAGGCATGGAAATTGTTGTCTAAAGACACTGAATATAAGCTACTGTATTTGCATTTTCTATTCGCCTTCCAACCCCCATATGGGTCTAACCCTGGTGTCGGCATCGCCTTCTAGAATAATGTTAATGTCATAGAATAATATGACACTGACTGTCTTGCCTCCTCTCTTCTCTACCCAGGCAGGAAAAACGGTGAGAACGACAAAAACTACGACACACTGGATCTGCCCAAGCGCTCCGAGCCGTCCAAAGGTAGGCCTCCTGTCAAGCAAAGCATCCCTCTGTTCAGGCTTTGGCTCCGGAGGGAGAGCATCCCTCAGTGTGGAAATAACTTGTCTCATTTAGATGGTACCCTGCAGGAAAGGACAGGGAGGAACGAGTCAGATGGTTGACAGCAGGGCCGGTGGAGCCGTGAGTGTGATTGCTTTGATTGGAGGCAGGTCGGGTGTGTGGGTCAACAAAGGCAGCGGTCGGGTCATTCAGCCTGGTTACATGGATTGTGCTTTCACTGTGGCAGTTGATAGGCGGCAGCTCGTGAAAACATCAAATCTGAACGCATTTCCTTTTATTGAATACAACGCCGAGAAACAAAAGGCCATAAACGCAGTCTGTTACTGTATACTCGGATCTATTGAGTTTGTAGATAAATAGCATCCATTGTTTTATCTGTTGCATTGTACTAGGATTTCGTTGGTGACGACGGGGCCTCGTCTTCTGTCCCACTACATGTCATATCATAATGAGACTATGGCTGAATTCATTAGTTGAATCACTTGGTTATTTGATGGACAAAAAATCTGCAACTTTTTTGATAATGCTATTTATATAATATTTTCAAGCAGAAATGTCAATCATTTCCTGGTTCTAGCTTTTCTTCTGGAAGGATTTGATGATCCTCTCTGTTTTATATAATTGGAATGTAATATACACTCAACAAAAATATAAACGCAACACTTTTGTTTTTGCTCCCATTTTTCATGAGATGTACTTAAAGATCTAAAATTCATTCCAGATACACAATATTACCATTTCTCTCAAACATTGTTCACAAATCAGTCTAAATGTGTGATAGTGAGCACTTCTGCTTTGCTGAGATAATCCATCCCACCTCACAGGTGTGCCACATCAAGATGCTGATCTGACATCATGATTAGTGCACAGGTGTACCTTATACTGCCCACAATAAAACGCCACTCTGAAATGTGCAGTTTTGTCTCACAGCAAAATGCCACAGATGCCACAAGCATTGAGGGAGCGTGCAATTGGCATGCTGACAGCAGGAATGTCAACCAGATCTGTTGCTCGTGCATTGAATGTTCATTTCTCCACCATAAGCCGTCTCCAAAGGCGTTTCAGAGAATATGGCAGTACATCCAACCGGCCTCACAACCACAGACCACGTGTAACCACACCAGCCCAGGACCTCCACATCCAGCAGGTTCACCTCCAAGATCGTCTGAGACCAGCCACTCAGACAGCTGCTGAAACAATTGGTTTGCATAACCAAACAATTTCTGCACAAACTGTCAGAAACCGTCTCAGGGAAGCTCAACTGCATGCTCGTCGTCCTCATCGGGGTCTTGACCTGACTCCAGCTCGTCGCCGTAACAGACTTGAGTGGGCAAATGCTCACATTCGATGGCGTCTGGCACGTTGGAGAGGTGTTCTCTTCACGGATGAATCTCGGTTTACATTGTTCAGGGCAGATGGCAGACAGCGTGTGTGGCGTCGTGTGGGTGAGCGCTTTGCTGATGTCAATGTTGTGGATCGAGTGGCCCATGGTGGTGGTGGGGTTATGGTATGGGCAGGCATCTGTTATGGACGAAGAACACAGGTGCATTTTATTGATGGCATTTTGAATGCACAGAGATACCGTGATGAGATCCTGAGGCCCATTGTTGTGCCATACATCAATGAACATCACCTCATGTTTCAGCAAGATAATGCACGGCCCCATGTTGCAAGGATCTGTACACAATTCTTGGAAGCTGAAAATGTCCCAGTTCTTGCATGGCCAGCATACTCACTGGACATGTCACCCATTGAGCATGTTTGGGATGTGCTTGACCGGCGTATACGACAGCGTGTACCAGTTCCCACTAATATCCAGCAACTTCGCACAGCCATTGAAGAGGAGTGGACCAACATTCCACAGGCCACAATTGACAATCTGATAAACTCTATGCGAAGAAGATGTGTTGCACTGCATGAGGCAAATGGTGGTCACACCAGATACTGACTGGTTCTGAGTCCCCAGACCCCCAATAAAGCAAAAAAATGCACATTTCAGGGTGGCCTTTTATTGTGGACAGTCTAAGGCACACCTGTGCACTAATCATGATGTCAGATCAGCATCTTGATGTGGCACACCTGTGAGGTGGGATGGATTATCTCAGCAAAGCAGAAGTGCTCACTATCACACATTTAGACTGATTTGTGAACAATGTTTGAGAGAAATGGTAATATTGTGTATCTGGAATGAATTTTAGATCTTTAAGTACATCTCATGAAAAATGGGAGCAAAAACAAAAGTGTTGCGTTTATATTTTTGTTGAGTGTATGTGTGTTTTAAACTGTTGGTTCGGACCAAACAAGTCATTTTAAGAATCTGACAATTAATTTGCCAAATGATAACTCCCAAGAACAAATTATGATCTTTCACCTCATGATCTTTGTACCGTTGCTAAGACAAGATATTGTGTTTTAAGTTGTTGATTTTTGTCCTTTGGACGAAGCCAATCGTTCCATGCCTTGTGCTAAGCTATGCTAACCAGCTGCTGGCTCTAGCTTCACTTTTGACAGTAGGAACATAAGGTGGTGGTGTCAATCGTCTCATCTAACTCGCTGTCAGAAAGGAAATCCCGAACTGTCAACGTATCCCTGAATGAAAACGACGATATAGTGAACTTTCTAGAAATGCTGTTAACAACAAGTAAAGTGGCAAGATAGGGACGCCTGTGTTTGGCTAATGTAGCTTTTTAAAATCGTCATCACATTGATTTAAAATCCTATGAGCCCAATACTGCCATAAAGGCACAGCTACCTCGGTATAACTGGCAGAGAAATCCTGCACATTTATCTTCATATTTCTTAACTGAGCCGAGAAGCCACAGTGTCGGACAAACATTACGCCGTCGCCCAAATTGGATGTCAGCAGCACACAAAAGGAGGATGGAAAGATGTGTTTTGCTGCTATTTGAAAAGTTAAATACACTGCTGTTGGGTTCAAGGAAATGTGCTTTTGTCCACCATAGTCGAAGAATAGTCACTGTCTGTTCTGGGACTCTTCCACTGCTTATCCACATCCACAAATATCACTGGGACATGCGATCAGCGATAGTATGTTGGCAAACGCCACATGAAGCCCCACACTGTCAGTAATGTGGGAGTTAGTGTGTGTGTGTGTGTGTGTGTGTGTGTGTGTGTGTGTGTGTCCCCGCACTTATTCTCTTTGCTTTTTGGCACAAACAGTCGTGACAGTCGCAAAAGCAAATTAGTAGGCGGCACATCAGTCCGGATGGTATAAGAGTGTGTATTTGCTTGTGTGTGAGTCCCCATAGTCCCTCTGTGGAGATGTCTGAGTGTGTGTCCATCCGTGGTGGCGTCTGGAATGCGCTTGTTATACACCCTCATGTGGTATTTACACATCAGCACCTTCATCAATGCCTAGTGGCAGGCGCTCAAAGTCAATACCACTTCCTTTCTGACTGTTAATTAGCCACATTAACACGGCAAAGTGGGCTCTCATTAAACTAGATCACAATTAATTGCCGTGCTTTTTCCAAGTTAAGCCGATTTTTTGCTTTTTTTATCACTCCTAAAGTAAAGGAAAGCAGATGAGCTCCGAGGATGATAATTAATATTTTCCGCTCCCTGGGTTTTCATGGGTAAAAGCCAAGCTGGCACGCAGCGACTGTGGATCTATGGCGGGTTGCAATTGTGGTGCGATTATGTTACACAATGTGGAACAACACCCATCGGAGTTTAGAATCCAGAGAAAGCAATTATCGTTATGGGCCTAAATGTCAAACACAGTTGAAATGTGTGTGTGTGTGTGTGTGTGTGTGTGTGTGTGTGTGTGTGTGTGTGTGTGTGAGCACTCAGCATTTTCTCGCTCACAGACAGACAAATCATATTTGACGTTTATTAGCTCCACACACAGGAATAACAACAGTGAGGTGCATGGATAATAAGCTTAATCACGAGAGCAAAACTCACGTAAAAGGCACATCAGTTTCTCCTCTTCAGGAAACTACGGAGGTGAAGGAGCGGCCGCCCGCTCGCCTGTAAAAGTCATCAGGGTGCCTTGTTTGTTTGTCTGGGAGGCCAGGCCCCGACTCTACCCTCCACCGCCACATCCCTTGGTCACGTGGTGAGAGACATAGATAGAGGATCTCTCGTTCCTGTGGCGATGGGTCAGACAGATAGGGGAGATTACCCATGTATCCCGGTCACGATCTGATGTTAGACAGCGAGGTCAACACCGGGACCAGGCCGGACCCGGCAGTGGGCAAACGATCCATCTCTTTCTTTGTGTGTGGATGTGTGAGTGTACAAGGAAAACAAAGAGAGAGCGAGAGGAAACACAAGCACTGATGGGTATTTTAAGTCTCTGTTTAGACTGTTGTGATATATGAAGTTTGAAGAAATGGGCAACGTGCCTATCTAAACATCCAGCAGAGCAATGTTTATTTGGAGACATGTTTCTGGCCACCTTATGAATGTTCAAACAATATTTGCTCTGCTGTGTGCTCAATTTTCCTGGGACAACTTACTTTTTGCAACCAGGCGAGTCACCCCCCGATGGCCAGCAGAGAGAATGCAAGTTTAAGGCATTTTGGCTACACTTGAGGTTGCTGCCTGGTCCTAACGTTGGTGTTTGGCAGGTACCCATCAGCTGTCTGCTGGGCCTGGAAGTGAAGCTGAGGAAAACAGTGAAACTGAAGAGTTGAGAGCTAAAAAAAAAAATTAATAATCAACTAATAGACACTAAAACGCTCCATACAGCTGAGGGGAAGTGCAGAGTTGGGTGGTTTGTCACCCCTTTCACCTTGTAGCCACTCCATACATTATTATTACAAATATATGTTTTGGTACAACTATCATTTTACCATTTATCATTCTAAAGAATTTAAGTGTAATTCTCATTATAGAACATTTAATCAGGAAACCAAAAGAGATATTTGACCTTTTCTTCCTTTAAGAAATAGCAAGACATTTTTGAGAAAGTCCCACTTTCATGTCTGTACAGTAATTATGAAACTAGAAGACAGTTATTTTAGCTGAGCATTAAGCTGGCTGGCTCTGTCCAACGTTATAAATATATCTCTACCAGCAATCTATATGTTGTATATCGTTGGCTTCATCTGGAGATCTTTCTCAGGGGTTATGTGCTGGACTAGTTCTCTTCATGGCCTCACTGTGAGGTTGCCAACCAACCAGCGATCTAACTCACAGGTTAAAAAGGGAATACATGTAATCAAATCATCCCAAATTCTGACCTATTACTTGAAGGCAGAGTGAAGCAGGTTGTGAATAATTCATGTCCTCTCTCCAAAGTGAAAGCAAAGTATCGTTATATTTTTTTTCTTATTAATAGCGCTCCAGCGGTTGTTCTGACACCCCAGACACCCTGCTACAAAATGAAATAACTTCCCTTTCAAAGTATAAGTTCAATATCGGCATGACTGAAAGTTGAAAGCGTAAAACATTGACCCTGACACGTCTATTTATTATTAGCCAAACATCAATACCTGCTCTTCTGCCCTCTGCTGACTAGATCTCAAAAATCGATGCTGTGTTTTTAGCAAACTTGTCCTGCCAGAGTCTCAGTCGTTGTGATTCATCTTTCTAGTTGATTATGTGGCTACTTTGTCCACCCTAATTGATTGAGTGAGTTATTTTGTCCGTGCAGTTGCATCAGAAGGGGGACGTTGTTGCGGGGCACGCACATCAATGGAGAGGTCCATTATTCATGCATCCCAGAGAGCAGAGGCAGAGAAGGAAAGAGGGGTGGCTGTAACAAAAGTCATTAACAAGTGTGAAAAGAAGCATTTCATTAAAGAGGCGGTGAGTGCGGCAGCCCCCTGAGATGATGAAACATTTTACCCAGCTGTTAATTGAAAGCACAGCGTAAACCTTTAGATTGGAGGGAGGTCAGGTGAGGGAAGAGAGGGGAGGGAGAGGTGTGTGCACTTCTTGCCTCTTTTCTCGGAGAGTGCAAATAATCTGCAGTAAAAGGTACAAATGATAGGTTTCCTTTTGCTGAGGTTTCCTCCAGCTTGACGAGGAGGTGGATAGAATACAGAGACGTTTCCGGCTCTTCTGAGAGAAACACAGCACCTCAAGTCAATTAGCCGTTACCTTTTATGTGGCCTTCAACTCTCCTGCCTTCTTTCTTGAGCACGTCGCTTTCCTCTGTTTTTGCCAGAGCAGCAGAGCGAAAAGAGCCTTGCGTCCTCTCTCAGCATGCAGCCGTGTTTCCAAAGAATAAAATGTACCAAAGTTAAATGTACATGCTGCAATCGGAGAAAGGCATCGGCACATTTCCACCTACTGACAGCAACACGAAGAGCTCTTTCCGCTGCGTTTCAAAAAGTACAAAGAATATAAGAAAGGAGAATTGGATGAGGATGGGAAAACCTTTCTGGCTCGTGTGCAGTCAGAGGGCTTGTAGTGGCCACAGTCCGGGCTGTGACACATATCTGACGGCACGTGGACCTTTGCAGATTTAAGCCTCAAGAGTCGACTGCCAGCCCTGTGATAGACTGGCGTCCTGTCCAGGGTGTAACCCGCCTTCGCCCAATGTCAGCTGGGATCGGCTCCAGCCCCCCCGCGACCCTGAATACAGGATAAAGCAGTAGACGATGGATGGAGTCGACCGCCATGTGAATCCAAACCTAGTCCGGACCAACGTGGTGGACCGAGCTGACCGAGAAATTCATATCTCTAGAGCCTCAGCGCCGCCGTGGCTTCACAAAAGAAGTCCAATGTGATGTTGGTAGGAAGGTTACTTTGTGATCACGTTGAGTTCATATATCAACCTGCCGTCCGTGTGCAGCATAGCGATATTAATCAAACCTATACATGTTCAACTCCTGATTGCCTTTTACCTCTTGGCCGGCTCCACTCTTATATGCTTTTATACGAGGATATAATTGGAAACTTTGCGGGTCGCTGCGGCTCCTCTGGCAGAGCTTATTCCCACCGTGATGAATCTTTTTTGTCATCCATCACAGCTGCGTTAGGTAGCGCTAATTAGTCATATCTGACAACAAGGGCAATCTGACGAAGCAATAAAGGCCTCGTGTTTGAAAAGCATCAGTGCTTTTCATGACATTGCCCTCTTGCTCTCTCTCTCTCTTTCTCTCTCTCTTTCTCCTTCTACCTCTCTTCCCACTTCTCATTCCTCTTGCTCTCTGCTGCTTCAGTGCTCTCTCCATCCCTGGGAGATTTATTGTCCTCCCCTCGCCTCACACACTCTGAGCAATTGATAAAACAGCGGCGTTTACCAAGAGGGCGAGTGTGTAGCGCGTCTCGCTGTTTTTGTCGAGCTGAGCATTTAATTTGGGGAGAGGTCTTAGCGTTGATAAACAACTGTGATGTAGCTGTTATGTATCACATTGCGTAACCCTCTTCGCCTTCATCCCACTGGAGATCTCTATTTGCAGTGTAATGAACAATGACTTCGCAATCGGAGTCATCTCCGTCTCCGATGCTTCGCCGCTCTTTAAGTCTGAGAAGTCACGGGCTCAGTTCAATCAGGGGGAAAATAACGGAAGCCGCACTTGCCTTGTGTGTCTCACGAGAAGCATTCCTCTTAATGTGCCGGCCGTGAATGTGATTCTTCTAATCCTTGCTGCCATATTTCTGTGGCTCGTAAGCGGCGGCGAGGAAAACAAGCGCCGTGCCCGAAGGCGTGATGAAAGTGAGCGGAGACGTTCAAGCGGATCCATTTTTGCCGCATCTTCAAGTCAATCAACCGCCGCCAAGTTTGCTTCAGAGTAGCACAATCCCCATGGGAGGGGACATTTCTGGCCTCTTCTGCGTCTATTTTTCCACCGAAGTTAAAGCGGAATATGATGAATAATTTACTCTCCGTCCCAAATGACAAGCAGCAGCCTCATTTAGGTGCTCGCCGTTTTCCACGCTGTGGAATCCAACACCCGCCTAGTGAACGCTGGCTCCTGGCCTTGCTGAGCTCCTGGCCTTGCTGAGCTCCTGGCCTTGCTGGCTCCTGGCCTTGCTGAGCTCCTGCGAGCTTGCAGCTCCTTGACCGCCGCGGTGAATTGACCGCACTTACCCTTTTGTTCACAGTATTCACCTCTCTTACCCCTTTTCCACCAACGCGAACCTAGTTCAAGAGCCGGGCCGGTGCCGTGCTGGTTCGCAGTTGGTTCAACTTGGAACCGTCCGAGAACCTGTTTGCGTTTCCACCGGCTAGAGAGCCCAGAGAACCACGTCATTACGTCACTGTATACGTCTGAGGTTTCCCCGCAGCGCTAATTTCAAGCATAGCAGACATGTCTCTTCAGAAAAAGTGTTTATTTTGGCAAATAATACAATAACAATAAAATACACAAAATACTAAAATCACAACATTTTTAGAACAAGTGTAGAACAGTGTGTGATCCATAGATAGATAGATAGTTTGATGTTTAGTCATCTGCAGGTTGGACCTCCGTTCAATATCGCCGATGTCCGACAGCTCTACAAACACAAACCAGAGAACAGTGGTTTAATCACAAACGTGTCCACGACGCTGTAAACACAGATGTTAAGTCACGTTGGTAGTTGGTAACGTTTAGTGAGCCAACAGCAGTCAGAAAGTGGCATGCTAACGTTGTTGTTAGCAATATCACGCTAGCTGGCTAGCTAGCCGGTCAGCTGACATTACCCGAGGATGCATAGCCACTAGTTGCTGCTGTTACAAACGTAATCACTAGCTCTGTAAACTAAACAGAAATGTGTCGTTGGTTTGCAACGAGGTGAAACATTTTAAAAGTGAAACTTACCGGGAACAGTAACGTTAGTAAAACTCCGCACTCCGCAGTGGCGTATTTTCCCCCGTTGCCTCGAGCGTTAACCCCGCCCCCAGCCCCTAACGTAAGCCGGGGCCGGTTCCAGCCCAGCAAAGAGTTGGGGCCGCTCGGGAACCAGTTTTCCAGGCCGAGAGCCGGCTCTTTGTCTGTGGAAACAGGAATAACTGGTTCGCGATTGGGCACCGGCTCCGAACCGGCCCTCAAAATGCCTGTGGAAAAGGGGTATCAGTGGCGTCCGTCGATCACCTCCCAGTTCTCACTCACTGCCGCCACATTTCACAGCCAAGCGGGACGCCAGATGACGGCCGGCTACCTCGTGGATGTCTGCCTATACAAAACACACGCGCACTTACACACATGCACATCAACATATAAGAGCTTCATTCACACGTACTTTCTCACTCTCAGCTGCTATCTTGACACATAGAGTCCACTCCCCACAGATCCAGACCGTCTGGCATCTTGCACCGCCATCCATCTCTTTGTAGCCTAGTTCCCTCATTTTTACACCTTCTTTATGAAAGAATACAGCAGTGAGTAGCATCGCCTCGATCACGTCTATCCTCCTCGAAAAAATAAGGAGACCAGTGTATCAAGAGTTGTGATGAGCGACTAATTGCTTTTGCATTCCTGTTCCATTTTTGCTGCAACCTTCAAGTGAAGAGGCAAAGCTAAATAGGATCCAAACAAACAGACATAAAAAAAGAGTTTTTGTATCTCAGGAGACCGTCCTAGTTAAATAAAGGAGAAATAAATATAAACCAAAACCTCGAGCTCAAACATCAGACACGTTCCTCTGGACTTTCCACCCAAACAGTTTGTGTAACGCTCACTGCAGTGAACAACTTTGCATGGGTGGTGGAGATAATCGATGCCTGTATGTCAAGGCACTGATGTTATTTTACTACATTTTCATTCACTTCCTGCGTCTGGATGCGTCTGGATGGATTGGACAGCGATCTGATATCAGATTCCCAGTTGAAATGCAGCCAAGAAGCATTCGAGGCAAATTGAAATGAGATTGTTGAGATGCATTCGAGGCAGATTTTGAAAAGATTTAAATGCATCAATTGTGTCAGGTTGCATAACTCTGTCCAACTGACTGTAGCCCCTGTGGTAATGACAGTAACGTCGTATTCCCTGCAGCTCCAGCGATTTTGAAACTTATGGCCGCACAGAAGGCATTAAGTGAATGTGCAGCATTAATCTGATCCCTGATCAGTGCCACCATTGAATAAGACAGCACAATGACCTGCATGGGGGAGCGAGCAGCATTAAGTTATTGGCCATGACGGCCAGCAGAACTTGATTCCTATCCAGGCGGCAACCCTCCGGTTCTGAAAATTGAAGCCACGGCTGAAGTGCCTTAAACTTGCATTCTCTATACTGGCCATCAGGGGGCGACTCCTCTGGTTGGTATAGGAATCAATCTCAAGTTTTAAGTCTTCTTCAATCCAGCATGATGTTAATTTAGTACATGATGGTCCATTTAGAGTCCAATACAACATATAGCAGGTATGTTTTAGGGTGTGGCGACTTTGTGAATGATCAGAGCATTGCTACCACAGCGTGGCCTTGCTATCATGCTACCAATACAATTAGCTACTAAGATGACTTTAACACTTAGCTTTAAAGTTTACTTTGAATGATGAAGCTAACTTTGTTAACAGCTTCATACCAGAATCCAGATGGATCCAGATCCAGTAAGGTTTCTGCTCGGGGTTCCACATTGTAGCTTGTGTTCGTCAGTTCCACCCGTCGCTCCTCCACAGTCCAAATATGGTCACTTCCTTTCATTGGTTTGAAATATTTCAAGATGGTGATGACCAAAATCCAAGATTGCTATGGCCAAAACTCACAGACTTACAGCTCAATGAATTGATGCTTGATTGACACTCCTCACATGTCAATCACTTCCTATCCTTTAATATTGATAATACAACTAACACAGAAAAGTGGCTAATTATGTGGCTAGCGCTACACCCCACTCCACCCCGTTCAACTCGCCACCATCCTCTCATGAACACAGGCGGTGATGAAAAGGAAGTTATGATAAGACGAAGAGGAGTAAAACAACAGTTGAAGGGAGTGAGAGGCTTATTTAAGTGGGATCACCTTGTGTTTGGTTGGAAACACAAAGAGGTTTGCATAATAATGTTATTCCTAGGAGGTCTCATTTTGGAATGGCTGCTGTACACATCATTAGTGGAACGAAGTCCTTGTACAGTACTGTGTGTTTGCGTGTGCATGTGTTGCTACATAGCAACATTTTGTAGGATAGTGGTGCACCTCTAAATCCCAGCACTTTCTCTGTGGCAGCGCATAAACCGAACAGCACATCCACCCACTCAGCAGTGATCAACTGCTTCTCTAGTTGTTTAAACTTTCCTTACCCCCCAAAAAACTCCTCTTACTCCTCCTCTCTACTCTTCGGATGATTAAGCACGTCATTGGCCTCCCCCGTCTCCCTGAACCTGAGTGGTTGGAGCAAAGCGATAATTACGAGACAAGAACGACTCCAGCAAAAGTAGGAGGAAGCGTAGTGAGATGTACTTGCCAACTAGAGCCTTTGTTTGGCCCCGTTTGAGCGCCGCTTCCAGTTTCTGTGAGAGACGCTTTAATCTAATTAAAAGCAGATTAATTGCACGCATTGCTAGAGCTACAGCAGAGGCTTAGTGAGAGGGGGAAAATGCACCCCCCCAGAATTTGCCACTGTCCCGTTACTGGTAAGCAGTCGATGAAGTATTGGTCGTAAACAGTCTAGACTGTTGTAAACAGAGGGTTTAAATGCACCCTAAGGACTGCTGTCCTTGTATACAATCGAAGGAGAGGGTCATATGGAGCAGAGACGACTTGAGCACTGGCAGGCGTCCAATTAAACTGTCCCTCCACTGGCTTTTACTCCAACCATAAATTCAGCCGTATATATATTAGCAAGCTAGCCAGCACGATGCTTCAGATGATATTTTAGGGATTTAACTGGTGCTTCTGTCCCATGTGACATGAAATGTGAGCGCCCCGTGTAAGCAAGTGAGCTGAGAGGCCCAACGTTCCTGTGACTAATACAACCGCCACAACAGAGAGAAGAAGTAGAAGTGGAAGCAGAAATGGTCAGAGATGGATGGAGCGGGAAGGGTGAGAAGAGGGCGACATGAAACAGTCAGGTTTCAGCATCCGCAGCCAATCTGTTTGAATGGTTTATAATCACAAGCACTTTTGATTTTAATGTTTGATTTTGACGACATTTAAGCTGCCAGGGGCAACGCGCCTCATCGTCACTGCCTTTCATTTGACTCTCATAAGCACATACACAAACACACAGACAGACACACACAGACACACACACACACACACACACACAGACACACGCATCCAAATCCTAATTCACACAGCTGTCCACGAACACAGTCCCGCACACACACAGATACACTCTCACACACACACACACACATGCACACGTAAAGTGCACCGTGCCCTTTACCATGAGGGTGGTATTATGTGGCTATTAGAGGTGCTGTGGTTTGTCAGGGCGTTGCAGGGAGAGATAATATTACCTGAGAAGATTGACCACAGCATCCACTATGTGTGTGCGCTGGTGTGCTGGTGTGTATGTGTGTGTGTATGTGTGTGGTGGTGGGGTGGGGGGAACAATGACCAAGGCAAGAGTTAATCCGGAGTATCCATCACACTTTAGCGTGCCATTTCACGGGGGGGGGGGGGGGGGGGGGGGGGTTTGGCGAGGCTGGAGGGAGCGCTAAATGAGAGATGGTTTGTGACACTGACCCAGACAGAGGAAATCCCTACTTCATCCAACACCATCACACATCTCAGTGCAGACATAGCCAGAAACAGAAGGTGCATTTGTTGAGGTGCTTCTGGTCTGGCAGTGGTACACCAGGTTTTTGTGTTTCTTTAAATACAGCCAACAACCTAAACCCGTCAGTTTTCCTCAGATGTTGTCTCGTTTAACCGGGGTGCATATTCACCTCTTCCTGCATTTGTCACATATAAAGAGGTAAATGTAATTACAGAAACGATTGCTCCTAAAAATACTCACCCTCTCCTGGTGCTGGCAAAAAGACACAAGCAAAAACTGAGAGAACAACTTTAAGGTCCTACACAGCCACACAGCTATGATGGGAATAATCCGTTTTTCAACCCCAAAATATCTAGCTACAGTAAAGTCAGAGAAATATAATCCAGTCTGAACCAGACGGCAAACTCCAGTTCTGGAAAGTGAAATCATTGCTGAAGTGCCTTAAACTTGCCTTCTCTCTAATGGCCATCAGGGGGCGACTCCTCAGGTTGCAAGAATATTGATTGCATGGAAGTCGATGAGAAAAGGATCCTACATTGTAAACATTGTAAATCTACCATGATGGCATCGCTACCATCCTACAAATGCAATTAGTATGAAAAATGACTTCAACACTTAGCTGTAAAGTTTGAATGATGGAAGCTTGTGTACATCGGATCCACCCGTCGCTCCTCCAAATGTGGTCACTTCCATTCACTGCGTGCAAAGATTACAAGATGGCCACGGCCAAACTGATATACAGTTCACGGTGTGTACGTGGCCATACAGGCCAGAGGAGAGAGTCTAGTAATAATGTGTGAAATATGTAGCACCTGTGTGGGTGGATATGCCGTACAACGACTGCATAGAGGCTTTCCATAAACCCAGAACACAAAACAATGAATGAACTCGGGTGAACACAAAAGGAGACTAAACAAAGCAGAACAACTAAACCAAGTGGACCTCCAGAGACAAAGAGATACAAAGAAACACAACGAGCCGCCTCTGTGCTACAAAACCCACTGGCCATGTCCTTCATTTCCGTGCACAGGAGGTAAACCGGTTAATCCATTTGTTCCAGCACCTTCTAAACTCTTTAAATGCAGAGTGTCTCCGCTTCAACCTTAAAAACCTGCACCGTGTTGTTGGCTGTGATAATGCCCCGTGTTTCGGTTGTTATTTGAGCCATACACCCCCCCCCCCCCCCCACACGCACACACACACACACACACCACCCCCTCCCCCCTTCCCGCTTCTAAGACCTCGATCTTCAGTCCTCGTTTCAGTGCACTGCCACATCTCTATTAACCCCCCATCACACACACAAGCAGTCCACAGGATTATCTGGGCTTATTCCCGAAGGCTGGACACCCAACCTCCAAAGCCTCATCCCAAACCGTCGAGTACATCATTTCACTTCCACTGCATCAGTTTTTCCTTCTGGAAGATTGTTGCCCTGACGCTATCCAATGCATCTCTGTGGACTATTTACCAGACAGCTCCCATCCACCGTCACAATTTATTCTTACCCCCTTTACTCCCTTTTACTTTTCTCTCTTCTCCCTTCCTTTTCTGGTTCCTTACCTCCTATCTCACTCTCCATCCTCCTCCTCCGCTCCTTCTCTGTTGGTGCACAATTTCTTGTGTTGTGGACTCCAGCTCCCTCCTTCTCTCTTTATCTTCATCTATTCCTCTCTCTACCTATTTTTTTAATATCTCTGTCTCTCTGGCAGGCTCTTGCCTTTGCCTGAGTTTCTAGTTTCATTTGTGTCTGGCTGAGGACGTGACTTGCCTGGGTAAAGAGAGCAGACAATCAAGGTGATGCTGAAACACGCTGCATTCTTACTAAACGCACACAGTCACACACACACACACACACACACACGCGCAAACACACTCCAAAGCACTTGAGCGTGTGAGGGGGCTCTTGCTCCTAAACACTAACTTCCACGGTGCACAAGCAGGACTCCGCCACTAATTGCAGCCCTCGGGCTAGCATTTCAGCCAGCCCTGTGGAATCACAGGAATTTTAGGTAAGGTCCAGAATTTAAAGGTGCTTTGGTTGCCGGTTTGGTTGCCTCTCACAGTCGTGAATGAAGTGCATCAGCTAAATGAGCAGGTTGCCGTGTTCTGAAATGTACGGATTAAAAGCAGTTTGTTCCTTTTTCCTTGTTTTGCAGCTGTCTCACATAAACTGACAGATTTGTTAGTGGCATGGAGATGGGGTTTCCATAGCAACCCTTGTTCTACTGCACTCTTTCATCTCTTGCCTCCATCAGTAGGTAGAGACATTTTTGGAATTGTCTGCTTGGTTTTTGTGTTTCGTGGTGGCGATACGGGAGGTGAGCGAAAAGAAAAAGAGAGAAACTGGTCAAGGAAATAAATGTTCCTCCTCCGTATCTGTTCCATCTTCAGCCAACTCGATAGCACAGTCCAGACATGTGTCTGCAACGTGACGGATGGAAGACCACGATGGGAAAGATGACCATGTTTATGAATTGGGAGGGTTCTCTCTCTCTCCCGCTCTCTTTTTCATATTGTTGGTGAAATTATTTCCCTGCAATACCAACATGCCAGAGTGGAGCAGCATGTGACGTGGGCTGACGTCACTCCTCGGGCTGCTAGTGTGCTTCTTCCTCTACTGGAGATCCCAACCTTCTTAGCAGGTGTTCAGGAATAACGGCAACCTCCGGTGTGAAAAGTGTAATCACCGTTGAAGTGCCTTTATTGGCAAGGAAGTCTATGAGAAAATGACTCTACTTCTCACTTGATTATTATCTCAGTAAACATGAGTTTATGATCTCAATCGCTAGTTTCAAGTCTTCTTGCACAAAGATGGTGATGGCTTGAGACATAAAACTAATAAAGGAAGTTTGATTCATTCCTTTTAAGGTTTATCAGATATCATACAACACTCTTTTATAATCACTCTCTTGTAATCTTTCATTCCATCAATAGCAGGTAAACAGACTTAAACAAATAAGGGACATTTGAACATTTGAATTGCATGTAATGTAAGTCATCTGGTGCTGTGTGATGATCTTTCAGAAAAGTCAAACAATACGTCTTGGAATAGTTTTTTGATTTTTGATTGTAATTATCTGAACCTGTTAATCACGTCAACTCCAGAACAGGTCGTAATGATTCAGTGATGATATTGTAAAGGATACCAGTAGGCTACACACTTGTCTTTGTCATATCCATTATCATAAGCTATAATTATATATCTCCACCTTTAACAGTAGTACCCTGCTGCTCCACTGCTGTGTGTAAGTGCTGTCACACATGTAATTCTGATTAGAGAGGCCCAATGAAATACGCAAATACAACTTGGAAAACAGAAAATTGACTTCCCGCCCCTTTGATTTGTTTCTATTTCCAAGTAAAAGCACCTAGATGCATGATGTGCACATCTTTTACACGGAGGTAGCAGCACACACAGGTGACTTGTTCTATCTGGCAACTACACATTAGGCGATATTAACTTTGAAAGTCACTTGTTGAAACACGGCATATTGTTATTAAATACTTATATTTTACGCACCACGCAACTCGAAAAGTGACAGATCTTCTCAATATGGTTTCCATCCGAAGGGGAAATAATATCTCCACCTGACAGAGATTCTAATATGAACTAACACATTTCACCTCGGGCCCTGAAACGCTATTACATTTGCAGGAGGGACATTGGAAACAAACAACCAGAGCATTACCACCGCTGATCCACTGAGAGGCCGGATCGCTGCGAGGCACATTCTTGAGAAAGCCACAGAAAATCTAATACAGCTATGGCTCAAGAGTGAGAGCCCCGCCGGCTGTGTTTCTGTCTAAAGTTCAGCGGCTGCAGCGGATGAGATGGTGCGTTTCCAAAACACATTGTTAAAGGTCTTTGACGTTTCAGACAATCTGGTGTCAGTGTCTCTTTGCTACCGATGTTGATGTGTCCTCTCTGGACTAAGAGTCCACAGCAGGACTTTGCTGGCCAATCAGCACAGGAAAGAGGAAGTACTCCCCTGTCACTGTCGAGGCAGCTTGCTGAAAAAGCTCCTATTGTGCTTAACGGTAGGAAACCAGCTTTGATGGAGCAGACTTTATGTAGTGCTGGAGCAGGACCTGTTGCTTCTCCCCCTCCGCTCTGTCTCTTTCCCCATGTCCTTCTCACCCCATCACACCGGGACATGTTTGTGGTCCAAAGCCGATGGTGAGCTGTCCAAAAAGATGGGCCATTTGCCATCTTCTGCCTCTCTTTATCAGCATCCAAAAATCTAAGGCCAAACCACCATGTGGGAATGCTAATGCATGGTGCCCCGGGGGCCGCCCATAGAGATGCCAATCTGCAGCAGGGGCCGACTGGGAGAGGAGAAAGTGAAGCCTCCTGGACCCTGTCAGTCTGAAGGGTGAACCGGGGGCCTTTGCAGCCTCTGCTTTGACTCCGGTAGGCTCCAAGTCTGTCAGCAGGACCGCGGGGAGAAAGGAAATGCACAGCTTCCATCACATGTTCTCCCTCCAGCTTAGGATGATGACAACCAGGCGTGGGTCAAATTGTTGTTTTTTGTTGGTGTGTAACACGTTGGTTTGTCATGACATGAAATTGTACCGGAAAGAGCAGAGAAAGAAACATTTGAAAGTCAATTGAGTGTATTTTTCTGTGATTCATTGAAAGCATTAACATGCGTCGGGTACGTGGGCCTGATGACATGCAGCCCTGACATTAAGATGCATCTCCAGAATACAAATGGAATGAGAACTCTCCCATTTCAGTGCACGTCACCTCCTCTCGCAGTGCTTTTCACTTCACTTCTACCCTTCCCCAAGGGTACCTGCTGAACAAGCATGTTTCTACCTTAACTGATTTATTTGCACGCAGAGACATAATTTGCTCCTCAAAGCATGCATGACCAAAAAAATATATATAAATTCCAAACACTAGACTCGGCGAACCCTGACAATTTCCGTGTTTTGTTTACGTGGCTCCACCGCTCACCTTTTGTAGTTTTTAATGAACCCAAGAGTCACGACCGTTATTCTACCGGTGGCATAATACTTTTAATGATGTGCTGATTTAGCCATCGCCCCTCTGTGGCCCGTCCTGCCAAACTCGTCATTAGAACTCTAGCGCTCTCCCATGTGCCTGTGTGTGTTACATAAAGACACACTGATGAGCAGGAGACGACGACTTGAGGCTGATTTATCCGAGTTCCATAGGGGGGGGGGGGATGTGACTGTGGCCAGCGTATGTGCTAGAAGTATTTCTCATCTCATTTCCTCACCTTGTCTTCCACTTCTCGACCTGGAGAGACCGAACAATGAGCGCGACGGCAGTTCCTTTCAATTAACCAGTCAGGAGCGCAAAGGTCAGAAGCTGTGTGTTACTGCAATGTTCCTGTAAAGGTAGGAAGACTACGTAAGAGCACACGCTGTTACAGAAAGATGACTGAGGATGACAGATAGGAGGGAGGTTTTTTTCTGCTGTTTGTTTTTTTTTTCTCCTCCATCTGCCACTCTCTTTATCTTCCTTCATCTCTCTCCGGTCCTTTCACAGCGCTGTAAAACTCCCCTATGAGTTGTAGAAAATGATACGCCATCATGTCCCTCTGATTCCATGGAAGTGCTATGTGTGGAAACGGAGCAGCAGATAAATGGCTGCTGGTACAGCAGCAGGAAGTTGGAAGGGACCCGTACGTGTTGTAGACTGGATCGATGAACATCACCTTTTGACAGGGCCAGGGCTGTGTGTGTGTGTGTGTGTGTGTGTGTGTGTGTGTGTGTGTGTGTGTGTGTGTGTGTGTGTGTGCATGTGTGCATGTGTGTGTGCGTGTGTGCGTGCGTGCGTGCGTGCGTGCGTGCGTGCGTGCGTGCGTGCGTGTGCGCAGAGTTCCAGTTCTGCACAAATGCAACCGACTATCCTAAAGCAGAGATCATCAACAGGGGGTCCGGAGAGAAGATTTACTGCAGTCCCATGTCCAAAAATAGACCTTAACATGAATACAACCTATAATAAGCAAATCTAAATCTTCCTGTTTGTTTAATATTATGTTGTGAAATTGTGATGTAGAAATGGCAAAATAGAATTATAATATGAATCTGTCAATTATAATTTTAATAGCTTAGCATTATACATAATTACAAAGTACTGTTAATAGGCACTACACATTATTATTGGTACGGTTTAATAAGCAACACAAACATACGGTATGTAATTGGGGTCCCTCCACTGTGTCACGATCAGTTAAGGGGTCTTTGGCTTGGAAAACGTTGAAGACGTCCTTCCTAAAGGAAGGTTGGAGTCAGTGAGAGGACTCCTCATTGTGTTCACATAATGTACGTATGAGTGTGAGGAGCGTCACCTCCGTAAGCCGTCAGTTAATCCATTATCATTTACCAGCCCGTCACACAGCTACACCTTGGCTTTAATTGCAGCCAATGGCTACGTGAGCAAAGGAACGCCCTGCACTGAGCATCGCTCCATCACTTCAACGTAACTTTGTTTCTAACCCAGTTTCCATGCGCTGCAGCACCACAAAGCCCCGTCTCCTCAGCATCCGGCCGCTAATTGAGCCTCGCCTCGGTTGCAGTGAGTTGTCACCGTCTTCCTCTGCTTTCAAAAGTGACCTGCTGCTCCTCCCCTCTCACCTCATTTAGGAATGAGCTTAGATCTCCCGAGCATTTCGTGCACGCCTTCCCGATGTTGCCATTTGTGTGTGTGTGTGTGTTTGTGTATGTGTGTGTGTCCCTCAGCGTGTTTTAGCAGGAATCTTGTAAGGAGGCCACAGTTGTGTGTGATGTTTGTTCGCCACAGCAACATGCAAGCATGGGAAATATCCACGTTGGGTTCAGCTCAGGCCGCTGGAACTTAGCACTAACATTATTTACACTACACTGTATGTAGTGGAGGTCGGCATTTTGGCCATTCACATCTTGGATCAGTGAACGCATTTGACCATATTTGTTCTGCAGAGGAGAGGAGGTGGATCTGGCATCTGCTTTCTGGTCTGTTGGACTCTAAATGGACCATCATGTACTAAATGAACATCTTGCTGGATTGAAGAAGACTTGAAACTAGAGATTGAGACCATAAACTCATGTTTACAATGTTTACTGAGATAATACATCAAGAGAGAAGAAGGACCATTTTCTCATAGACTACAATCAGAGAGGAGTCGCCCCCTGGTGACCAGCTGGGAGAATGAAAGTTTAGGCATTTCAGGTTTGGCTTCACTTTTCAGAACTGGCAAGACCATAATGGTGTCATTATGGGTCCTGAATGACACACCTCATAAAATGTGTAACATGCAAACCATAGCAGGGCTGAACACTAACATTTAAGTTGTTGCCACCAAATATCAGCTTTTGGTTGCCGAAAAGGAAAACTGTAGATGCCGTTATTTTTTAGTATTTGAGGTTCCAGGTTATACATCAGCTTAAAGGGATAATATGCAACAATTGGTCCACCACCACTGCTTTGTCACGCGCCTCCATTACCATAGAAACACCCACAGAAAACAGATGATTGATTATCAGTACAGCATATCGCAATATTTTTGTGCAACAATATTGTATAAATGTATAAACATTGCAAATACAAGTTAAACCTTTGGTAACCATTGTCATTTTTCAGTCCACCAGTTTTTCCTGGTGAGGTCATGAGTAAAGTCAGTGGGACTAGCAGCCAATTGGTCAAAACAAAAGATGGATGTTGCTGCAAAATAGCTTGCCCTTTATCCTACTAGATAAAACAGATGTTGACAGACTGCATACTTTGCAGTTGGAAAAAGGTAACATACTGCAATATACATTGTCACAATACTAGCTGTATTGCGCAATGTTTAAGATTGTATTGGTACTTAAGTATTGTGATAATTTCGTATTGTGGGCGGTTTCACCATATCGTGGTTTTGACCGGTATGAAAATCCTAAAACTGAGACACGAGTGAAAATGAGACGAGACAGTCTACAAAAAGTCGTCTCCAGACCAAGACCAACCGATCTTGTTTATACAATCCACATGTTCAACCTATGAATTATGACCGGGAGCTTATACCTCTGATACGAAATAGTTGGCTGCAGCTCCACCTCGACCAACTTTTACCTCACTTTCAAGTAAATGATCAGAATCCTAAGTGGAAAAGAAGTGAACTTGCATCAACTCCACGCTACCAGCGGATCCATCCGTATTTCAATAATCTCATCATGTTTGCGGTCCATCACAGGATATAAGGCTGTGGGCTGCCCTGTGCAGAGCCAAGGTCACGTAACACTGACAGCTCATCTCTCCTCTGAATTGTAATTCTGCCTAACAAACTGAGAGCTAACAGGCCAAACGGCTAGCAGGAGATGACGGACAACGGCAGAATACCGTTGCCAACAGTCTTGGTGCTGACATTAAGCCCCCGCTAAGGACACAGAGTGAAAGCTCTGGCAGAGATGTTCTCTGGCTGAACAGCGAGAAATTCCACTAAGGATAAAGGAATTAGTTTAAAGGCCCAGTGAATTCTTCCCCATTATCATCATCCTTTATTGAACAGAACATGTCTCTTTTCTCTCTCTCTCTCTCTCTCTCTCTCTCTCTCTCTCTCTCTCTCTCTCTCTCTCTCTCTTCATTTGTAAAATGCCAATTTCATAAGTGGCTTCAGTTGATTGCCAGACCAAGACCGCAGCCCGTGCAACATGCAGGTTTGCAGATTAAAATACCGGAATAAAAGTTACCGTTTTAAAGTTGCAGGCAAACTTGGCGACAGTGGTTCAACATGGCTGACATGTTGTGCAGAGTGGGAACGGTTCCTTTGGAGATGAAGTGTCTGTCAACGGAAGTTGCTGTGAGATGGTCTCCAGTTTGCTGAGTGTGCAGCCAGCAGGCCCAGAAATATGAGGAGCGTGCAGGATGTTGCTGAGTGTCTAGTTTGCAGACTGGCCCCCCCGAGAAAAACCCATCGATGTGATTCATGTTGTACCACATGGCTACAGCCAGCGCCCGGTGCATGACGGCTCCCGCTTCTTTGAAAATAACTTCTCAAGATTTCTCAAGCAGCACCTTCAGTCACATCCTCCCGAACCTGGCAGTTCCTCCCACACACATTCTGGAGGAGCAGAAGGCCAAAGGCATTGAAAACCCTACTTTGTGAGCGTTAACAACTATGTAGCTGTGTCTGAATCTGGCAATCTGAGTTCCGCTCTCTGCAAATTACGGGTGTGAGATGTGGATTTAGAGGCACAAATGTCAGGTTGGTGTTTCCGTTGAACATCTCAAGCACACAAATGACACACTGCTCTCTTCCACTGTTTTGTTTTCTTCCCCTGGAATAAAAGCAAGTCGATAAGAAAAGGACATGTTACCTCAAGATGCCCTCTTAAGGGTTTTGATTCATGCTTTTATACTTTGGACACAAGTCACACTTGTTACAAAAAGATCTTGAAGAATTCACGAGGGCCTTGTCAGCCCTTGGGCATCTATCAAATGGGGTTACTATCCATCCCTGCCCACATAATACAGGGGTTTTCAAATAGAACCTCCGGAATTCTGGCCTCCCAACTTATGGGGAGAAACAGTGGGTAATACTTTCTTTAATTTGAGCCTAGAGGGATAGAGGAAGGATTTGAAATTGCTTGTGTGCTGTCACCGAGGATAGGAAGGAAGCTGCTGGTGAAATGGAATTTCTGTAAAAGGAGATTTTCGCCACCAGTTTCAAAGCGTCAGCTGAGTTGTGCAGAAGTCTGTTAAGCCTCAGTGAGCAGTAGCAGATTGTGCCCTCTGTGGAAGCACTATGGCCTTATTTCTGGCTTTGTTTTGACTCCTCACTCTGCAAACATTCACTTTCCTCTTTTGCCATAGATTTGTTTTCCCCCATATGAACCTAAAACATAGAACCCGACCGATTTATCGGTCAGCCGATTCAATCGGCCGATATTAGCCTATAGATACATTGGCATCGGTGCATACACTGGCCGCGCAGATGTGCAGATATAGAGGATATAGAAGAATCAAACATGGAAAGGGCTGGAAGAGTGATTCAGAAATGGTGTCATTACAAGTTAGAACTTGACAGAAGACACTGACTTAGACAGATTTAGTTTAACAACTATTTTGCATAAACAGCAGTCAATATGTTTTATTTCTCTTTTTAATACCATATATATATAATGCATCAGTAATCACTTTTGACCAGGTGCAATGATTATATTGTTGTTTTCTCTGCACTCTAGCTTTGTACTTTGCTACACAGTTATATTGTTTTGACATACACTGCAGCTTTTTTGCATGGATTGTACCGATGTTTTTTTCTTACCTGTTGCTGCTTGCACCTTTGTCCTACACCACCGAACTCGGGCCGTTTCACCAGACTTTCCTCCTGCTGCCTGGTGGATCCTGCCGTTTTTCTAGCTGCAAACCATCGCTACCAGCACCAACACCTGCTTCTTCCGGGCCCGGATAACCCTCATCTGGATACTGTAACATCACCCGGCTTAGCGAGCAGCCACTGCTAGTCGGCCGGACAATTAGCGTGCCTTTGATACCGCTGGCTCCCTGCCGCCGTGAGCTATATCTCCAGACAGCCTCTCCTGGAGCACCTGCCATGCTGTGGACCATCCTGCTGTGCTACCTAAATCCAACTCAGCTTTCATCTCAGAGAAAAATGAACTTCTTACCTCACTCTGTTCCACATCTGCAAACACCGTCATACTTGGAGATATGAACATTCATGTTGACACCCCTCCTGTGACCATGCAGCTGAATTTCTACAATTACTGGACTGTCTCAACCTCAAACAGCATGTCGACATCCCCACACACAACAGAAGGCACACGCTCGACCTGGTCATTACTGACTCTGCCCCATTACAAAACCGCTGGTGTATGACGTGGGAGTGTCAGATCACAAAATCATTTCACTGAGTTAAAATGGTCGCACCTCACCAAGCCTAAACGGCAAATTCACTTCAGGAACCTGAAAAACATCAACCCATACACCATGACCTCGGAACTCCAGCAAATCCCCCTCTCCAAAGACCTCCTTTTTCCACCTCAAAAACATTGCCAAACTCAAAAACTACAATACATCCAAAACAGTGCGAAAACATGATCACATCACACCCATCCTTCATTCACTTCATTGGCTTCCTGTTTCATTCAGGATCGAATATAAAATCTCTCTCCTTACCCATCAGTGCATCCAAGGAAATGCCCCTCCCTACCTCAAAGAACTCCTCACACCACAAACCTCCTCACGAAACCTCCGCTCTGGTAACAAAACCCTGCTTCACCCCCCCAGGACCAAGCTCCACACTATGGGGGATTGGGCATTTGGCTCAGCCCCCCCCCCCCCCCGCATGTGGAGTTCCCTCCCTGATCACCCGAGGGCTCCACAAAACGTTGACTCCTTTAAGAAGGGCCTAAAAACCTTTCTTCTTAAAAAACATTTTAGTTAACTTGTGCTCTTTTTGTGCTCTCCTTAAACCTACTTTAATTCTGTTTTTATTTTGTTTTAAATTTTGGCTTACTCTGTAGCACCTTCAGATCGTTGTTAACGATGAAAAGTGCATTACAAATCAAATGTATTATTATTATTATTATTATTATTATTATAAAACCTGAAGACATGTCAAAAGGTGCCTTCAGGGTGATCCAAATGGTAAAGAATAGTTTTTGCTGAAGCCATTTAAAGCTGTCGAATTGTCTCCCCTTCCTGCAGCGTGATGATTCCGCCATTAAAAATGCATGACTCCCTCCAGAGATGAACAGCTCGACATGACCTTGACAGAAGACACATCCTCGCTATGAAACCCCTGCCTTTTAATTGAATCGCATCTTGTTGATCCCTTGTAAAGCACTCAGTGGCAAACCTGTTTGTGCAAAATAAGAAAAACTCTGGATGAATAAATTTGATTTGGAGAAGGGGGGAGCCCCCCCCCCCCACCCCCTCTCTCTCTCTCTCTCTCTCTCTCTCTCTCTCTCTCGCTGTGCCTGCTCTGTCTAATAGCTGATAATGTAATTACGCTTCCATCAGTGGGAGGCCTAATGATTGACTGGTGGAATGTGTTATGTGCTAGCGAGATAAACCGCCCTCTCAGATACTCGGGGTTTGATCGGATCAATAATTTCTCCCACTTGTGTTCTCCTCATTTGTAATACTGAAGTATTTTCAATCATAACGCTTCAGGAAAGATTCTTGGCGCTGTTCCAAGCATTTCTTAATAACGCTGTTGCAGCCTGTCGTTGAAACCATGTGGATGGACTTTTATTCCTGTATATGCTGTGGAATTCTCAAGGTTGTCTGCTGTTACAGTAGCATTGTAGTGTTGAACCCAATGCCCCCCCATCGCCTGTCTTGCCAGGGAGTCTAACCATTGTGTGCGTGTGTTTCTCTGTATTTCCCTGCAGGCTTTGAGCTGCTGTATCAGCCAGAAGTGGTGAGGCTCTACCTATCCCTGCTGACGGAGAGCCAGAATTACAACACCCTGGAGGCCGCTGCCGGGGCTCTGCAAAACCTCAGCGCTGGACAGTGGACCGTGAGTCCGGGGTCGGGGGGGGGGGGGGGGGGGGGGGGCACAGCACGTAGACGCCATGTCCATATCTGAATTTGACTCTGCTTTACTCACATTATTGCAATGTCCATCCTCATCTCTGACCTTTCAGTAGCAGATATCTTGGATTGCGATAGGAACAAAAAGTCTAAAGGACTTGAAAGAAGACAGATGTCTAAACTGAATTTAATCTCAAGACAGAGACTCAGGTAGCTCAAAAGCAATCTTTTCATTGATGCTACCTCTCTGACATGTTTAGATAAGTGTTGGATAACTAATGAACGCCAAACTTTGATCTCTGCGAGACGTTTGCCTCTGATGATGTGAGGACCTGGAGAGCCGGGATCAGACAGTTATTCCAATGAGAAGGACTGAGGAGCCGCTGAGAGGCTGGGTGCATTCGGTCCACGGCAGCAGCATCACTGCAGTGCAACTCTTAACACCCATGTGTCAGATTGTCAACACGTCCTTCAGTCCTCTTGGAATTCATCGGCAGCCTAAAGGCTCCTTTCTCCAGTGGAATCAATGCCAGGACTCTTGGTTTCATCCCTGAATCTCACATTTAGTGTTAATAATTCAGTGGTAGTGATTTTCAGCTCAGTTGAACATTTTGAGGAGAAATGTCCTTCCTTTTGGCGTTTTTCCGGTCGGAGCTGATCAGAACACCTGGCGAAGGATGGGGAACCTGTTGAGCTGCTAACCCATCACAGAATCACATCTGGACAAAGCCTGCCCCTGCTCCCTGGAAGGATAACATAAGTGCTTCTTTAAATCCTCTTTGCTACTGCTTAGTTCTGGGCCGCTGGATTGGCCTGTTTCTTACAGCTTACTACTGCCACCTGGTGGCTCAGCCGCACCTGTCCTCTGTTTAATTACATCTCTTGGGGTACCAGTGCTTAGAAGATAAACCCTTTTATGTCAAACTTAATGTTTCATGTTACAAAAAATATGAAAAAAAAACTAAAATCTACTGATGTTTGAATTAAGACGAATTATAGCACATGTCCATTCAGAGCCCCACTGTGTAATGTTGTGAATTAGTCAAGGAGCAGCGCCGAGCTGATTCGTTTTGTAGTTTGTAGTGTGTGTGTGTGTGTGTGTGTGTGTGTGTGTGTGTGTGTGTGTGTGTGTGTGTGTGTGTGTGAGGAGGGCTGGATAGACGATAATTCAATATGATAATGTATTTTGGTTCAGTGGAATCGTAGCCTGATAATAACAAACTGTTTTTTCACAACGGGGTATACAAAAGGCCACATGGTTATTTTAGCTCATTTATTGAATTACAAAAAAATAATCATGCTATATTGGATTAAATCTGTTGTTATCGAAATATGAAATTACCTTTTATCTTGCTCGAAGATTTTGACCATGAGTTTTAGTAGTTAATCGTATTGGTAGCGTGGTAGCCACCTGTCAATCACAAGGAAGCCACGCCCCCTAAAGCATCCCCTGCTTTCTGGTCTGGTGGACTCTAAATGGACCATCATGTACTAAATGAACATCATGCTGGATTGAAGAAGACTTGAAACCAGGGATTGAGACATAAACTCATGTTTACAATGTTTACTGAGATAATACATCAAGAGAGAAGTCGGACATTTTCTCATAGACTTCTAAACAATCAGACTTATTTCTGCTACCAGACGAGTCGCCCCCTGGTGGCCGGTAGAGAGGATGCAAGTTTAAGGCACTTCGGTTACTGCCTGGCTTTTAGAACAGATGTGTGTTCGTGCTGGGCAGCTCCCAGGAGGAAAAAACAGTCTGCACTCACTCAGTTCCACTCTAGAGTTTAAAGGTTGAAATTCTAAAAATGGCGTCTGTGTGCCCCGCAGTGGTCCAACTACATCCGAGCCACGGTGCGTAAGGAGAAAGGTCTTCCCATCCTGGTGGAGCTGCTGCGCTCCGACTCCGACAAGGTGGTCCGAGCCGTTTCCATCGCCCTGCGCAACCTGTCCATCGACCGCCGCAACAAGGACCTGATCGGTACCAACACACACTGACTCAAGATTTCAGCAAAAAGCATGTTTGTTCGAAATTGACAAAAACATATTGTTTGTGCTACAACCAAAACATCATCATCCTTCAAGGATAATTTCAGTTCTTTTGATCATTACTCTCATGAAAGAGTTAGTGGTTGCTGTTGCCCTCCTTGTTCTGTGCTAAAACACAATCCAACGTTCAGCCGAAGCTAATATGAAGCTTTAGCAGTCTGACTTAGTCAAATCAAGTGGGTTTCATCCAGCACTAAAACCTAACCAGCTTCTGAACAGTTTTGATAAGAGTTGATACCTTTTCATTCCAACAACAGCAACTGATTGTTTTTGAATGGAATTGAATGATCTTCATTATCGTTTACTCAGGTACAATCACATTGTGCAAGGCTTCTCTCGGTGCAGTTAAAATAAAACAAATAAATGCGAGCGGTAATAAAAGCACTAAAGGGGCGCAGTCGTTTACTTTAATGTGAAGTTATTAGAAGATCGCTTGTCAGAAAGTATATAGTCGTACCACTGGAGTGTGATGATGCTAACTATTTACAAAGCAAAAAGACCAAGGATTTCTGTGTCGAATCAAGTTAAGATAAGTGGAGTCTTGTTTGAAAATATGGTCTGAAATTCTGGTGAAACTGCATTGCAAACAATTGAGTTTGTCTTCAAGGCGCTATTATCATAGAGGCTGCTCATTTTCAGGTTCATACTTTTTATTTCTACAACATGTTCTAATGTTCAAAAAACACTTCATTTTCCTACACAGTACTTTCTGCCTGAATCCACCAGTATGACATCATGTCTGAAACGCTCCATTGTAGTGTCTTTAAAACATTGCTTTGTGGTTAAGCTTAAAGGCAGAGTAGGTCATTTGGAAAAACCAGAGACTTTGAACACATCACTGAACGGAAGAAGTCCCGCCCCTTCGTTCAGACCTCTGTTCAAAGCCAAAAGAGTGCTCGACATTGACAGAGTGCGCACAATCAGGAAGTTAGCATTGACAGACAGGCTGGTCTGACTGTTTTGATTGGACGGGGTTTTTACAGTCCTGCCACGGCCACAGATGACATTTAAAAGAAATAATTGATGTCAGAGCATTTCATGTATTCATTGTATGTTACGAGGATCTCAAGTAATATAACAGAAAGTGTTTCTGAATAGAATCACCTCCCTCCACCTTTAAACAACACTACGCCTTACAGGGAGTTATGCCATGCGGGACTTGGTGAGCAACCTGCCCAGCGGCCAGCAGCGGCCAGCCAAGAACCTGGAGGAGGACACCGTGGTCGCCATCCTCAACACCATCCACGAAATAGTCACGGACAGCTCCGAGAACGCTCGCTCCCTTGCCCAGGCTCAGGCCATCGAGAAGCTGGTCGCCATCAACAGGACCAGGTGAGAGTTAATATACACACATACTACACCAGCAGATGGTTTTATTGTGATTCATTTATGGCTGTAGCCTGCTCACACACAGAGGCAGGCACACATTGCACATGCTCATTAATACACTCAACACTGGCAGAACTGAAGAATGCTTAGTATTACCAAACACCCCCTTTATTAAACTCTGGGTGATTACTGTGTTTTCATCATCTATAGGTCAAACAAAGTGTACTGTGGAGCCGTGAGTGAAGCAAACACTGTCTATACATTCATATCCACGTAAGCCGTGCCAGAGGTGTCACCACGGAGACGTTATATGCGTGTCATAATTACTGTATGACCTTGAAAGCAATTTGCACCCTGATCTTTTATATTAGTATTCATGGAGGATAATGTAATGTGTCTCTAATGGCCCGAGCTTGGCTACCACAATACTATATATACACTGTAACAAGCCAGAGCCCACACACACCGCCGCCCGCCACACAATTAGCAGGCTTTCAGAAGTGGAGGGCATTGTTATGGATGGGGTGCCGCTGGGTAAGAGAGCGCTCGCTCCGCGTATTCCCGAGCTCTCCACGGCAGCTTGCTAATGAAAACCAACACATATTAAGGCAGACATTTTTTCAGGAAGCGTCTTGTATTACCACGGTGCTAACCGTACCAAACCGGAGCGCGTCTGCACCCCTACTTTTTAATTTCAGATCAAGAGCACTTTTCAAAGTCCTTGTGCGGTGAAGTATTGATCATGAGGTAGAGTCACTCTAACTAGCATGAACATACATCGCTCACTCGCAGGCCAAACAGCCGTATTTCTTCTCCGCCCACATGAGATTAGCTTTCTTTGAAGCGAGGCCTTCACCCACATGTAATTAATACCGGTGGCTAATGAAAGGAAACACGCACTCATCTGGCTATGAATGAAAAGCTGGACCCTGGAGCCGACATCTTTGAATAAAGAGACTGATTTGTGCGCTTGCACATCCAGCCGTCACTGTTTGGAGGTTAGATGGGGTTTCCGACTCGAATCGCTGCATCAAGTCTTCATTTCTTTCCTCCTTCTTGTGTGTCTCTCTCTCTCAGCCAATCGGCTCGTGAAACCAAGGCGGCGTCCCACGTGCTCCAGACGGTCTGGAGTTATAAGGAGTTGAGGAACGCTTTGACCAAGGACGGCTGGAACAAAAGCCACTTCCAGGTACACAACCGTCCATGAAGTTACCCTTCACATGTAACCCAAGTTGTTAGAGAATATTATTTCACGCTTAGAGACACAAAATGATGATCATTTAGTCCCGCTAAGAGAGCATTTACTTGACAGTAAGTGTTAGTAGCATCATTAGCATCTCCTGATCTTTTTCATTTCAGCATGTGGATGATATTAAAGATATCACACATTTAAAACCCGCCTTCTTCTCCTCTCAGCCCACGGTGACAGCCACCCCTAAAGCAACCAAAAACGGCAAGCCGGGCTACGATGACACCACCCTGCCACTGATGGAGAAGAACCAAGGTCAGTTCAAGTGCTTATGTGATCGCAAACGTTTTCACCTATGTCGAGGACCGAGGAGGTGGGATAGGGGAGAGACGATCCCAGAACTCTTCAGCAGAAGACTATTAAATGTTACTGTTAGTCTAGGCCCCGTCCACGTGGACCCCAGTGCCTAATCTAAGGGATTAAAGCTGGGAATAAAGACTTCCCCATCCTGTCCATGGCTCTCATCTCCAATTCCATTGGTTCCAACTGAAGATGCAAAATCTTCTATAAACAGATGGACCTTGATTTCCACTTTTCAAAAGAGATGGATGAATTTCTTCCCTTAAAATAAGCACTGTAAGAAAAAACTGCATTGAAAAACAGATACTGTCCTGGCAGGAAATGACCAGTATCTTTCCTTTCCATTTCCTTCAAACCTAAAACTTCAGTGATATCATTCTTTGATGTGTTTTAGGTCTTTAACAGAGATGAATAATAATAAAACCTTAAGAATCAAAATGTATTGTAAAGCACCTTTCATAAAGACAGCTCCAAGCGCTTTGCAGCAGTCAAAAACACAAAAGGTCATAAATCAGAAAGCATGAAAAAAAAAACATACATATTAAATAAATCAAATCATTAAAGGAGTGATTGCTACAAGTTGTTAACATTAAAAATAATGCTTAGACAGTTTTTAAGATACAAAAGTCCAAAACAAAAAGTATGGGAGATGTAAAACTAACATTAAACAATCAAAACAAAAGTTGCAGAAGTCGCTTGTCTGTGTCACGTTTAAGGAGAAACAAAAGATTACTGGAACTAAGGTTTATTTAAGGAAAAAAGGAATCACATGCACACACACACACACACACACACACACACACACACACACACAGGTGAAACACAGAAGGAGAGGGAAACTCAAACAGGAAGTAAAGAAAACAACACATGACAGATGAAGACTTTAAATTCATTTTAGGAAACAAGCTATATGAGTCAGAGTACAGAGACAATACTTAGAATATAATTAGAAATGTAAATTAATTGGTAGTTTTGTTCTTTTCATTGGGTTTTTATTGACAGTAAGAAAACTGAAGGGAATAATCATGTCTAGAATCCGTATTTTCCTGAGTATCCCACCTGTATCGTCCTCAAAGCAGGTTTCAACTAAATATTAACCGTGAATTGAAAACAGTGCGTGATCGTGTCCACTTTGCTGAGGACTTTTTTATTTCTCATGCCTTTTATTGAAGCATTCTGCTTTCCACATTATTACTCTCATCTTCTCTGAGTAAGGAAGCTGTGGGGTGTCATATGTTGCAATACTGCCTTTGATAGGGGTCAAAAATATGCACAAAAATAAATCTAAATATAAACTCAGCAAATGGGAGCTTTAACCCTCTGAGACCCATTGCAGCGTATACGCTACAAAAGATCATGTTGTCTTTAGAGCGTCATAACTCCGTAATGGTTTGCGCTAGAAACATTTTTTTTCCTCTTAAACTAGAGAAACGGGGCTAAACAACGGTACCCTGCTTGCCCATGTGAGCGATTTATTTCTGACAACAAAACAATGCGTAAAGTTGTAAAGATGTGAATAGATGTCTCCTCGTCTCCGTGGCGCATTTCTCCGTTGTGTTTATTATAGTGTATATACGTTTTTATTGAATGATAAACACAGTTAGCTGAGGTTGTGCTGATTCTGGGGATGTGTATAACTTGATGATACTCTAAAAAATGACAATTTTATAGGGCAATACACAAAAGTATGACAAGACGGAAAGTTCTCTATGTGGGTCTCATACTGCTGCTGTTCAAACCAAAACCTTCAACCCTCATGAAATGTCCTTGTTTCAAATGCTGAACACTTTCGAGTTTTCGTCGTGGGTTTTTAAATTGATGGCGATAATACAAATTTCCCCACCCTTATGTAAGTGCGTATAGCTCCATCCCCAATGGGAAACTGGGTTAGAGATGTTCTCTAACAGCAGCAGTATATGTGGGGGAGGGTGGGGACTTGTGCAGTACATTGGCCCAACAACAAACATCTCTTTGACAGAGGAGTCAATAGCACAGCAGGAATTTAATGTCCTGATTATTGGCCTTGAGCCCCACTTTTTTCTTTTTTTTTTCCCTTTTTTTATTTGCATCCATACATGCACATGAAACGCGGCGCTCATGCCTGCCAACTCTCAGTTTTGCATTATTCAATCACTGGCCGAGAACCATTACCCTGAAAAGCAGCAGCGTTTTGGCTCCACGACTCAGTTTGTTTGTACAAATGGCATATGAATGCTTTTCAGGCACCAAGAAATGTGGCAGTGGTGATATGATACCTATGGATGAGCTGGGTCCAGGTAAGAGCCAGACTGCATGCTCGTCCTCAGCCAAAGAAGAGCTAGCCCCCCCCCCCCCCCCCCTCTAATCTCACTCCAGTGTCCAACACCGTTTGATTCGACAACCCTTCCACAAGTTCTTTAACCGTTAGCCAAGATGTTATTTTTAATCTGAAAATTCAAACCGCTGAATGCTCTGATCTCGCTCTGATGACTTCAGACGTGGCGCTCTTTGATGCTGTATGCAAGACGCCCTCTCTTGACGAGATGTTTGTACAAAACTGGGCCTGCATTAGAAGCTTGACACAACACAATGTGGGGGTTCCTCTTTATATCTTCTTCTTTAAAACTGTAAATAATGCTGCTCCAACTACAACTCTGATAGTCTTTCTACTTCTTACAGTAGTCTACTGTTAATGTCTGTTCTTGGTTTTGGCTCCAAAAGCATGTACATTTACAGTATTTTACCATATTTAGAAATAACGGTACATTACTGTTTGGCCGTAATTTGGCCGTATTTTTACGGTAATAATTTACAGTGTAATATTATATTATCATATAATATGTTATATATATTATTGCTTTGACCTGTCTAGGGTGTACCCTGCCTTCGCCCAATGACAGCTGGGATTGGCTCCAGCCCCCCCGCGACCCTGAATACAGGATAAGCGGTAGACGATGGATGGATGGATGGATATTATTGCTTTTAATTTATGTTCATAAAGAACCAAGAAGAAACATGAAAGAAAACGCATACATGCATCTTTCCCTTATACTTTAGTGTAACTTTACCAGTTTAATCTCACAGAATATCTGAGTTTTTTTTATCATAAATGTACTACTTTAAGAGAAATCGGAACACTATCCCCCTCTTTGTCATTTTTATTTCCATCTTTACAAAGACATAATACACCATCACCCTCTCTTTGTGTATATAATGCTGCTTTTACAAGCCTCTGGACCAACATTCATCAAGCCTCTAATAACCCCTCCGAGGAATTTCCTAAAAGTGAAAGTAGGGCTAAAAATACTCTTAAAACCAAAACACACTTGTATGAAGCTTCCTACACTGACTTTGAACAAGGAGGAAGACTCCCTGGAGACCATCGGGTTTGCTCTTTTATTCTGAGCTGTTTTGTAGAATTGATGATGACATATTGTCGTTTTCTGACAGCTGCGGTTTGAAATGTTAAATGGGTAGAGTTGGAAATGCAGAAAAACATGTTAATTTCCATGTGTTTGGTAAGTAAGTTCAGAGATGAACTTTTTCACAAATGGAGTTGCAGAAATCAATAAACATGAATGAATGAATGAATGAATCAATGATTTGACTGTTGAACTTAACTCTGATGAGATGAAATGTTCTGGAGGGAAACTGCTGGCCTGCAGTTGTGATACAAAGTGGGAAGATATAAGTCTATAAGATGTATATATACAGTATAATGTATATAAGAAGTGGATGTAGTCATGGTGACGTCACCCATTGGTTTGTGGACTACGGTTTTGAAGCTGTGAGTTTGTGGTGAAGGAAGTGACCATATTTGGACTACATAGAGGAGCGACCTCGACATGTTATGATGAATAATGGTAGAGTCGGACTGTAGAAAAGCACACTGCAAGGTGACATGGGCATATGGATTATTACTGTCACACACCTGTTAATGAACTGACAAATTACACACCGATACAAGTTGAACATGTTCAGACCTATAACTCAGGGAAATAACCAGTGCTGATGTGCTTGTATACAGTCTTAATACAGATCTATAGGATCGCTTGCTGAAATGTGCAACGATATTCTAGAGAACATCAGATTTACACTCACATTCACTAGACGGCACTTTGCAGTACAAGGATAAATCAAGGAATATTGAAATAAAATGAAATATAATTCATATTTTGAATGATACTCAAGTCTGATTGGATTAAGAACCTTGTGTTAGCTTCCTTGTGTATTATTTTTGTCTTGTGACTGTGAGTGTAAATCTGATGTTCTCTATAATATCGTTGTGAATGTTCTGTTTTCGTCTTTTTTGTGGTCTGCACCAGGGTTTGATTGACAGCTTTCACACCAGCCAAAACGAATCGGGCAAACTGACCTGTGTTCATTTTAAAGAACCCGAGGGTTTGGTGTGGAAGCACCCTAATATAGCAATACAGTGTGAATAAGGTGAAATCCAAAATGTATGCAATGCTTCTAAAAATGAAGAAAATGAATGACCCTATACATTATGTGAGTGTTATGAGTTAGTTATTACTGCTGAAGCTGTTGCTTGTAACAGACACACATCACTGTGAGGACGCAGCATCTGCAGGTTTAATGGAGGCGTTTTTTGAGAGGCGTCGCTTTATTCTCACACAAGGCCTGTTAAAAGAATGTACCCTTTTGTTGCCAAACCAGGATCTCTTGATTATCACATTGTCATGATTGACTTTTGGAAACTTCTACCAGTTGTTTAGACATTCTATTCCTCAGCTGGGGCCTGAGCTGGAATGTGTGAGTGCACTTTTAAACACAGTTATGAGGACAGCTTCAAATCCCACTTGCAAATACTTCATCTAGTTTGCTTTGAACCCACTCTGGTGGTAAATAATGAATGCCAGAAAGTTGAGAATGTGAATCTGTTGAGTCTATTATTCTGTGTCCAACAACTTCCAAGCACTCTCGTTAAGTGTTCCAGGCAGGCGCCAACCTCTGCTTCTGAAAAATGAAGCCAACCTTAAGTGCCTTAAACTTGCATTTTCTCTACTGGCCATTAGGGGGCAACTATTCTGGTTGCAAAAAGTCTGATTGCATGGAAGTCTATGAGAAAATGAGCCTACTTCTTACTTGATGTATTATCTCTGTAAACATTGTAAACATGCGTTTATGGTCTCAATCTCTAGTATCATGACTTCTTCAATCCAGCATGATGTTCATTTAGTACATTATTGTCCATTTAGAGTCCACCAGACCAGGAAGCAGAGGATGCTTTAGGGGGCGGGGCTACTTGTGATTGAAAGGTCAATACCAAGCTATCTTTAACACACCAGAAGCCAGATGGATCCAGATCTCCAGATCTCTGCTCTGCAGCTTGCCTTGGTCGCTCCTCCGCAGTCCAAATATGGTCACTTCCTTCACTGGTTGCTCAAGGTTTTAAAACTGTAGTCCACAAAGCAACAGTTGACGTCACCATGTCCACTTCTTATATGGTTCCAGTGCAGAAAACCTTTTTCCGCCCGTCGCTCACTCAGGTTAATGCAACACTATAAATGATCTGTCACCGTCAGAATTGACTCAACCTTGTTCTCTGACCTCATTAGATGGTTACTCCACCATCGACCAGAGGGACAAGGACTGCAAATACAAGACAGTGGACAGCTCAGTGGACCAGACAGAACGGGAGCCATTAAAGGTACGGGCTCTTCTGGACTCCCGGAGGAGGGGGACAGAAGATGATATAATGGTGTCTCATTGAAATGTCCTCTACCTCTGTGTCCCTCTCTTTCCCTCTCTCTTCATGTTGTCTGTGACGGTCCTCATTAAAAGCTCTTAATCCTATCGATTCTTTAAAGAGGCTGGAAGTTGTCGTTCTCTGTTGACGTCGGCCAGCTCGGCTCGGCGCTGCGGACAGCCTCAGATCTGAGGGGCTGCCAGTTAATTGAGTGTACGCTTTTGGCGTCTGCGAAGTAATTAATCTGAAACTGATTAAAGAGCCGCCACCGAGCGCTCCTCGCGGAGACGACCCTTGCCTTGGCAACGAACAGACTTCTGCATTATCAAGCGGCCGTGCGCTGATTATACAGCTGTTTCACTCTGCAGCCAGTTTATTTCTTGTCGAGCTGATTGGCTATCCAACCTCAAAGAAGAGTCACAGGATAATGGCTTCAGAGGATGTCTGACATATAGCGGATGACTCTCAAGTACTTTTTGTAGTCTCTTTTTGATCTACGTGAGTGCTAGATGAAAAGGATTTTCCCTGTGGGATTGTTAAATGAATGCAATAAAGAGTCCATTCAAGCCAGTTTAGCATACGTCTCTTTAGATGTATGGTCGTATATATATCTGCTTCTCCATGCGGGTTCAAACTACCGCAAACATGTTTTCCGAGGCAACGTCCAGGTGGAGATTACGTCTGGAGTTAATAATCCAGTTAATATTCTGTGGGGTTTGGCTCTTTATCTGAATATTGGTAGTGGTAGTCACGTTTTCTGAGAAATTGGTTTTATGATAGTTTATTATTATTAACAGGAGCGTGACAATTTTGATTGAGCCATTCAAAACCACGTTAGCGGAATCCAGTGGCTCTTTATCATATGTAGGTTTATTACTAAACAGTTTGAGCTGAAGTTCCACTGTCACTGCTTCATATGGCAGAAACTTTATCCAGCTGACACATGGGAGTAATCACAACAGTTGTTTTTGTCTTCAGAGTGTACAGGTCTTCTAGCCTTGCTCCAGAGCCCTCTTCTCAATCTGCTGTCTGAACTTCCCAGATGTTTTCTTGCCCGCTCCGATTGTGACTTGGCTGTTGAAACTCTCTCCCTCTTTCATTTGCATGTTGTGGTTCGCTGTTTTGAATCACCTGAATTTTTCCAAGCTTTCTGGAAGGCAGCGGACTAACACTGGCTTCTCTGATCCTGGACGCATGTCTACGTGTGTGTGAATGTATTTGTCAAAAATGTATTGACCTCATTGTTTTGCTTCTTTTTTTCTTTTTAACCCGTCCTCCTGTGGCCACAGAATGACACAAATAGGAAACACTATATCAGGAGTAACAGGCCTGCGGTCAGTCTGGTGGACGCTTGTGATGTTAAGCCCCAGCCTGTTGACTCCTGGGTCTAAATGCATGCATGGTAGGTCTGAAAAAACATGAGCACAACAAAAATAACCACCTTCCCCTCCCTGGTTGGGTTGTAGCATCCTTTCCATTGCCTGTTCATCGTTTCCACCCGTTTCCTTTAAATCTCACACTGTATCATGTAGATCTGTGTCTGAAATCACTCACTCATTAATAACCTCCTAATCACTATAGAGGGAGGTCTATGTATCTATGACTATAAAGATGAACTTGGGACAATACTCTGCTAATTTCTTCTGCTCGTTAATTACATCAACTGCAGCCGGTGGACCATCCATAATAAATTTAAATGTATTTTATATAATAAATACATATTATAGCTTATTTGTTCTAATTTAAGTTCCCCGGGTATACATTGATGCCACATTATGTCTAGGGCTTTTATTGTGAAAGGGATGAAAGGAGCAGTTCATGGAGGCAATTAGTGCATTTTTTTATATGTGACCGCCTCTGCTCATTAACTATATTATTTTCATAGATTTGTCTCAGTCCTGCTGCTCTCTCTTCTCTCGTGCATCTGTCTTTTTTCCTTCAGCGCAATGCATGCTGGTCTATAACGCTCAGTTAGTGACGATCGGTGGTACTCTTCAAGAACATGAATTGTAGGGTATAATAATTCTCACTCAACATTCAGACAGAACTACAACATGGAGAATGCACTGTGGTAGTGAGTACTGAGTGATTTCAGAAGCAGCCCAGCTCTCACCCTGCTCTCACCCAGCTCTCACCCAGCTCTCACCCTGCTCTCACCCAGCTCTCACCCTGCTCTCACCCTGCCCTCACCCTGCTCTCACCCTGCTCTCACCCTGCTCTCACCCTGCTCTCACCCAGCTCTCACCCTGCTCTCACCCTGCTCTCACCCAGCTCTAGTAGTATAGTAGTTGTAGCATTTAAGGTTTAAAATGTTTAGATTGTGTTTAGGATTTAATACATTCATATTAGGTATTCTTCATATTTACACTGGCTCTTATGTTTCACACACTTTCATATGTAGAACAAGAGAAAGATGGCGCTCCAAGAAAAAATTACAAAATGAATCAGGAAAGAGAAAAACGCGTCTTGTCAAGCTTTAGATTTCTCTACATGTTGAAGCAGTTTGCATGGGAGCGACACTCAGCATTTACATCTATTTTTTATCTTTCCTAAAATCCAAACCACAAGATCAAAACTGTTAATTGAGTGTCAGCTTCAGTTACACAGCATGCCTGTCTAACTGTCTAACCTGTACTGGAATGCAAATTATAACCAATGTAAACTAAGCAGGATTATATTCAAATCAAATACCAGTTTTTTCTTATTTTTTTTCACATCAGTGTTTTTACTCACTGAGTCAACATTAGCTGATAGATATCTTCAGGCAACAGTTGTCATTTCAACCATGACGGTTGATGGTGAGAAATGAAAAGGCAGACAATAGCAGGCTTCTTGTTTGGACTGTCTTTGCTAGAGAAACCTGTTTTAGTCTAAATGTCTCAAATCGAGGACCCAGTTGTTCCAAAACTTATGGGGAATTTCGAGTGCAAAATGTTGCCCATGTCATTGTAAACTGCTGTATGTCGCGTGTGAGAACCAAAAGCTTTACGGTGGAGCAACAGTAACATTGCGTTAATGCATCCCATAATTATTTGACCACTGGAACATCCACATTTAGCCACATGAGTGATCACCAAGGTTTTGTAACCAAAACAAATAAAATAATGCGTAATAAGTAAGGCTTGTTCTGTATTTACAATTCAGCAACACCTGTGTGCTTGCTATGTACATCAGCTTCACTCACAGCTTCCCCTGGCAAATGATGAGGGGAGTCCTCCTCCTGCACTTCAGATCCATCCTGCAGAGACTCAGTTATCACATGATGAGAGGCAGGAGGGAGAAAGAAAGAGATACACCCACACACACACACGCGCGCAATTAAGATTTGAAGATAAGCTCAGATAAATAATTCTTGTAAGTAGATGAGCTGATGGCGGACTCACACTTAATATGTCCGAGGCAGAGATGTAATGAAGGGTTCAGTTTACATTTTACATTTGGAGGTGGATTTTAATATTCTGTGTCAACATTCACGTCATAAATTATTGCAAACTGACTTTTGATGTAACTCAGAGGGTCATATAAGTTACAGAAAGAAAGAAATGCAGCTTCTCTTGAATGATTTAGAAATACTATTTTATTCTCCTCTTGCATCGTCGAGCAGCTGAATTCATCTTTCTTTCCATTACTTCATATGCATCAGGCGGTTACACAAGTCACAATGATAGACAGCTAAATTAGAAAGGCGCTCATGCCTGTGAAAAAAACGCTTGACTGTGCATTCGTGACCTTACGGTGTCTTACTGAACTCCCAAACTGACCTGCGATTAAATGACCCTTTAAATGACATTTGCAAAGCTGCAGGCTGATCTGGGTGAACTTCCGTAGTTGTCCTCATTCCTCCATCAGCAGCTTTTACCTGAAACCTCTCTACCCCCTCCTCACCACCGGCTTCCTCATCGTCGTCTTCTTATCTCAATGATCTTTGTCAGCAGCCATCTGTTCAATGCTTTCATCCCCATCATTGTCATTATCACAGGAAATACATCACAGCGTGACTCTTCAGAGTCAGTGGTGTGATTTGTGGTGTTCATTGTAATCGTATCACTATAGTTTAAAAAAGAACCCTGTTATAGGTAATATTAAGAATGAACCATCAGGTAAGTCGTTTTCACTTCACTGAGCACATGCCGGGTTTCATCCAACACATTAAGCATCTGTTTTGCTGCTACTTGCCTCCATTTGCCATCTGGGCTGACAGAATGGAAGCATTTTGCTGACAGTGATGTGATTCGTCAAGTACCGTGATGATGCCAACCGATTGTTGTGCTGTCTGACACGGAAGCACAACTGGAGAGTTTCATTCCAGACTCACATCCATCGATGGCAAAAATGTGGTTCCTGTTCCAAAAAAGTACATTTCAGTGTGAAATGTTGATGAAAAGGCTTTTTCTTTTTGCCAACATATCCCATGAAAAGACCAAAAACAACAACAAATTGATCCTAGTTAAAAGTATTGTGCCTTAAACGTGCATTCTCTCTACTGGCCAGTAGGGGGCCAGTACAGCATGATGTTCATTTAGTAAATGATGTTCCCATTTAGAGTCAGAGTCAGTGGACAGCTGGAGGTGCATCACCCTCAGTAACTGCTGTCTGTGGTTAAGCTGTGTTTAAAGATGGGTTCATTTCATCTTTGGCCACTTGGGGGCAGCTACGCTATAAAACGTACACATGGCATGATATTAGATCATATTGATTTGAAGTCCTGTCTCTGAACAGCGGCAAAATGTGAATGCAAGATTCAATCTTCAATCCAACTGCTGATGGAAATGTTTTCATTAAATATTATTATATTGGTCTTTTAATGGAATTTGTTCACAGCAAGAAAAAGTAATAATTACAGCATATCCTTTAAGTCACTGTATAATATGTAAGTTATTATTTGTCATGCTGGATGTCAGTTTTTAGAGTGCAGCATTTTGGACTGAAACAATTACAAACTGTATGGATGGTCCTTCTAATACGTTTCTCTCTTGTTGCTCCAGGCTTAAGATAACGACACCCCAGCTAGAGGAGGATATCTCATATCATCACTGCCATTTCACATGGAGCTCATCTTTGGAGTTGGACTTTGTACAGAAAAAAATAATTAAAAAAAATGATGATGACGATGATGATCACAACAGCAACTACCCAGCAGCAGCCAGCATTCTCATGCTTTTCAGAAAAAGAAAATAACAAAAAGTGACTCCTACTACTTTCTCATATCTACATTCCCACTGGACATCATGTGAATTTTACAGTGTTGACTCTTGTTGAGCTCTACCGGTGACGAGAAACAGACAGAGGGCCGGTGCTGATGAAGGATCGGACGTATGAAGGGCAAAGCAAAGTGGGCTGAAGGAAATGAATGGAACAGGAACGTGTGTTGGAAAGAAACGAAGAAAGAAGAAATGCTGAATTAATGGTTGTTTTTTTATTTTTTTATTTCAGTTTTCACAACTGGAAGACGTTCATGCCTCAATTGTGTTGGTTTTGGAGAATTTCACTTTCAGTTTGCTGTCAGGGTTTGGTATTTTGATGTGAACAGGTATGGACAGGTGTGTTTGAAGGTCAAGGAATGTTTGTTTTCAGATTGGTGGGATGGACACAAGGAAGTACAAGTAGAGAAGCCGAGAAGAGCTGTAGCATATTGGATAAACATGGAAACGCAGCAGTCTGCTCTCCTACACTTACAATCCATTTGGTTCACGGTGTTTGTTTTTATTTGTTTGAAAGTGCACTGAGATGCTTTGAAATCAGAAGTGGTTAGCAGGAGATTGGTGGACATTGATGAAGTGAGGAGTGTGAAAGTCGTGGTCTGGACAAAGGAAAGTGAACATAGTGTGGACATCGGATGGAGTAAAAGTTTCTGTTCACACTGCATTGCTACGTAAGCTACAATGGAACTGTTTCTGAGTCCTCGTCAGCATGAGGACTCACAGAGATGTGGTTCCTGGTGGAACCACTCAGGTTGGGCAACGACGCTGTTTTATGAGTTTCCTGGCTGGTTGCACTCTGTCAATGATGTGTATTAAAGAGGATATAAGGCATTTTGTTTATAAATGGTTTGTGCTTTTGAAAAAGAGGCAGATTGTTCTCGTGTTGAAAGCATAGATCTAAAAGCATTTTCTTTTTTCTTTTTGTTGGGTTTTATATAAATGTATATTAGGGTCAAAAGGAGAAAAAGTGGAAAAAAGGAGGGGAAAAAAAGTACCGACTTGTTAGTTGTATATTAATATCACATTGTTTGGAAAGCACATCTCATTTGATAAAGGCTCACCATGTTTGTAAACCAGAAATAACTTAAATGTGTGTCAAATATTTATATTTTGTATTTGTCAAAAAAAAACTACAGAAAAAAAAAACGGTTTATCTGCAGTGTTCTTTCTAAAGGCGATGAATTACATGTTGACAAACATCCAGACACTCTGGAGGGGTCAAAGGTTAGAGGTCAGACTCATGGGATTGACAAGAGATGGCAGTGTTAATAAAAGTTCCTTAGGGTTTTCTTCCCAAATGCATTCAGACCACAATCCCCCCCCCCCCCACCCCACCCCACACACACACACACACACACACACACACAGACACACCTGTAACCGGTGCATATAGAGACATATTGAGTCCTGAGCATGAAGAAAAACTGTACAGATGTTTATATTCTATTCTTTCCAAGTGCCAGTTTTTGTGGTGTAATTTGGATAGTAACTAATTCATTCACGAGCAAGAAGAGAGTGGATCTGGATGTTCAAGGCGAAATAAAAGAGTTGCATCACACTGTACAAAAACAAAACATCAAGTTTGGTGATATAGTATATATTTTTACAACGTTTTAGGGTGGGCAGTCAAGCTGAAGAGAAGCAGAGAGATACAGAATGGCTTTGCCATTTTTCTCCCGCTCGCACACTAAATCAATGCTGATGTGTGCCGTCTCCTTGTCCGGCCTCAGTCTGTCAGCGAGACAGAAAGAGAATCCAATCCAGTTGGTATCACTCATGCGTCATTGAGGCGAACGGCATGTGCCTGCGTTGAAGTCTGATTTTTCTTTCGTGACGTATGTGACTTTATAAAGCTTGCATATTTTACACAGTGTTTACAAAGATGTATGTTGTGGTAAAAATCAATAAACTACAAAAAAAACGAACTGTATAAATTTTAATTTCAGAGGTTAAAAAAAAAGTTATAATAATACCCAGAATTCCTTTTGTGTGTCCTCAGAAGTGTGTGCTTTCATTGGACAATACAGAACCCCTTGCAACAAAGACCCATATGACTGTCTATTATTGACTGCACTTCGCGGCACCACAACCAAAGGATCTGGAGTTTAAAGGGGGGTCTTGGTTTTCTGGATGTGCAGCACATTGTACATTCACAGAATAAAGACCCAAGCAACTGTAAAGGAAACGCAGGACACGGACACACGGCGAATCAAAGAAAGCTACCTGTGTAGATAGAACTAATTCAGGAGCGTCAGAATAAAGTCACTCAGTAGCAGATGTGTTTGTACCTATCATGTGCCTTAACCTTTTCCATGGTAGATCAAGATAAGTGTGTTTTATAGAACTTTATTCCTCCCTTTCAACTGTCATCTCTCCATTCTGTCTGTTCACCTCTCCCCCATCTCCTCCTGTGTCACCCAACTTTTCCTCCATTCAACTCACTCATTCATCCATCCTGCACCCCCCTAAATCGCCATCCTCCTAACCCCGAGTAGAGTATAGACTGTTGGTGGGTTTCTGCCTTCTATTACATTGTATTATAAACTTTGAAAAAGATAGAGTTATTCAAATAACGCTTTTGATTTCCTAGAGGAGTAAAGTTGTTAATGCTTTCGTAGCGAGCAGAAGCGATGCCACAGTGACAGAATGTATTATGTTGATTTTACTAATACCCAGAGGCAAATATTACGCTTGTTAAACATAACGGAAAAATACTGGTTTGTAGAGTATAAATTTGGTGTGTTTTCAATAAATCATGCCTGGAAAGAAGGTGCTGCTCGGCTCTGTCTTATTTCATATTGTGTTCATATTTGACAGCAGAGGCTGCGATGCTCATTCAGATGGTAACCTCCTCCTCAAATGCCTTATTGCATTCTCTCTGCTGGCCATCAGGGGGCGACTCTGATTGCAACAAGAAATCTGATTGCATGTCAGTAAACATTGTAAACATTTGTAGTCCGTTTATGGTCTCAATCTCTGGTTTCATGTCTTCTTCAATCCAGCATGATGTTCATTTAGTACATGATGTTCCCATTTAGAGTTAAATAGACCATAAAGCAGAATATGATTTAGGGCGGGGCTACCTTACCAGGTCGCTACCATGTCCTCGCCATCATCGTTTCCATGCTAATGCAATCATCTTGGGGTGCCTCTCTGCCACTTGTGTTCATTAGATCCACCCGTCCCTCCTCCACAGTCAAAATATGGTCACATCTGTTCACTGGTTGCAAAAATTCAAAGATGATGACGGCCAAATTCCAAGATGTCGAACTCCAGGCCTCAAAACTGTAGTCCACAAAATAATGGTTAAAGTGTAAGTTTGGCAGAAATTGAAAATAAAGCTATTTTCTGCATGAAAATATATCAACTAAGCCGTGGAGGAAGTAATTTTCGCTCATCACGCAGTTCAGAGCTAGCACGGGCGGAAGCTAGAGTCCAAAATCGCAAACAGTGGGTTAGCATGGGGCCAACAGCCACACGCTTTCAAAATCGCATTTTTAAACCACTAACATTGCTCAAAACAGCGCCAAACCTCGTCAGCAGCTTGCTCTGGGTGTCTACACATAAAACGAAGCACCAACAACTCAGTTCATGAACCCGAAGTTTATAACAGAAGACAGTTAAGAACACTCACCAATTCTACCCCTGCCAGCTCCTCGCAAAGGATAGTCCGTAAGTGTCGATTACCGAACGCAGCTCTCGTGTTCCCGTGTGAGATCTCGCGTGACATGTATGTGCTTCAGATAAGGCTGCTGTCTTGAACTGATTGGAAGTGTATACAAACTATCCCGACGTTTTTACCCACCGTTATTAACTTATATTTGGCCAAACTGCCACTAATTTAAAAGTATACTCGTTTTATTCTGGGCGAAATCTTCAGTGGTCTCCCTCGTTTTGCATTGCGTTCGGTAATCGACACTTACGGACTATCCTTCGCGAGGAGCTGGCAGGGGTAGAATTGGTGAGTGTTCTTAACTGTCTTCTGTTATAAACTTCGGGTTCATGAACTGAGTTGTTGGTGCTTCGTTTTATGTGTAGACACCCAGAGCAAGCTGCTGACGAGGTTTGGCGCTGTTTTGAGCAATGTTAGTGGTTTAAAAATGCGATTTTGAAAGTGTGTGGCTGTTGGCCCCATGCTAACCCACTGTTTGCGATTTTGGACTCTAGCTTCCGCCCGTGCTAGCTCTGAACTGCGTGATGAGCGAAAATTACTTCCTCCACGGCTTAGTTGATATATTTTCATTCAGAAAATAGCTTTATTTTCAATTTCCGCCAAACTTACACTTTAAGGTCACGATGACTACGTCCACTTCTCGTATACAACATACATACACACACACACACACATTTTTTATATTATATATTATATATATATACAGTATATGAGCAATTGTGAGGGGGAATTCTTAATAGTCTTAAGTCGAGATCCTCAGACATCAGCTTGCTAGAATCACTTGCTTCCATGTCTGAGGTTGAGGAGGAAAGGATGGCACATTTCTCCAGAGTTGGCTCAGATTCAGGAAGAGGGAGGAGACGGATCAGGAGAACCTCAGGGTTTGTTGAAGAGAACCTGCCGGACAGCCAGTTAAAAGATTAAGTCTTTTAAAAATGTATCCACTCGTTCTGGAACAGAAAACTTTAATGAACCATATATGGAGTCCATGCTAGTCTGCTCTGTAATCCAGATTGGACTACATGTATACTTGGTGTACAACCACCAAGGAGCTCAGAGCAGATCTCATCCGAGAGGCAAAACGTCTTCAAAACCCAAAGCAAGTCCAGTTGCCTGTTGATACAGCGTTGGTGGAACAGTAGGTGATGTGAATCATTGATTGTCTACCAGTTATTTACTAAACGACACATTTCTACAGATTTCAAAGATTCAGTTACAAAAACAACCCATGACATATTACCATGGTACGGCGCTCCCTGCTGGAGAGATTCTGGTTGTGGCCACTAGGTGGCAGTGTTGGCTGGCCATTCGTTTCCACAAGAAGTAGGTGAGGATGCTAGTGGTGAACGCCAGCAGGATGTCAGTGCAATTTATATATATATATATATATATAGGTTTTTGATGTGTAGATGGTTTCATCAGAAAGGAAAGTACAAGAGTAATATGAATCATGATGTATATTTTGGTGACCAATCAACAGTATGGAACATTATTATAAGTCTAAAGGCGTTTAGGCCGGGTTGCTCTGACAAGGATTTACTTTAAACTTGCTCAAAATTAAGAAATATTAAACGTTAATATCGATGTTATTGGCAGGCGGAGTAGACCAATGGTGGAGGGGCATTTTAACATTTGATTGGTTCAAAATGGTGTCTGTATATTATGCTTGCGCAAATGAGCCAATTAACATTCGAGCTGAGACTTAGGGGGGCGGGTCTTTATGTAGTATAAAGACGAACGTTGAGCCGTTGACTACGTACATTCATTGAGAGCTCATACACCGCATCCAGAACGAAAATGAGAGAAATTGTGCATCTTCAAGCCGGCCAATGTGGAAACCAGATTGGCGCTAAGGTTAGTTAAACTATATTTCGTTTGACTCGTGACTCACGTCGTGTTCTCCGCCGGGCTCTCTGCTCCCGGAGCGGCGCTTTGTGCCCGTTCGCGCCACTGAAACCACACCCTGGAAATATAAACTGTCCTCTTTGTGAAAATGGACATTTAAAGCTGAACGAAACGAATGCCATTTTGGGTCGTCTTCAGTACCATCATGTGTTGGCGTTAAAGACGAATAGAAACGATTTAAACTTATTTTTGCATTTGTAAAACGTATCTCTAAATTAACGTATGCCCGCCTGTTGTAGAAAATCGTTAATACTAAGTTCAAAAACTGCTGACTGATCCACGTTGATTTGGATTGGCGGAAAATGGTTTGCATGGTTTGTTCGGCAACGTTACCGCAATGCGAAAAAAGGAAGCAAGGATTTCTGGTGAAAGGAATACGACACCGATAACGTTATATTAACCTTATAAACGCAACGGTAAAATGGGTTTACATGGCGTGTTTGAGGCCTACTTGGCGATGCCTTTTTCTAGCGCAGGGCCTTTTTGCCCCGATGAGTAAGCTTCTGCTTCTATTGTTTAATGGCGGTTGGCAAATAGCTTTTAGGTGCATTACCTCCACCTCCTGGACTGGAGTGTAGACCTGAACATGTTATGTGCCACTACATTAATTACTCATAACACTGGTATCTACGAACTATGTGGAAATATCCTGGTAGGCAACTCCATGTCATTGCTATTTAATAACTATAGAGAAAAGGGCAGAAGGTCACACTCAAATCAGTGACGAGCATGGTATTGACCCAACTGGTACTTACCATGGTGACAGTGACCTGCAACTGGACAGGATCAACGTCTACTACCATGAAGCCTCAGGCAAGTTTTTTTTTTATAGGTGGTAAATATGTGCCCCGTGCTGTACTGGTTGATCTGGAGCCAGGTACCATGGACTCTGTGAGGTCTGGTCCTTTCGGCCAGATCTTCAGACCAGACAACTTTGTCTTCGGTAAATATTTTGTACACTTTTTGTACAGAGTGGAGCTGGCAACAACTGGGCTAAGGGTCACTACACAGAGGGGGCAGAGCTGGTGGACTCTGTCCTGGATGTGGTGAGGAAGGAGGCAGAGAGCTGCGACTGCCTTCAGGGTTTCCAGCTCACACATTCCCTGGGTGGAGGTACCGGCTCCGGTATGGGCACCCTGCTCATCAGCAAGATCCGTGAAGAGTACCCCGATCGCATCATGAACACCTTCAGCGTGGTGCCTTCCCCAAAAGTATCAGACACAGTTGTTGAGCCCTACAACGCCACACTGTCGGTCCACCAGCTTGTAGAAAACACAGACGAGACCTACTGCATCGACAATGAGGCCCTTTATGACATCTGTTTCCGTACCCTCAAGCTCACAACCCCCTCATACGGAGACCTCAACCACTTGGTCTCTGCTACCATGAGCGGCGTCACCACCTGCCTCAGGTTCCCCGGGCAGCTCAACGCTGACCTGCGTAAGCTTGCTGTCAACATGGTGCCGTTCCCCCGTCTGCACTTCTTCATGCCGGGCTTTGCCCCCCTCACAACCCGAGGCAGCCAGCAGTACCGAGCACTCACCGTGCCAGAGCTCACCCAGCAGATGTTCGACTCCAAGAACATGATGGCTGCCTGTGACCCACGCCACGGCCGCTACCTGACCGCGGCTGCCATCTTCCGTGGCCGCATGTCCATGAAGGAGGTAGACGAGCAGATGCTGAATGTGCAGAACAAGAACAGCAGCTACTTTGTTGAATGGATCCCCAACAATGTCAAGACCGCTGTCTGTGACATTCCTCCCCGTGGTCTCAAGATGGCCGCCACTTTCATTGGAAACAGCACCGCCATCCAGGAGCTGTTCAAGCGCATCTCTGAGCAGTTCACAGCCATGTTCAGGCGCAAAGCTTTCCTCCACTGGTACACCGGTGAGGGCATGGATGAGATGGAGTTCACCGAGGCAGAGAGCAACATGAACGACTTGGTGTCCGAGTACCAGCAGTACCAGGATGCCACTGCTGAGGAAGAGGGGGAGTTTGATGAAGAGGGTGAGGAAACCTGGCCTAAATGTATCACTTTTCCAAATATCATCTGCCCGATTGTTAATGCAAGCTGTAATGTTCCAAGTAATTTCCAGTTCTTGTTCAGGAAGAGGGTGAGGGCTCTGCTGTACAATTGTTGATGTGAACTGTCATGTTCAATTTCCTTCAAGTTTTCATTGTTCAGTGTATCGTTCATTTAAAAAGTTCTCCTTCACGTTCCAGTCTGCCTTCCTTGTTTTTCTGCCCGAGTATGTGATGAAACTCCTCACTGACTTCATGTGAAGGTAATGCTAGGTGTTGCACCACACTCTACATGTTGTAGCTGTTCACTGCTTTTTTATTTTGTCAAATGAGATTTTCCATACCACAAATGCAGGTGTTTAAATATTAAAATGTTTTAAACTGTCATCTGAGCATTGACTCTAAAATGTATATTTTATATTGCACTGGGGTCTTGAACACTAAAGCAGCGTCGGCAAATTGAGCCTAACTCTGGGTTCTGGATGAGTTCAATGAAGAGTTACACCTGCCGACTCTACAAAGCCATCATCAATGGAGTGCAGATCCTCTGTGTTTATGGAGGAAACGAGCTCATCCTTCAAAAGTGGAGCGACCTGACTGCAACTAAGCAGACTGAATTGACTGCAGGTCGAAATGATGCATACGAATATTGACCAAATGGTTTTAATCATATTTCACATATTAAACGGTAGAGCAGATATCTCAATGAAGAAACGCATTTCACAAAACTCCTGTTCACAGAGAGAATTTGTGTGTGTGTGTATGTATATACATATGTATATGTGTATATGTATATATATATATATGTGTATATATATGTATATGTGTGTATATATGTGTATGTATGTATATGTATATATATATATATATGTTTATATATATGTATGTATGTATGTATATATATATATATATAGTCAAGCCAGAAATTATTCATACCCCTGGCAAATTTTTACTTAAACTTACTTTTATTCAACCAGCAAGTTTTTTTCATACCGGAAATGACACAGGCTTCTCCCAAAAGATAATAAGACGATGTACAAGAGGAATCATTGTGGGAAAAATGATTCCCCAAAAAATGGCATGTCCAAAATTATTCATACCCTTTGCAAACTGAAACAGTCTATGAAATCCAAAGTTCTATACCATTCCAAATAGTCCAAGCTCTTCTAAAGCATCCTAATTACCCTGATTCATTGGGAACAGCTGTTTTAATCAACTCAACCGGTGAAAAACAGCAGCTCTATGCAGTTGGTTTGTGGACAGTCATGGGTAAGACAAAGGAGCTCAGTGAGGACCTGCGGCTGTACATTGTGGCTGCTCACAAGTCAGGAAAGGGCTATAAGGCCATATCTAAATGTTTTCAAGTTCCAGTGGCTACAAAGTATTATTAAAAAATACAAGACTGTGAAAAATCTCAGAGGACGTGGTCGGAAGCCAAAAGTGACACCTGTGCTGGCCAGGAGGATAGTGAGAGAGGTGAAAAAGAATCCAAGGATCACCACCAAGGCCATCCTGGTGAATCTGGGCTCTGCTGGTGGCAACGTCTCAAGGCAGACAGTCCAACGGACACTGCACACTGCTGGGTTCCACGGACGCAGACCAAGGAGGATGCCACTTCTCCAGATAAGGCACACAAAAGCCCGCTTTGCCTTTGCAAATGCTCATCTGGACAAAGAAGAAGACTTCTGGTCTTCTGTTTTATGGTCAGATGAAACAAAAATTGAATTGTTTGGTCACAATGATGTATCCTAAATTTGGCGTAAAAAAGGAGAAGCCTTCAACCCTAAGAACACCATCCCCACTGTCAAACATGGTGGTGGGAACATAATGCTTTGGGGGTGTTTTTCAGCCAATGGACCTAATCACAGTAAACGGCACCATGAAAAAAGAGCAATACATCAAGATTCTCAACAACAACATCACGCAGTCTGCAGAGAAACTTGGCCCTGGGCACCAGTGGACATTTCAGCATGACAACAACCCAAAACACACAGCAAAATTGGTGAAGAAATGGTTAGTGGACAAAAACATTAACGTTTTGCAGTGGCCCAGCCAGAGTCCTGACTTGAATCCGATTGAGAATCTGTGGAGGGAGCTAAAGATCAGGGTGATGGCAAGGAGACCCTCCAACCTGAAAGAGTTGGAGCTCATCGCTAAAGATGAATGGGCAAAAATACCAGTGGAGACATGCAAAAAGCTGGTCAGCAATTATGGGAAGCATTTTATTGCTGTAATAGCAAATAAAGGCTTTTCTATTGATTATTGAGAAGGGTATGAATAATTTTGGACATGCCACTTTTTGTTCAAATGTAAATAAAACCTGAGAATTTTTTCCCCCCACAATGATGCCTCTTGTACATCGTCTTATTATCTTTTGGGAGAAGCCTGTGTCATTTCCGGTATAAAAAAAAAACTAAAAACTAAAAGTAAGTTTAAGTAAAAATTTGCCAGGGGTATGAATAATTTCGGGCTTGACTGTATATATACATATATATGTGTGTATGTATGTATATATACATACACATATATATATATATACACACACACATATACATACATACATACATATGTGTGTGTATATATATATGTGTATGTATGTATGTATGTATGTATGTATGTATATATATATGTGTGTGTGTGTGTGTGTGTATATATATATATATGTATGTGTGTATATATATATATATATATATATATATATATATATATATATATATATATATATATATATATGTGTGTGTTATATATATATATTTGAATATGCAAGGTCTTTCAAAGCCTAAGTTTGCGATAAAATGTAATGTGGTTTGTTTGCCGAATAGCCCACTAGATGGCGGTATTGGTGCTCAGATGGCCTGTTGAAGTTGAAATCATTAGCCATTTAATTTGATGATATGTTCGCCATATAGCCCACTAGATGGCAGTAGTAGTGCACAGAGGGCAACCTGTTGCATTTGAAGCTTTGGTGTAAATTGTTAACATCAGTAAATGGCAACACTTTAGTGCGACCAATAGCTTCTTTAATTTATACATTTGTTGTTTAAATGTACTTTATAAATAATTGTCTTCAATACAGCATGATGTTCATTTCGTAAATGAAGGTTCCATTTAGAGACAAATAGACAACAGGTATGCTTTAGGGCAAGGCTGCTGTCTGATCTCTGAACACATTCCAATACCAGGCTTTATGATCTTGACTCATTTGGACATAAATGGACTTATTCTAGCTTTCAGGTGTGGCTGCCCTGAGCATACAGCATGCTGTGCAATGATTACAGGCCCTTTACTTCCTGTCCCCGATATAGTTTACCTGCAACACACTTCTACCCTGCCAGCCATTGTGAACTTAAATTATGCAACAAAGATAAACAAGGTGTCCAACAGATATCATACAGAGTCAGATTTGTTCAATAAGGTGTCATCAAATCATCAGCTATGTCGCCACAGACATGGGGATACTATTTCTGGGCAAAGCAGCAAGTACAAGGACTTTCATTAGTGGTTCATATGATCAATCACCATTGTTGGTGTTTGTAACTTAAAAGACCATTAAATAGATGAAAATGTTATGGGCTGCCACTTGGTGGACGGTACTCTGTTTTTAATGTGGAAAAGGAACAGTGAACAGTGTGAAACAGTGTGGGGTTAAAGAAAATGCTGAGCATGTCATTGCACTGCATGTATGAGGTGGAAAGAGGCTATTCCCAGAGAAGGTAGTGTGGGAGTGGAATCTGATGGGGACACTGGGAACAGAAGGAGACGGAGGGGAGATCAGAATCACCAGAAAGGCACTATTACAATTTTTAAAAAATACAGGGTTGGTGAATAGAAAAGAACACCGTAAAATGAAGTGATGTTACACACAGGATTTCCAGGAAATGAAAAAGTGGATAAGCTAGCAAAGGAGGCGATCAGTACAGATATGTAGAAATGAATATTCAACTATCAGTGGCAACAATACTAGGATGGTGCAACAAAAGGGACTTACATGAAATACAATGTAGGAGCCATATTGTGTCACTGGTGGATTATTTGTCTTTTGACTTGTTTTGTCTTGTTGCCAGGGTGATACACAGGGCTTGGGTCACGTGGGCACAGGGGATGATTGCCGTAGGTGATATAGGGAACTGGATCACCTGCACTGGGGGAGGAGAGAGAGGAGTGTAGGTAGCCGCAATTTGACCGCATTTTGTTCAGTTTGTTGCTTTATTACATATTCGCCACCAGTGCACGTTTTCCATTTTTAGGCGTGTGTAATCTAGCCGCTGAAGTAGCCGTAATTATTTCAAGTTATTAAATGATTGAAACGTACCTACTCAGCGTGCTTATGACCCAGCAGCAGCGCGTCACACAAACATACAGGACCTCATCCTCTCAAACGACTTTAAGGACAGGCAAGTCGTTACATTTGTCAACAAAAAAGGCAACAAGAAAGCGATCGCTCACAGCGCAAAGGCATCAGCGAGACGCTCAGTAAGTACAGCGGTGTCGAACAAAGGGCAAAGCGCCACTTCACACGTCTGCCATGAAGGACAGGTAATCTCACCTGTGCATGTATGTGTGTGGAGAAGGAATCCGGATTGCATCAACGTCGAAGTGTCTCCGTTTGGAACAGTTGAATGAAGGGATGCTGGTCGGATATGCGATGTCTGTGCATTATGTTTGCTCCGTGCGCTGAATGACGTCTGCACTTTGTTGCCTGTGTATGCGAATGTTTATGATGTTACAGGAGGAACGCTGATGCTGCCTTGTTGAAATGAATTGCTCTGATTGATTGTGGATTGTGGATGGATTTAAATGTCACAGTTCGCTGAAACTGAATTTAAAAAAATGAGTCAACCAAATGACGCTGCCTTGTGTTCTGACATGGCGTCTGGGAAAAGGGAGAGGAAACTCACTGAAAAGGCTCTGTTGAATAAAATTGAAAGCCTGCAAAATGAACGCAAACGTGTTGTGGATACAATTAAAGGGTTGATACCAAAAATGAAAGAGCTCATGAAACAAAGCGAAAATGTGTCTCAAGTGAAACAATGTTTGGAGAATTTAAACACGCTGTGTGAAAATGCCACAACCTCATACAATGAACTGTTGCCTCTACTTCCTGAGGATGAACTCATTAAACAAAAGGAATGGTTTTCAAGCATTATGAACTACAGCAATACATTTCAAAAGGACACTCAAAAATGGATTGTTGAAACTGAACAAAAAATATCTCGGGAACAACAGGATTCACCAGAAATACCATTACTCTCTGTGGAAATGAATGAAGCAAATCAAAATGAGGATGACATTAAACCAAGTGACAGTGTTTCGAATGTTGGAAGCCACAAAACATCTCAGTCACAATGCTCTTCAACCTCTTCTGCACATGAAGCCGAGCTGGCAGCCTTAACCATGAGGCACAAATTATTAAAGGACAAGCACGCTTTGGAAGAAGAGGAACAACGCCTGTGCAAAAGGAGAGAAGAGCTCAAACTGAACACTGAAATTGCAGAAAAAATGGCAAAACTTGAAATTCTCAAGACAAAAAGCACAACCAGTGGAAAAAGAACATCAAAGGTCTCGGATGGAATTAAATCATATTTTGAAAAGCCACAAGTTAAACAGTTACTCAATGTCAATGCAGATGAATTTATTCCAAAACAAACTGAAACAAATACAAACATGAATACAACTTTGTATGAACAAAACCAAATGCAACTTCATATGAGCCCATTCAACACACAAGATTCACATGGACAACAGTGGATCAGGAAAACAGCAATGACGTTCTTGGCATCATGAGGAAACAAAACGAAATAACAACATTGCTAATGCAACAGCAATGCCTCTCAGCCCTACCTAAGAGAGAGATCCCAATTTATGACGGTGATCCGTTAAAATACCACATGTTCATTAAAGCTTTTGAGAATGGAGTTGAGAGGAACACAATTAACAGCTGTGATCGTTTATATTTTTTGGAACAACACACAAAGGGTCATGCCAAAGAGCTTGTGAAAAGCTGTCAACTTTTAACGTCTCAGTTTCCTTGATGCTAGGCACAGGTATGTAATAATAACCTCAGATATGTTCTAATTCAGACCCAAGACTTGTGATCATGTTGTATACCATTCCAAGATAAACTAGATCTGGAGATAAAGTCTACATTTCAATTAACACGAATGTAAAACAAATCTGACCTGCTTGTTTTCGGGATGATCTGGGTCTGCCATAAATAATGTTTCCATCGCAGTCCCTCTTAATCCACCTAACACCTTGATTGCGGTTTGATGGCTGGCTGGTGGATGGTTCTGCCTCCTGGTGCAAGCTGATGAGCTGTTGGAGGTTTTGGAGGTGAGCCTGATGTTCAGCCTGACCAACAAGGTCACTCAACTCCTTCTGGAGCCGGTTCGGCTCAGGATCAGACATTGTACAGGGAGGGAGAGAGGGCAGGTGAGGGCAGGGGGAGAGGGAGGGAGGGAGGGAGAGAGAGAGAGAGAGAGAGAGAGAGAGAGAGAGAGAGAGAGAGAGAGAGAGAGAGAGAGAGAGAGAGAGAGAGAGAGAGAGAGAGAGAGAGAGAGAGAGAGAGAGAGAACAGAAAGTAGAGAGACTGACAAGATACAATACAAATGTGGCTCTTAAAAGTGCCTTTTTGTTGTTATAGGGTGCTGCTAATCAGTAGTTGGAAGTGACAGGGATAAGGGAACCTGTTGAGAAAGAGAAAAACAAATCAATATAATATAGAATAGATCACCAAACTACAAATTACAATATAAATACTTTAAGTGATGTGTAAGTCCATACTTCACATAAAATAGTTATAAATTCAGTTCACACAGATTAAAAATGAATAGTTCACGTTTTTAATACACCATTTCAATAGTTCACGTTCACTTCATTTTATTCAAGCTATAAAAATATCCTTAACCTAGCCCTATTATATGGTATCTTTGGTGTCCATGGATGTTTACGAGCTTGCAAATAATTGAATTGAAGTCTGGCAATTGATGGCGTTGTGACATGAACTTGCCAGGGTTAACTTGAATCCAACATTTTTATTCAGATTTCAATCTCACCATAGTCTGAGCTAGTTCAGTGACTAGCAACTAGATTGCATTCAGTTCATCGTTCTAGAAAACATAGCGTGTTCTCCTGGCTAACTATTAGCTAACTATGTGTAGCACTAAGGGTTGCCACCTTTTAGAAGACACAAAGAGGACCGGATCCGGGCCGGGGGGGTTCTAGCAAATTACATTTGGTCTAAAAAGATGTTGTTATATATATCTATCCTATGAAATCGCATACAGTGCGCATAAACATTACCAAAAAAACACAACTATAAATGGCAAAAACTTTACAGCATAATTTGCTTGCTTTTGATGAGGGCATGCTGTTTAATTATTTAAGCAGAATAGCAGGCAATACTTACGTGGGATGTCGAAAAACGCAATGGTCCTAAGGAGCGTCTCATACAATGATGTATCACTGTTGAAGTAGTTTATTGGCCAAAGTGATGCACCATGCACGATAAATGATTGCCTGAAGGAAAATATGTCTTCGTATTTATTTATTTGTTTGTTTGTAATCCAACTCCACTTACACCACAGCTAAATAAAAAAAATATATACAGTCAAGATAAACACCTGTAACACAAAATGCATCACCTGAAACCGAAACTTCCAGCGCAGGCAAACCGCACGTTGGCTAACCCCCTTGCGTCAAAATCAACCGATGAGGGATTTGCGTTCAAATCAGATGACCCTCTGCGTCGGAAATAGACGCAGAGGGTCATCTGACTGATTTGAATGGAAATCCCTTTGCGTCACTGTCGGATGCAGAGGGGGTACCCTATGCGTCCGTCAGTGACGCAAAGAGGGTATGACCAATCGTCAGTATGTGACGAGTAGGGATGAGACTGTGTTGTCAACACATAAATCCAGAACGAGGATACACAAAAGCAAAAGCTTTATTAAAGGAGCAGTTCTGAAATGAACAAAAGATCGCCTTTGCTTACATGGACAAAGCCCTCTCATGGCCTCCAATTAAAGCAGAGGAAATAAAGGCCCTGCAGGACTACAGTCTCTTTCTCAGAGGCTGTTGTAATGCCATGGAGGATGTGCAGTATCTTTTGGATATGGATATGCCTTCAAACATGTTGAGCATCATTAAAAAACTGCCCTACAAATTCAGAGACAAATGGAGAAACCGAGCATGTGAGTTGCAAGAACGATACGACCGAAGAGCTAGATTTACAGATATTGCCGACTTCATTGAAAGGCAAGTGAAAATTATAACAGATCCTGTGTTCGGCAATATACAAGCCTCTCAACCAATAACTATGATTAGAGGAACAAATAAACCGAAGCCACTGTTTCGTCCTGGAAACAAGGGGAGATGTTTTGAAACATGTTGGCTTTCCGTTAAGGATTGTTTCAGGGCACGGTGTCCCCCAGGGTTTTGCCAAAGGAACATCCTGTTGGATTTCCTCTCCCCACTGTCCAGCATTTCTTTCAATTCCTTTAAGAATGACATCTGTTAAGAACACTGGTTTGACATTTATTGTTTATAAATTTCAGCTATATTCTATATAACTATATATAGTCTATAGTCAAAGACACACAAGATGGCTCAAATCTAAAAAGAGTCTAATCACGTAAACATATCTCGACGAATAACAATGAAAACATAATAAAAGTCAAAGATTACTTACTCAGATCGTTGGAATGGGAATGGGAATCCAAGTGAATAGATATCCAAGACCATATTGGCTCTTCTTGGATTTAGAATGAGCATATGGCATATGATCAATATTATCACACCTGGCATCAAAATTGGAAATTGCTCCTGATTGGCCAGTAACTTAATCACCAACCGTTTCCTTCATTTCATTGGTTTAGAGGCAGTGATCATGCAGCCATGGCATGATCGAAAAACCAACGGAAAATTAATCTTCAGTTCTCTCCAATAAGGAGTTAGGCTAAGTGGTCCTGATCGATTGACATGGGCCTGCATAATTGAAAGTACTACTCATACAACTATGACTAATAATAATAATTTAATCATTGTTATTACGATTTCTATTAATAAAAGTGATCAATAACATTGGATAGACAAATGATTATGGCTTCTCACATTTAGGCTATTCTGCTAACAGTGAGAAAAGGGAAAAGTTGTATTAAAAATAAATACAAACAAACAAACACTTCACAGATCACTCAGCTGGTCCAAACAACAGAACAGATCACAGAGCAGCTGGTCACGACCACTGTGCCACTGGTCAGGACCAGTGTCTTTAGCGCCCCTAGTGGTTGTGACAACTTTTCAGGCAATTCTCTAGCCAGCACATCGCCAGCCTGGGTCCTTTCATAACAACAACATGGCTGCCTTGTGGAGGGGCAGACACCGGTGGAGAAGGACTAATTGTTTGCATGTTTTGACGAGAAACCTGACAGGTAAAATTATTTTGTACATATATGTATTTGTGTAGATACTAGAGAAGGACACGGACTCAGGCTAATGCTTGGAGTTGTTCCACACCGCCAAGTTACAAACCAGCAGCAACTCTGCTGTGACTCACTAGCTTACATCTGGTGTCCTCCGTCACCCAGAACCTCTCTATTCTGAGTTCCTCGGCTGGTTTAACGGCCACAGTGAACCGAGCCAGAACTGGTTAGTGACTAGCTGGTTCAGCACGCCTGTGTTTAAATGTGGGTTATTTGGCAAAACGCAATTATAGAAAGCTGTGCTGTTGAACTGCTGTTGAAATGTTCTACTGATGTATAAATGAATTACTGTGATGTTTGGATGGTGAAGTCTACGGGACCGTTGCAGGGAGCCTCGGTACATGGGGCGGTAACTCTACCACTAAGCTATCAGCGCACTTAACTCATTCATGTAATCAGTCAGATCAAGTAGTGCGGTTATGACGGGGCAGTCATATTATCCGACTATTAACTTACGCATTCACACAGTCGGCGAGCTTTGCGACTGGAGCAGATGTTCGTCACACGATGTTATTGCTGTGAAATATGAATACCTGACCATTCGTCAGAGATCCGAAAATTTTAAATACATTACGAACAGTCCCTAACAGCACATAGCTGCTGCGGACGCAACGTAAAGTAAATATCCCTCCTTCCTGATGTGACGTTAGATACTAGCTAGCATTAGCTAACTTCATAGCGTTTCTCAGCTCAGATACCAGTGTGAGAAAGCACATTAACGTTACTGAAGTGACGCCACTGCCGTTATATTAATTTAGCTAACGCTAGTGACTTATATTACACAAATGAATACACATTTGCTCTATATTTAAAAACTGCGTCATTAAAGCGAAACTGCTTAATTTGCGTATTAAGACAATGCCCCAGACACCCTATGTAGTTACAGTATACTGTATGTGAGGAACATGTAAAACGTATAGGTTCATAACTAACTGTGTCTACTATTCCTCATTCAATGTATAGGGAAGTATGACTATGACCTGGTGGTTATTGGTGGCGGTTCAGGAGGCCTTGCCTGTTCCAAAGAAGGTGAGATGACTTTGCCTGTTATTCCATAATGTTTTGGCATGTATGCTTCTAATAACACACTCGCAATGTATCTGTATTTACAGCGGCGCAGTTGGGACAGAAAGTTGCTGTTCTAGATTATGTGGAGCCATCTGTTAAAGGTAAATTCCTTTTTTTCTCAACCTGTTGTGCTAGATAATTACCAAAATAATTATTTGATGTTTGAAGACCCCACTGTGAATGTCTTCTTGAAATGCGTTTCCAAACAGGTACCAAGTGGGGTCTTGGTGGTACATGTGTTAATGTTGGTTGCATTCCTAAGAAGCTCATGCACCAGGCTGCTCTGCTTGGCACTGCAGTCAAAGATGCTAAGAAGTATGGCTGGCAGATCTCAGGGCCAATCAGCCATGACTGGTAGGTCAACCAATAGTTTTTCTTACAGTTAAAGGGTAGCTACACAGCACCATCTAGTGATGTAATTGCAGTAGGACAAAAAGGTGACTTGTGGTTGGAAAATTAGTTCTTTGATGGTAATGGGGTTGGTGCTATTGCTTTGTTTTTAAAAGATGTAAAGATGAAATATACTAGTTATTAATTATTACGTATTATATTACAACTATTTCATACATTGTTGTTGCTCACTTCATGTTTTACCTTTACATGTTTTACCTTTGTACATTTTGTAAATTTCCCCATTGTGTGACTAATAAAGGATTAATTTACAGTCTATTACTAAAATAAAAACAGAATTCACAAAGGAAACATGCTCACAGGCCAGATGAATGAATCCTGTTAACATGTCCAAAGAAAAGCACATGTACAAATGATAAGGCAGAAACCAATGGTTCATGGTTCTCTGATGGACAATGATACTTAACTTACTTTAATATACTCTTAATTCATATAATTTGGTTATATGGTGTTAATAAACATTATTTCCATTATGATTCCCATTATTCAGCTATGTCTGAGTGGCATAAACAGTTGCAGCTTGATGCATCTTTTCCTCTGTGTCATGCCAGTTTGGTCAGGAATGTTTACAGTGTTACTCTGGTGTGTTTTCCAGGGACACCATGGCAGAGGCTGTTCAAAACCACGTCAGGTCTCTGAACTGGGGTCACAGAGTTCAGCTTCAGGACAAGTATGTGACTCCAGCTCTGCTTGCTGTATTGTGACTTCTTAGATGCATGATGTTTCGTTTAATAATTTATTTCAAGGTATTTATCCCACACATTTCTTTTCTTGTAAATTATTTACAGATATTGAATTCGTATATGCACAAAATTCCAACCTATATAAGTTGAATTTGCATGAAGCATTGGAATATGTTCTTTAATTCTTTGCTCATTTGTATGACATGAACTATTGCTGAAGGCTGTACACTTCTACTGGCACACAGCTGAAGGAGTGATAGTCAGCAACCACATGTTGATTGAGTGGCTGTCTGGAGGGCAAACAGGTGTTAACCTCTGTGAATGTACCCGAGCTTAACCCAATATGTTCTCATTCCAGTGAGATAATTACCTTGGACGCAGCATATCAGTAATGCTTTTCTAATATCTAATATTTGCTAATATCATTTTGTTTTCTATCTATTAATTAACAATTAGCCTTGAGAGCAGAGAGGTGTTGTTAACCACAGTGATTCCCCACTTGTGTATTCGTTACAAATATAACAATAAATGAGCACACAAATTAATAATTAAGTTAGGTTTTTCTGTAAGCAACAAAGTTATATAGTTGTTAGTAGTATCCAAGTTAGTACACAAGCATTTAGAATAGCATTTGTTGGTATAGTGATTTGTCTCTTTACATTGTACAAAATAACTTAATTTAAGAGTGTATTTTCAAACAGATTCCTTTTAATCAAAAACTGATTTTCAATCGGTGTATCTAATGAGCAGGATTTCAATTAAATGAGAATAAAATTAAATGTATCATCCAACAATCTATTCCAATTAAAGTGGTGGTTTTAAAAAAAACGCTACATGGCAGCAGCGCTGGCTTACTAATGAGTTACATAAATATGACAAGTACAAAATCACAATTGAAATGTTTTGGTTTCCTTCTCAAGATTAAAGCTTACAAAGATCAAATATGTAGGACGTAGTATATGTTGGGAATTAGCAGGAAATAATAGAGAAATGGTGATGGGGGATATGAAGTTAATCCACCACAGTTACTGTGGTTGATCTGTAGTACCACAGTAGGTTAATCTGTCCATCTGTGGATTCTCTGTTTTGCAGGAAGGTGAAGTATCTGAACTTCAAAGGAAGTCTGGTGGATGAACACACTCTTAAAGGACTCACTAAAGCAGGGAAAGAGGTGGGCTGCTCATCCATTCTTTTAATTGTTACATGCATTCAGCCCTAAACTGATGATTTGATGTCAATCATTAAGACCACAATCAAGACTGTATGAATTACTCTTACTCAATATGAGTGCATCAAGAAATTAACTTCACCTGAAAGAAAACTTAAGTAGTTTTAGTCCTATTTAGAACATGTGGTACTGGTGCACTTAACAGTTTTACACATTCCTAGCAAAACATTTCTTTCCTCGTTTCGATAGCTGGATTCTCACAATGTCACAAGATCATGCGAGAATCGCAGGATCACATATCACCCAAAAATCCTTCCCGTCTGGCTTCAAGTAATGCGTTTGTGTACTGTAGAAGTGGAGATTATTTCTTCAATGAAAGAGGAGCAAAGAAGACTCTGAAAGCTTTTCTTGATGCAAATGTTTTTTGCTCTCCTCCCGCCTCGCCTTGATTGACTGATGGTTCATCCAATCACCTGTAATACTGTGTATTTGATTAAGTCAGTCCTTCTAAGTAAGTCCAGTCATTCTTTCTGAATCATTAATTTATGTGCAAATGTAAATTCAACACCTCCGTACCCACTGAGAGTGCTGCTACTTGTTTCAGTGACATCACAAGGTTTCCATCATCACCTGAATACAGAGCACTGACGAGGCCACTTGCTTCATTTGACATTTCCTTGTTTTCTGAAGGATACGAGCAAAAGCTATTACTTCACATTTCCCTCCTCTCATACAGACGATCCTGACTGCCAAGAACATTGTGATCGCCACAGGTGGACGGCCCAATTACCCCACAAATGTAAGTAGCACTGCTGCTGTCATTCCACCCCAACACGTTTCTCTTTTCCCCTGCCAGCATGTGTTGTTAGGTTCATTGGTTACCAGGTGAAAAAAAGCAAATGGAAAGGAGTTGCCAAAACCCCTGAAGTGATGTAGAATGTGGTTTGGAAGCCGTACGTGTACTTTCCAAGCCTTAACACACTGAGGCTAGATCACAGCTTTAACTGTGGTTACAGATCCCAGGAGCAGCAGAGCATGGCATCACCAGTGACGACATCTTCTGGCTGAAAAAGTCGCCTGGCAAAACGTGAGGACACCCTTCACCTTCCCACACACGGCATATATTATATTGCATTATTGAGCAGATATTATCCAGTCAGTCTACATCTGATTACTTGCTGTGAAGATGACCTTCATACAGCGTCGGTTATGCCACAATACTAAAAGTAAAAAGCACGTTTTTTTTCCTTTCTTTCTTTTTTTTCTTTTTACACGAAAACTATCAACATTGAAGACAATGAACGTTTTGATATCACCCTGGAATTGATGCATGTGTAGGATTGTTGCCATCATTCTCAGTACAATGAGCAACAAGGAAAACAGAACCTCTAACCTCTGCAGTATTAATGTCTCGCTTTAACTCCCCACGCTGACACGACACGTCCCACTGTCACGCACTGTAATCATTCATCAGTGACATGGGGTTTGTTTTTCTCCCTTCCTGTCAGCCTGTCTTCGCCTCATGATTCCGATTAGCAGCGTGCATCCTGACCTTTACAGAACAAGCCCTTTAATCCAGCCATTTAGCCCCCTGTCATCACCTGGTTAATTGGTCTTTCCCTGACGTTTCCTCTTGGCACAACGCGCAGACAGTGACTAGTGGTTGTGGTATACCTGGGTTGTTTGCTTCACGGTGAGAGATGAGCGGAAATAATTATTCTGATATGTAAGCTTCATATGTATCCAGGCTGCCTGCACCTGGGGCAGTTTTTAATTGTTTTTAATTAGTTCCTTTTTTAAATCCAGATTTTGTCTAATGATTGTTTTTTTTTTGTTTGTTTGTTTTGGGGGTTGATGGGTATGCAGCACTTAATTCACTTTCGTTTCTCCTTTATGTAGGAGTGTCAGTTCCTTCGAATGTTTGATTTTAAAATGTGTGGCATTCCAGTGTAGTGTATGTTTGGTAATATGTATGCTATTCAACTTTTTGACCACTTGGTGGCAATACAAAAGTGCCCTGTAGCCATCCTTGAACAAGTACCATTGGAGCATTCATCCATTCAACAAAACACCTCTCTATATGAAGCATAATTATCCACTTCAGCTCAGGAAGTCCTTTGATGAAGAGTGTCATGGTTAGTCCTCTACCTAACCGCAGGCTGTGAGGGGTTAGCTGTGGGTTAGCATTAGCGTGCTCTGTAAGGGTAAACCGCACACTGTGGCCGGAGCTGGAGATGTTGTTGTGCTGCTCAGCTTTCAGCAGTGCAGCTGAGGGTCCAGGAGGCTGTTTATGCCAGCAGGGCTGGTGTGGGAGGGGGTCTAGGTGAGTGATGCGTGTCTAATGGGTTTTGGAACACATGCACACCTGAGTGACAGATTTGGCCCCGGGAGCCGGAGCCCAGAACTAGCTGCCATCATCATGCTATCATGAGAAGGCAGGAGCGCGTGCCAGCAGGACTGATACTGGTCTAAGGATTCATGCTGGGGGTCTAACTGTGCATTGTGTGTAGTGGACAAAGTGCGACACTTCCCGGGAATATCTTTCAGCGGTTCATTGCGAAAGCAGCCCAGATGGCTCCAGCATAACTTCCCAGCTATTGTAGAGAAAGAAAACATTCACACGCAGGGTCATATGCACACTCGTGTGCCTTTTTTAATACCATGAACAGCAAAATGTCCCACGCGTGATCCGAAAATTACACTCTAGCATTACAAGGTTCACAGCAGCCCTGGCTGCCAAACATACACACCTCTCCCAACTGGCAGATTACAATCCTTTACAGTAACTTTGAGTATTGTATGCACTGTATGATTACTGTTAGATAATAAAGGTGTGCGTGTCTGTGGTAAATGACCTGGATATGATTATCCCCCTCATTTCAGACAGACAATAAATAATGCAGCAAACAACGGTTTGCTATGTAAAGATAAAGTGGAGTGGTGTCTCTCTGAGCAGAGAAAGAAGTGGCTCTCTCTCTGTGTGTGTTATCCAAGCTTTCATGTACTGGACCAGCAACATGTTCTTTCATGTGAGCGCGCTCCACTGGCTAGCTTAAGGCCACTCTGCGCCGTGTTGAGATCCTTTGAGAGGCAATCGAAATACTCCCAATCTTGTATTATGCACCTTTAAAATATCTGGCCATTGAAATGACTACTGCAGAATTTACTATATGTTAAAAAAATACTACACACGCTGTTGCTGAATATATATGTATTGATTTTCATACTTTTTCACAGATCATATGGACACAACAAGTGAAACAAAACAGATTGTATCAATGCACAAAGATGGAGAAAAGAAAAAAAAAGTACACATGTAAATAGTTCATTCTGTCATGCATAAACTACATTTACAGAGTTGGCTATTTAATTTGATTCAAGTAGTGCAGAAAGCATCTCCTTATTTCTTGGAATGACTGTAGGAGGCTTTTAGCTGAAACATGTCAGTGTTTCCATGACCAGGCAGCCGCTGTTTAACCTGCCTGTCGCTGCCGCTGTGCCCCCTAAATGTCCCCATTGTAGAAAGGGGTCAGAAGGGTTGTAAGGGATCTCATCGCATCATCTTTTAAATGATAAATGTAGCAGCTGTACAGACTCAGACTGGAACACAATGATAAAGAAGAAGGGCCGGAGGAAAAGAGACAGTTTCTCAGTGATGAAAATGTAGAATCAAGCTAAAGCTCTTTGCCTAATCTTCTTTAAGCCACTTCACAATATGTGCTAAGTGCAGCTGTGCATTACACAGACACAGAGAAGCGAGCACCAGGGCTTTTAGTGGTTTGTGTTAGCACGGACGAGGGCAGGATGTGCCGCAGGCAGCCAGAGTTGTCATGTGGAGCAGACCTAAGGGAAGGAGGTCTGGGTTGAAGAGGTAAAAACAAGGGAGAGAAGGGCCTCATCCATGCGGGTGACGGGCATCACTCAGCTGGCTGATGTGTGGACTTGAGCCCTGAACATGGCACACCCCATCTGCAGGGATTAGCCTAAACGCTGGCAATTAGCGCTACAGTGCTACAGATCTCAGGGCTGGTTTAGAAGTGTGATTTACCTGGACCACACACACACACACACACACACACACACACACACACACTGACACTGCAAACTCACACATACCTTTTACTGTCCCTGTTTTCTTCATTTTCTTCACACGTCTTCACTTCCCTCTCAGGTTCTGAAGTTTTGTAATTCATCGCCTCTCTAATTTGTGGATTTTAAAGTAAACATTTTCAACTTTGGACTTTATTTTATTTGGCAAAAAGTGTGCTGCACGATTGAATGGACATGTTTTTATTGCATTATTACTTTGGCTAACGGCTTCTGTTTATTTGTGTTTTGCAGGCTTGTGGTTGGAGCCAGCTGTATCCTTTGTCTGCCAGACAGCTTGTAAATGGGGCCACTTTATAAAATCTGCTGGTAATGAGTAGAGATATTGGGAAGTTATTAACTTAATAAAAACATTGTCATCAGACCAGGTTCAATAGCTACAAATAACACATGTTTTAAACTCAGTGTGCCATGTCAGCAGTCTTCAGTACACATGATGCATCATGTACGCTTAACCATGATAAAAGAAACAATATGACATTTTTCTAAACCCAGTTTCCTGCTGCATCGCTGTGATCTGACCTTCTTTTTAATCTACTTTCTTGTTGTGGAGTGTCTGGCTTATGGCTACACATCCAGTGCAACTGGACGTGCAAATCAAGAAAAGTAGTTAACTCCTCAACCTGGTGTTCAGATGTAGCTCTGGAGTGTGCGGGCTTCCTCACCGGCATTGGCTTGGACACCACAGTGATGGTCCGCAGCATCGCCCTCCGGGGGTTTGATCAGGTATTGCTCCCTAAAGTACATTCTATCTATAGATCTTTCCATAGAGTTTTTTTCCCACATTAAAAAGTTGATATTCTCTTTTGGTTAATGCAGCAAATGGCAGGTCTAGTCACAGACTACATGGATGCATATGGCACGAAGTTTGCATGGAAGTGTGTCCCAAAGAGAGTGGACAAACTCTCCTCGGGAGCTCTGCAGGTGACCTGGACCGACACCCGCACAGGCAGCGAACACAAGGACACATATGACTCTGTGTTATGGGCAGTTGGTGAGTCTGTGCGTAGCAGTTCACTTCAATTTGAAACAAGCCTGAATTCATAATGCGCTTCAGGAACCCTCTCATACCCTCCACATGAAGGTCAGGTGGTAGAAGGAGATGCCAAGGCTTTAGACTTGAGCCTTTGACACACTTAAGTGATCAACACCATGTGCATCTTTTGAAGGAACCTTTTTAAATTAGTGTTGTAATAAGAATAGCAACTGACTTTACTTGTGACTTGAATTGGACTTGTGTTGGTTTACACTTGTATTGACTGAGACTCGTCTGCGTAGAGACAAAACACCAAGGACCAGGCAACAAAGGTCCCAAGGCCAGAATCAAACCCTGGGCATTGCAGTTACATGGCATACGCTGTAGCCACTTCCTGTAGACTCCTTTTAATAATGAAGCTACCTTGCTAATCCAGATAAAAGGCCTGAATTATGATGAACTCGACTTTGTAGGTAAATTGATGGTGAATCAGTGCAGTGAACAGTATAGTAATGGACTACTTATCCCATGTTTTAAATATACTAGCCATATTGTTCCCTGTTTATATCCATGAAATTAAAAAACACCGGTGTGACTTTGCTCCCTGATACCATTTTTTCATTGTCATTCCCAATAGAGTGCAGTGTCAGCAGATAGCAGTAGAATCAAGGCTGAAAACAAAGTAATAAAGTCTGAGTTCTGGGAATGGACAAGGGAAGTGTTAATCACCCTCCACTGGCTCTCTGGCTGGAGAGGGGCAGGACAGGGCAGGATGCACCCAGGCACAGGGTCACCGCGTTCCCCTCTTTGTTCTCCCACGCTGGGCCTTCCTGCCCATGCCAGCCCTGCGGAAACCAACTCTGCATCTGTCACTGCCATCCCTGCCCGCGGCCCTCGGCCTGTCATTACAGCAGCATTCTCATCTGTCCATTCTTTCTTTATACTCCCATTCCACCAGCAGTGTGAGTAGCAATGGAGGGCCACTGCCGCCAGCTTATTTGTGTGGAGTGGGTTTAGAGGCGCCGCCAGTGCTCAGACTGTGTTTTTAGTGTTGTGGAAGGAGAGATGGTTGGCTCTTGCTCCATGCGTGTGACAGCGACAAGGATGTGCGTGACCTTGCAGCTGAGATGACGTTCGTTTGTTGACTTCCCACATTGTCTCAGCGTAGGACTGCTGGTGAGAATGACATTTGCATTGACTGCATATATCAGTAGGTGTCAAGCGTGAGATGCTGATTTCCTGTTTCCTAATATTCACGAGAGCAAGAGTTCTCAAGCAGACATTTTGGGGCCTGGCAAATGATTTTCGATTGCAACCACAGTGCACCAAACTGTTGATAATTTTAGCCTGGTTTAAGCCTCTTTCACATTACATTTCAAACTTAAATGCAGCACAATATTTGTTAGTTGTTCTTAATTTGCTGATAACCAAAACTTTAATTTCCTTCACCTTTTTATAATAAAAATCATGTCACACATTAAGTCATAACACAAGCAGCGATATCCTTGTGTTAGCACTACTAGCTAAAACCTTGCAAGCACCCAGCTATATCCACGACAATGTTTGTTCCCATACAGTTCAGTGAGAACCAGCAACAATGTGGCCTCTGCTCTTTGATGTGTGCATGCAGGAGTTATGAGTACAAGGCCACTTCCCTTTACTGTGACCTTACACTAGGGGCCAGGCAGGGTCCCAGGCCTCTGTGGAGTTATTAAAGGCCAGAGGGAACGCGGGACAGTATCACCACAGCCTGCCACATCCTTCTCCTTGGCCCTGCCTCCCTCCACCTTTCCCCTGCTCCTTCCTGGCCTCATGGCCGCTCCCCTGTCCAGGTGTGCCAGCAGAAACACACCAGGAAACAGAACATTTCCACACTTCCTGTCTACATGCATGGCCACATTAGTCTTCCGTCTCGCTGCGCTCTACAGTACTGAAGGATGCCATTTGAAAACATTTCCTAGTTTTTTAAAAGACATTTGCCTGACGCGGACTATAAGTTATCGATGACATCCCTGGATGTTGTTCTCCCGGTCTCTATTACCCTGTGGCTTCTCAAATACCTTTTTGTTGCAGTACAATTGATAATAATATGTAGTATAATAACAATAGTGAAGAAAAATAGACTTTTATTTATTAGGGATTCTGTGGCAGTACCATCATGGTGCAGCATAGGTGATTGTGAAAAATGAAACAAACCAGTGTGTTGCAGAGAAAAGGATATTCAAAATGTGTTTTTCTATTTTTTTTTCAATTATGAATGCATTGTCCTCTTATATGTTTGAGCTTGCACAAATCTCTATTTAAATGTCTGAATTGAAAGGTCAGACAGCATCTTGCTGAGTCTTAAACTATTAATTTGAATACCCAGTTTAAAGAATCAACAGCTGACTTTATTTTCTGAGACAGGCCCCTTAAAATGTGGTTTTAAATCTTTCCATTTTTTTTCCCTATAAATTTAAATTAATAAGCAATAATTTAATGTTTAGAAAAAAAGGGACTGTGTGGGTGGGATTTCATCCGATTTGATGGACAGTGGAAACAACACAAGCAATAATCTTTGTTCTATAGCTAGCGAGCTCTTTATCAATTTGCATCTTAAAATCTTTTTTGGCCTCAAATAGAACATGTAATCAATTTTTGGCATCCTGTCCGATTATTTCCCCAAGAAAAACAGTCTCCGCTCACATCGCTCTCCCTTTTGTCTTTGTTCATTTGATTGATCAGATAAGTGTTCAGCTCTCATGTCAGCTAGTGGAGGGTTGTTGTGGCTAATTAGCCTGTAGCAGTCTTAAGGCTTCCTCTTAATGTCACAACAAGCTTTGTTCAGAATCAGATTAGTGTGCGTGTGTTTATTCTCAACCATCCTTTTCAGGAATTCATAAGTAAATTATTAAATATGTTTACACTAAAATGTAATTATCAGCATATACAACACGATTATCAATGTAAAAATGATCAATGTATAAATACATAGTATTTTCTAAATAAATAGTCAGTCATAGTCCTATTAAATGCTCATATAAAGTATGAAGCTATGTATTTTATGTGATTACAGCTGTGTTATTCCTTCACTGTTTACACAGCTACGATCAATCAGATGACCACTACATGATAGTGATGTAAACCATTTATATATAATTGATATACTCATGAATGTAAAATTAGGGAAATATTTAAGGCCTTGGAGATATGGCAGTATTCAATCTAAGGGGATATTCTGTTTCTTCTTCTTTCTTTTTGTAATGCATAGAGAATCAGATGTTTGGATAAAAAAAATTACATTTCAAAATTAAAATAGCTTCACCTAATTTGAGTATAATCCTCTATAGATTCTGAGAATGAGTGAATGACATGTATGCAGACTATTCCAGTGTTGTGGACCTAAAGGAGAAGAAAATATTTACAAGTCTTGCTTTTGGGGATTGGACATGACTTCCCCCCTCTCCTCATTCTCTGTGCTCCCCATCGCCTTCAGCCACCCATGCTGTTGAGCACTAGACGGGTCCCTGCAGCCCCCCGGCCTGAGAAGAGGGGGAGGACGTTGTTCTTTGGCTCCAGCCAGGAAAACGGGTCTCGGGGGTTTGTTATTTTTGCTGTCCGATAGCATCTACATGGGTAGCTCAGTGCCGGGTGTTTATTATGCTACCCAGGCAGGTTGTGAGGAGCTATGGAGAGGAGTGGGGGGTGGGGGGGTGGTCCATGCCCCATCACCATAGAGACTCTGTGACGACAGCATCAGTCAGCCGCCCCCCAGGAAGTGTCAGAAATCACACCTTTGGGTGTCCTGGGGGGTTGAAGGGATACTGATTCCCAGCAACGGTCGAGATCATCTCTCTCTCTCTCTCTCTCTCTCTCTCTCTCTCTCTCTCTCTCTCTCTCTCTCTCTCTCTCTCTCTCGATTGATTGATTTGTATTTTAAGGCCAATGTTGGTACTTGTGTTGTTATATTTGAGCTTGTAATTGCTAATTAATATAATATAATCAGATCTTTACTAATGACTTTCGTAGCCAAAACAATTCACAATAATGATATCACTATCTCTACATTACAACATTTTAAAACAAAATTCTATCAGTGAAATTCACTTTCCACCTTTGTTGTGGCTTTAGTCTCTTTTTTTGGTAAATCAATTACAACCCAAAAGTGGAGGGAGGTGGAGAGAGAGAGTTGTAATCATAACTGTGAATATAAAATGATTGAAGAGCTACTGTATTTTTTACACAGTATTATAATACAGGTTTTATTAAAACCATATCAATATTTATTTTTTAAATATCACAGTTATCATCAATGACGGTATATTACAACATCCTGAGTGTTGACAGATTTGGTCATGAAAAAAAGATATGTGCTACATATATTCAAAGTCTCCAGAGGAGACATTTGATTGAGCCTAGTTCTCCCCTGACTTCTCTTTTAGTACCACCATCAGGCAAAACAGTACATTGTTTAGTAAGTGTGAGTATGCTAACAGAATAAACTAATTCATCTTTTTGTTTCAGCAATTGTTAGTATGCTCCCGGAGTTTTATTGTCTGCGTGGAAAAGCTTTTAAGCAACACAGTCCGCTGAAACAGTCAATTCTTTCATTGTCGGCGGTCCCTCAAGGTTGCCTTCTGGAAGGTTCCCTGTAGAGTTTCTATCAGATTGTCACCCAGGGAGGTGAATCAGGGAGCCTTATTATCACTCCTAGTATTCCAGCTGTATGCGTGGACACAGTGTGCACATATGCAGTAGTATATAACCCGATTAAGCAGTACCCACTAGGTTGTCTGTATGCAGTGTTGGTACATACCGTAGAACCTCAGCAGAATGTGTTGTTAACGCTGTAGAGAGCCCCCCCCCCCCACATATCTATCTCTCCTGGGCTGTAACGTAATATTCTCCCTGTGTTGTTTCCTTCCACTGCCCTCAGGCCGAGTCCCTGAAACCAAAGCCCTGGGCCTGGACAAGCTTGGCGTGCAGCTCAGAAAGGAGACAGGGAAAATAGTTGTGGGCGCTGACGATTCCACCTCGGTGCCAAACATCTACGCTTTTGGTGACATCGGCGAGGTAGGCGTTGTCAACGGACACCACACTGACAGCAGAAACAGCCCCGATAACAGTCGTGGATGGGAAAACGCCACATAAATGATAAGTTTAGACTGAAAAATAATACTGTACAAGCTGTACGGTCTACATTCAGCTCTTTTAGCTCCATGAGAGAATAATATGGGACTATTTTAATCTTTAACACACATATAGGCTCTCTATCATATGACATGTGCATGTCATTAATTCATTAGAATCTGTAGTAGGTAGATGTTGTTGACACTAATAAACAAATGTTTATGCTCATCACAAGGTTAATGAAGACCTATATGTATAAATGCATGCTTCCTGTAAAGGAGCTTTAGCTATTCCCTAACACCTGTTCGCTGTTACGAAGACATAGATCCTTACCATGAATTAAGGTTGTAGAGACTTCTAGTGTCTCAGATGTAAAGAGGTGGTAACCTTGGTTTGATGACATTGGCTTTAGCTCCTCATCGTTCCAGGTCTCACAAACCCTCTGCTATGTAAAAAGTGTTCATTTCAAATATAGATATAGAAATGAGCATAGTTAGTACACCAAATAATAGCCATTTTGTTAAAGGTATATACATATACAGAATGAACCGTATGAAGTGAAGCCTACAGTCTCTGGCGTTGCCACTGTGTCTTCAGGCTGATCCACCCATGTTAGTACTAGTTATACCTGCTGCATGTAATGTCAGTGTTGTTTTTTCATCGTGACCAGCTGTGTGCTTCCTCCCTGCCTCCCAGGCCTCATGACACCCACACGCACTCTTTTTGATTGACACTTCACTTTGATGAGTTGTGCTTCACCCCAATACGTCTGTCAGCTTTTCACAGGGAGGCTTTTTTTAATTCAGGTTTAGCAGTGGGGTTGATAACTCAATTTGTCCAGTGCTTTGTTTGTGGTTGTTTTTTTCCCACTCTGTGATAAGAGTGCCAAGAAATGCATCATGATGGCAAATACCAGAGCACACGTCCACATACATGCAGAGGTGCAGGGATGTTGGACAACAGGATGTGCGTTGGTGATTTAACAGGTTTAAGTCACGCCTTTAGAATTGCCCCGCAGCCTTACTTCCTGTGTGTGTGTGTGTGTGTGTGTGTGTGTGTGTGTGTGTGTGTGTGTGTGTGTGTGTGTGTGTGTGTGTGTGTGTGTGTGTGTGTGTGTGTGTGTGTGTGTGTGTGTGTGTGTGTGTGTGTGTGTGTGTGTGTGTGTGTGTGTGTGTGTGTGTGTGTGTGTGTGTGTGTGTGTGTGTGTGTGTGTGTGTGTGTGTGTGTGTGTGTGTGTGTGTGTGTGTGTGTGTGTGTGTCAGTCGGTGTCAGTCGGTGTCAGTCGGTGTCTGTGTGTGTCTGTCTCTGTGCTATGCGTTTGTCTGTTTTGGCAGACACCCAGAACAATAAAGGCAAAACACAGATGCAGAGATTGTTTTAAGCGTGCTCGATGGTTTAAATGTTTAGCACTTGTCGCTTATGTCAGTCACTCATGGCACACCTTGTCATGTGTTTGTGTTTCCACTATTTCTGCACTGAATATTAATGTTTGAACGTCAGACTTCTGTTACTCATAGCAGATAAACACATGTTTAAGAAGCAGACCTATCGATGTTATCTGTTTGATGTCCACATATTTCAGTAACTTCAGTTGCGTCTTGTTTTAGGGTCGTCCTGAATTGACCCCAACAGCCATTAAAGCAGGAAAGCTTCTCGCCCGTAGACTGGCTGGGAGCAGCACTGAACTCATGAGCTACGACAACGTAAGACACACACACACACACACACACACACACACACACACAGAGAGAGAGAGGCTGGTCATTTCCCTCTTTCTTTCCACAGCTCGTGTCTTTTTTTAACCTATTGTTTTGTGCTTAATTTGAGGCAAATTCTAACCATTTCTGGTGTTTGTGCTCAGAGTCTCTGATACACCGACACAAATCTCCCTGCACCTCCAGCCTCTCCTCAGGATGAGTCGTATTATAAAACTACCAGCATTTTTCCCAGAATGTCGTCATTCATTATGATGACATGTTTGTTTACATTCAGTTATTCTGCAAGTCTCAGTGCAGGTTTTATTGTGGAATATCTTTATATTCACAGTTTTTTAGCTTTTATTATCAAAAATATAAAATGATATGTCATTGTTATGTACCCCCCCCCCCATAAATCAACTTTAAAATACCTTGTACAATAACAGTAAATAGGATATGTCCCAAAACAATCCAAAATCAGCAGAAATAGTAATTAAAACACACACACACACACACACACACACACACACACACACACATACAAAGCAAGCACAAAAACAGGAGAGGAGAGTCAACCTTTAATCACAACCTGCACTTTGGCTAGTAATAGTAATATATAAGAGTAATATTATTACATGTATTATTATTTCCATTCTGAATGAAATTTTCAGAGTCTCCTCCATGGTATTGAATGAAATGTGTGTGTGTGTGTCAGGTGGCCACCACAGTGTTCACCCCCCTTGAGTACGGCTGTGTGGGTCTGTCTGAGGAGGACGCTGAGAAGAGGCTTGGGAAAGATGGCATAGAGGTAAGATGTGTCTCTATACAACTAGTGAATTTACAGGATGGATTTGTAGCATTTTGAATAAAATCCCTTCATGTTATGTCCCCATTTAAAGTTAAATGCAATCAAGAAAAATCAGGCATACCTTCAAAGTGATTATTTCCATTTGAGTGTAAATTTACTCAAACTTTGAAATGTAGTGGTAAAAAATATGTTAATTAAAATTATTTTAATTATTAATTATATTTTTCTCTGTATAAGTCCTCAAGATCTACAACTAACCCCAGTATATGTGGAAGGAAGTTACTTTTGTTGCCAAGAAATGACAGGTGTCCCACATGCACAGGTAGTTACAAAGGCAGTGTCATTGGCTTGTTACTGCCATCAATAAATGTATAAACAAATCCAACGTCCCATAAATCCCTGAGCAAACATTGACACACGCACACACGATGCAGCAGAAGCAGCTCAGTATTCTGACACGCTGGCGTACGTGAGCGGTGTGCCAGATGCTAGCCAACACCTGCACAGCTCTGTGGGTAAACGGTTTAGGCGGCGAGGTGGGGCTCGTCCCCGTGACTGACAGGTGAGCAGGAGGTCTGATTGAGGTGTGTGTGAGGTGATGACAGGCTCGCTTAGATCTGAGGAGGAACCGCAGCACCAGCCTCCGACAGCTGCACGGCCCGCACGACTTGTGTCGGCATGTTCGCCCGGAGAATAAAACACAACTGCACACGTTTTTCACTGAGGAGTTTGAAATCAATCACTATCTTTAATGAAATTTTCATATAGTTTGTTTAAATCGGAGCTCCTAAGGCCTTGCAAAAGCATTGTTAGTGAGAGATAGTCATTAGAATCGGAATGGGCTGTAATATGTGGACCATGACCTGACACTAGATTTAATGAACCATTTTGTCTTGTGCTATTGAAAAATCACAATCTGTGCTGCTTTTAATTTGAAACCGATTCTTACATGAGGCTCCTCATGTTCTAAGAGTGGCTATTCTTGACAAAAGTGAATGTATGCAAGAGAAGATCACCATTTTTTGCACATTCGTAAGCTGGTTGAAGCAAAGAGCCTCAAGAGGGTATTTTGACATCACAGTCGCTCATGCTGTTCACAGGACCACAATAATGCATCTCATTTGTCCTGTTTCTATGATTCCTGTTTCTATGTCTGTAGGTCTACCATGCGTTCTACAAGCCTCTGGAATTCACCGTCGCAGAGCGCGATGCCAGCCAGTGTTACTTAAAGGTAGGAGACCAAACTTTTGTAAGTTTTAAGCTGATTATGTTGTTATTTTAGACACCATATCATTTAGTTCATTGTGCTATATGCAAGATGAGATATTTGTGGACAGGAGTAGCCTTCTCAGGTTGGTGTGTTTCAGACTTCTGCTTGAAGGACATTTTTATTGGGATCGGCTTATAAATGAATAGTCAGAAAGGTTTAACCATAATCCTGAAAACCTTTGATTTCTCTGTCAGTGGCCTAGCAAGTCAGCTGTGGAATCCACTTGTCCTTCTCGGTGGTTATTTTGTCGGCTACAGCAGATGAGGCTTCAGCTCCTCGGCTTAAAGTCCCAGTGAAATGGAAGTTACAACAATTAACCAGTGAAGAGGAATATTTGAGTGGTGTAAAGTAAGAGGGATGTAAATCCTTCCTTGGGCGTGGGCTCTACAGAGCTACAGAGTTTTTTTTTTTGCAAATATTGTTAAATAGGTGCATAATATGACGGGGTGTGATCTAAAAGGCTTCTCATTTGATCTTGAGATTAAATGAGTTTTTCGACCTCCTCAGGTGATATGTGAGCGCGGAGGAGAGCAGAAGATCCTGGGTCTGCACTTCACCGGCCCAAACGCTGGAGAAGTCACACAGGGCTTTGCTATGGCCTTCCAGTAAGTTTAATAAATCCTCGATTTTAATTAAGGTACATTTGGTGTTTGTATTTCCTTCATGCTCTATGGATCAACTATCCAAACCATTCTGGTGTTTAGGTGATGAAGTTGACAAAATGTTAGACACCAATGACATGCCAGTGTAGCTACACGTTCGTTCTAGCTTGGTTTTAGACATCTTTTATTGTCTTTGCCATATGATGGGATGCCTGCATCTGTATCACTGAGAGATCTGTTGTCATTCGTTAAAAACAACCTGAAAGGTGCTACATTTGAAATTCAGAGCTATGTACACAAAGCACAGATACTTTGGGAGAACAACACACACAGATGGAGAGCGACTTCACTCTCTTTAAATAGAAAATCATTGTTTGCTGCTATAGTAATGCTCTGAACATCATATAGAGAAGCTTAAATGAAACTATTCAACACATCTTTTTCTCAGCAGACACAAGCTTTTATTTCCAAGGACAAACTGATGGCAAACAATTAAAATAAATGAATGGACTTATTATTTTTAGAGGATATTGGATCATTTATACAGTTGTCAATCATGAGAGAATCATAGTTAAATCCAGGTGAATGACCCCCTTTGTATTGCCATGTGTCTCAGGTGCGGAGCAACGTATTCCCACCTGCTGCAGACCGTAGGCATCCACCCAACCTGTGCCGAGGAGGTGATCAAGGTCAACATCACAAAGCGATCCGGCTTGGATGCCATGGTAACCGGCTGCTGAGGTTAAGCATCTCGGTCTCTGAACGTTAGAGAGCACACAGGTTCCCTCCGTGGAGAACGTTAGCGTTTAGCCTGGGTTTCTCCTGCTCTCTCTTCTTGCCCCTCTCCTTCTATAAGGCTATAAGCTTATAAGGTTTCACGGTGTTCTCTCTGGGAATCGTCTCTTCATAGGCCAGTCATGCAAATCATTAACACATCATGTGATAACCAAGACTTTGATTATCCCGTGTATATATGCACGTTGTGTGTGTATCCTCTAAAAAGCACAGATCAGGTTAGTGAGTGTCAGGGCCGCAGAGTGAGCTTCTTTTAAATAAACAGGCTCATCAATCAGGATTAAGGCCTGTGCTCAGGGTTTTGTTGAAACCATACAAGAACGGTGGACCGAACCCTAACGTTTTTCTGAATATATGTATTCTGCAAATATTGTTGTTTCTCCGGCTGTACTTCCTGTCCATTAGTCTTGGAGGTGACACATACCATACACCCCCACAAACACCACCCCCCCATGACACTGATGGATGGCCCCAGAGCTGTCGCCGCAACGACACCGCCCCATTTCCCATGGACACACACAAACAGTCGGTGGGCCGTCTGTCAGTCAGCCAGCTAAGACCTGGCCAGGGAGCCCCCGCTTGTTTAGGGCCCAGCAGACCCCCGACCCCTTCCTCTTCCTCCCATGCCTTTCTCTATCCCCATGCATAAGAAGAAAGAGTGGGACTACAGACGTGTGTTGTCACAGTCTGTGTGAATGCCACAGGGCAACTCTACCTGTTGATAACAGTGCTCTGACAGCTCTACTATAACTATACTACTCAGTGTCACCCAAAGGTGGCACTGTTGTCCTCCAATTCACCCTTTTTGAGCTAAGAATGGAAGACAGTATAAAGTAGTCAAACATGAGCCTGAATACATTCAGGTTGCACATTTAATCCCTTTAATCCCTATAAAAGATATGTGCCTCTTGGATGACGTTTAAAAGCAGTGGTGCCAAACTGATAAGTGTTATCTGTTGTGTATTTACATTGATGGCAGGTTAGGCCTAAAGAGTCATCACCCTCAAAGATAAGGCCAGTTGCTTATATCAATAAAGCAGTAATGGGCCGTTTGCTCAAGTGTCCAACCTGCTGGCTCTACTGGACATCTTGGGTTTATTAAGTAGAGGATGAGGAGGAGGTCTGTCAATAACGTGGGTTGCTTAAGAAATTGGGGGGACCTAAGAGAAGGCTGCTGGATGTAGTTTATTTGTATTTGAAGTCTAATCTGCCCAGCCTGATTAATGATTTCGATGAGGGGAGTGACAGTGTGCCAGGAGATGGAGAGAGGAAAGAGAGAGAGAGAGAGAGAGGTACCAGGTTTATTTGGACCTGAGCCAGAGGAGAGAGAGCAGAGTTTCAACCCTGGTTAGGGAGGGAAGGGGGATTCCTGTGTGCTCTGTTCAGGGCCGAGGTGCTGACTGAAGGACCCTGACCTCCGCTCAGCAGGAACAGCTTGACTCTATCACTCGGAGCACAGAGGGCTCACATGCTGCAGCGCTGCACGGCAGGGGCCTGGGGGGGCCGGGTGGGGGGGGGGTTGGATGGTCGGATGGCCAGGAGACGGACGGACCCAACCTACCAGCCAGCCAACCAACACAACACCAAGCAGTAGCGCTGTGTTTGCCCAGGGTAATTGAGTCTATGTTTCTGTGCTTAATGAGCCACTTCAGAGACCCGAGGGTGGGCCCAAGGCAACACGAGGGAAGTCATTGAGGCCATCAGTGTAACTGTAATGTCGGTTTGCCTTTTACCTTCCACTTCCCTCCTGCATTTTCTCATCTGCTCTATATCTTGTTCTCAGTATGGCTGCTCATACGCACAAAATGCCATTTATTTAACGACATATCTGTCTGACTTGAATGTCATTTGTTGTTGTGGATCACCGCAGTCACTCCAGGCCCAAGATTTGACCAGTTAGCCTCAGCTGCCCCATGGGAAGGTCAGGGTTCAACTTTCAGATTGGCCAGCTAATGATGGCCTGCACTAAAACCCAAAACTGGGGAGTGCAGGTCTGATGTCACCTGGCCGCCTACTTTAGCAATTGTAAATACAGAAGTGTAATTTTCCATTCAAGATTTGTTATATATAATTTATATGTAAACTATTAAATTAACAATGCTCACTGATTGTTCTGTGTTGTACATCAATGAATGCTCGCGTGTTGTCTATTCATGTGCATAGACTATAAATGTAAGTACTTAAAGGAATATTTCAACATTTGAGAAATTATGCTTATTTCCGTTCTTGACCAAAATTAGAGCACATCAATAATTTAGCTTTGCAGATGACTAAAAAAGGAAAACTGACTAGTGCTGTGATGTTTGTCAACAAGACATTGATAGTGGTATCAATCTTTCCCTCTGACTCTCAGCAGAAAAAAGGTATTTCTCAAAGTATTGAACTCCTTTTGAGAATAATCTGCTTTTTCACAGCATTATAAAAATATTGAAAAAACCTCCGGAGAAAACTGCTGCCAGTGTTGAAGTGAATCTGCATCTGTACAGGTGTACCTAATGCTGCATGTCTTATATTAAGCAATGTCACATGGGGTGGTCACACTTTGACCCGGAGTCATCTCTGCTGACAGGCAGCTCTGCTATGCAGCCCTGTCACTCAACCCTCTGCACCAACAATGGCAGAAATTCCACTGTGTTTGTTTGGTTAAGGACAGAGCTCTCTGAAACCCCTGAACCTCCTCAGGATCCACAGCAGCCTCACTCACCCTGAGAATGAGGCCGGTGTCAGTCCTAACCCAGACAGCGGGAGTAAAGTTCACCTGCCATCTCAAGAATAGCCAGTCCCATTAAGCAATTGTGTCTCCTCTGTCCCCTCCACAATGGAGCAAACAGGCTAAATCCACCTTGAAATGCACTTAGTAGAACATGTCAACATGTCAAGGTGCGCTCGGTCCTATGCTCCGTCTTAATCCAGCCCATTGAATGCTGACAGTTGTCTAGAGGCAGACATGCACAAGGCCTTTGTCACTTCAGGTCTTGAGCCCTAGCAGCCACGCTGGAGGAGCAGAACCCTCAGACACGCACGTTAAAACACACATGCTGGGTATACAGCCCGCCTTCGGAGCAAAGCCTTAGGAGGAGGAGAAACCGACGCATACCTTGTGTAAACATGAGTGAAAAAATGAAGCTCGGAACAGAAAAGGCTCAACCAAGGCGAGGATTATCCCTGAGAAATGAATAGGGGCCAATTATGACGGCTCTGTTGTACTGCCAGTATCTGGCTCAGGAGCTGTCAGCCCGAGATGCCTGCAGGGCCTGGAAGGGGCTGCAGTGGCTCGGGGCGGGGCGGGTCTTCAGGAGGTTTCATGAAGACAAACGGGCCCTCAGACTGGTAAGCCAAGGTGAGTCTCCCAACCAGGTTTGTGGTTTCTCCCTCATCTGGCCTCCCAAGTTCAAGACAAATGCTCAAAGAACCCGCTGAGGCCATCCACTGAACCAAACGGTATAAAAACAATGAGAAATGACATTGTATCCTTCTCCTTTCATTTGCTGTACAACTTGACACAGTTCACAGACACCACTTTCTTCTGTGAGAACTCCTCATTCTGAGATATTTTAATCTTTTCTGGAGTCTGAATACTCCCATTGAGGAATGTCAAGGTTGTCTTGTTTGTTTCAAAGACCGGCCCATATTTGATTCAACCACCGCACTGAATCCCTTCATGACCTTTCATTCAACCACAAACACGGGGAAACGTAGATGAGGTGGACTTGTCACAGCGGGGTCCTGTTGGTAGCCCAGGAGAGGCGAGGGCCTGTGAAATGAGCTTATCTGACCCCTGATAAGAACAGGATACCCTCAAGAATGGTCTAAATTCAATACACATGGCTGCTAATGCGGCAAAGTGGGTGTTCGGAAGAGAGCTTGGTGCAGCAGTACTGTGGTCAGGTTTGGCCTACCCCGACTGGTCCAGCAGACCACAGCCTTACATAGAACACCAGTGCCTGTGGCCAAAAGGGAAAAAGGATGTGCTACAATATCAGTTTGTGGTTCTGATCCCTGGACTTCACTAAGAGACCAATTACGATCAGCAACCTCAGCTCCTAAATCATTTAGTCAGGTCTCTTGCCACACAGGAAGCTGTTTTATTACCTCTGGAAGCAGCACAGAGATTTATTGAGCTGCTGTTTGATGCCGGCGTGCAACAAAGGGACAGTGTTTGTATGAATATGCCAAATCACAGCAGTCAAAAGCAGCACAACAAACACTGCTTGACATGACTGAATGGTGATGTTGTTGCACCTCTGACAACCTCTTTGCTGTCTGCTTGATCAGCTCTTATTCATTCATCAAAAAGTTTAAACATCATTTCACTAACTAAAATATCTCATCGACTGCCCAATTTATTGGCATGAAATCATTTTCGCCACGTTTGTGATTTTTAGTTCGATGCTTCCACAGCTATGTTATAGACGACACTGAAAGTCGGTACACTTTGATTTACATAGAGCAGCTGTGGCTCGGAGGTAAAGCGAGTCGTCCTCCAATTAGACATTTTGATCCGTGGCTCCTCCAGGTCATGTTGAAGTGACATCAGACAAGATACTGAACCCCAAATTTTCCTGGGTGGACGTAGCCATCGTGACATTTCCCCCTTGGTTTGTGAACTACAGTTGGGAGTTTTGCAACCAGTGAATGGAAGTGACCATAAATGGATATGCGGAGGAGCAACGGGCGGATCCGAGGAACGAAAGCAGAAGCGGCAACCTTACTGGATCTGGATCTATCTGGCTTCTGTTGTGAAGCTGGTAACAACGTTAGCTTCATTGTTGAAGTAATCTGAGTAGCTAACTGCATTGGTAGTGTGGGAGTGACGGTAGCGACTGTAGCGAGGTTGTGGTCGCGACCTGGCTACCTGACCTGTACTTGAACATTTTAACACTGCAATGTATTTGTTACTTCACAACAACAATGTGAAAATAAAAATGTTCATTGTCTGTTTGCTTAACTAGATCTAACGCTAACATCGTTCCAAAGCAGCCACACTGACGAGGCTGCCTACAGACCTGCAGACGTTTTTTGTTTACCGGCCTCATGAGCGCAGGCATTGGCCGATGGCGATCATCTCAATATGCCATTAATCGGCTAACCGATTAATCGGTCTACCACTTATTTAGTTTATTGCCACACTGTATATAATTACAGCCTCGCAGAGCCCTTAGGATGTCACGCATTCAAAACCTCATTTTGATCACTGACAGAGATAATTAGCTATAGCAAGCGTCTGCACCAAAAATAACAAGCTACTTCATTACACTTCCTAAAGGTTTTGCCAAACACTAGCAGAGCAGAGAGCGTGTCAGTTTGCTTCTAACGGTCTGCTCCGGGGGCTCTAGTGTTATCAGTCTGAGTCACAGCACATAAATCAAAGGAGGCTACCTTCCTGTTTGGTGATGGGCTTCGCACTCTGCAGCCAAATCATCAGACTGGAGATGTGAGGAAGTGCCTGCACGGCCCGAGTTTCTACCAACGACCCCGTACATGAACATGCATACAAGAATACACGCATGCAGGCCGAGCTGCAGGGATGGTCTTGTTATGCGATGCAGATCCCTCGGGCTGCTGTCCGTGTCCTCGCTGATTGATTCTGTATTTCCTGTTCGGCCATTAAAAGCTCTGCGTGGTGGAACGAGCGGCTTGCGAATGAATCACACACACACACATTCTGCATGTACCGGGTATCTGCTTAGCTTAGCTTTGCACAGTTATGCCTGCCTGTGTTTATTTGTTGGTCACTGATCTGATGAGCGATGGCTTGCGTGGCATGTATGTGTGTGTGCAAGGTGTTGTGTGTGTGTGTGTGTGTGTGTGTGTGTGTGTGTGTGTGTGTGGGGGGGCAGGTGGGAATGTGGATGCGTGGGTGTGTCGGCAACATGAGCTCTCTTGCACACAGCCTGTATTTGGTTGTCCACGCATACTGCATGTCTGAATGGCGCGGTGTGAGTGTGTTCAGCCTGCGTTCAGTCCACATGAACGATCCTAAAAATAAAGCTGTGGAGAGCTATACCTCTGCTCTGGCTTTCCAAACAAATTTCCCGATGGTCGTGTAACAGGAGCGTCGCATTCACAGCCAAACTGTGGTATGCACGCACACACACACACGCACACAGACCAGTGTGTGTATATATATATAACCTGCTCAGTAATTAGCCTTCGCAAAGTAACCTTTGGCCTTAATGTCATCCTCTATGACAAATGAAGTGGCAGCAGCACCACGAAGAGTGGTCGTGACTGTATGTTGAGGCATCTGCTGGACTCTCGACTCGCTCATCTCGGTTCTGTCCATCCAATGGCATTTTAAGTCTTAAACTTGACTCGTGTTCCATGCCAGTGGTACAAAGATGGCAACAGATTATCAAGATGATAATGTACGTCATCGTCTGAAGTCTCAGGCCTCAGAGTGTTTGTAAAAATGTAACACTTTTGATCCTTGACTGGTGTAAAGGTCTCCTCGTCGTTGTGTAACAAACTTTCTTTTGAAATAAAAATGAGTAAGAAATGGAATCCCAAATATCGTTATCAATTTTATCATCAACAAAAAGGAAAAGGCTAGCCACTAATAAAAGCGTGGCTCTGGAACAATTTAAAACTTCTCAGCATATACTGTATTTAAACATAGTTTAGTTTAATATTTTGAGGCTCAGCTAAGAGCTTCCAGGTTTCAGCTCAGGTGGCAACATCTCGTGAAGTGAAGCCAAGGTTGAAGTGCCCCTTTAACCTGCATTCTCTCTATCCATCAGGGGGCGACTCCTCTGGTTGCAAGAAGTCTGATTGCATGGAAGTCTATGAGATGAGATGATCCTACTTCTCTCTTGATGTATTATCTCAGTAAATGTTATTGTAAACATGCGTTTATGGTCTCAATCTCTAGTTTCAAGTCTTCTTCAATCCAGCATGATGTTCATTTAGTACATTATGGTCCATTTAGAGTCCAACAGACCAGAAAGCAGGGGATGCTTTAGGGGGCGGGGCTACTTGTGATTGACAGGTCTCTGCCTTGGCCTCGCTACTGTCGCTATCATGCTATTAATACAGTTAGCTACTAAGATGACTTTAACACTTAGCTATAAAGTTGACCTTGAATTATAAAGCTAACTTTGTTCACAGCTTCACACCAGAATCCAGATGGATCCAGATCCAGTAAGGTTGCTGCTCAGGGTGGCGCTCTGTTGCTTGTGTTTGTTCGATCAACTCGTTGCTGCTCCACAGTCCAAATATGGTCATTTCCTTTCATCTTTCATCGGTTGCAAAAAATCGGAGATGTTGACAGGCAAAATGCCAAACTCCAGGCTTCAAAACTGTATTTCACAAACCAACAGGTGATGTCATGATGAATACGTTCACTTCTTTTATACCGTCTTTGTTCCAGATCCATGTTGATGCTGCAGAACAGGACCCTTATTCCTTATTTTATAAGTTAATGCTTTGGGAAGGAGAATAGCTTGCATGTAGTTGTTGTCACCACATGTGAGCGTATGTGCATCAGTGTAAAAGATGAGTGTAATTGGTGACTCGGATAAATATTAAAAAAGGCTTACTCCTGGTTGTATCAGGGGTCAGAGATAAAAATGTAACCTTTCCTGCTAATCCCAGTGGATATGACCATGAGAAACAGCTTCATTATTACAGAGGAGTTCAGAAAAGAACTGATAAGTATATTAACTTGAGACACTGGCTGCCTCCCTTTCTTCACTGTTCCAAGGGAGGATGCTTTCGTGGAGCTGATAGTGCCTGTGCGTCCTTCCCGCTACATCCTGATTCATTTAAGTCTTGGTTTGCTCTTGCCTCAAAGTAACAGGCCAGTCACTCCTCGCCGTCCCTGAGGTTTCTCCATTCACACCTGCAAAGATGCTCAAGGAAAACATGAGCTCCCCATCACACGTTATCATACCTGCACCAGCATCTTCCTCTGCACTTCTGATAACGTAACGCTTACTCGTCAACTGACACGTCGACGATTCAGGGAGACACAACATTGCACCTACACATTTATTCTGGTGTCCAACTGAGTACTTAAATGAGGCATGAGAGGACAGTCCATCCTGTTTTGTGCGTTTTTTTTTTTTAATTCTCTGAGATAACATCTGAAACATAAAAATAGAAGAAAACAGAAAATGTTAACACAATACATATTATGTAAACAGTATGTTTTGAGCTGGAAAGGTCGTTTTGCAAGAATTTAAATGTTTGTTTGTATTCATAAACCTGTTCATCCTTGCCTGAAGGAAAACACACAGAGACTGTATATAAGAAGTGGACGTAGCCATTGTGATGTCACCATTGGTTTGTAGACTACGGCTTTGAAGCCTCTGATTCAGCATTTGGTCATCGCCATCTTTGATTTTGGCTGTTGTGATCTTAGGCCAAATCCCAATGTCCCCCCTCATGGACTCATGGACTGATGCACGTTCCCATTAAGTGCTGGAGTCCTGAGAGCTGTCCCTCGGTGAAGTGTGTGTGAGGGCTCGCTCGAGGACAGTTTGAGCCCTTTATACCCACTTTCCGTAAATCAGCATCGATGCAGACTTTGAATGAGGGAATTACCCACAGTTCATAGCGTAACATGAAACACGGGGTTACCAGGGGAACCAGTTATTTTAATTGAACTAATTGAAGCCGTTTTAACTAACACAAGTAAATAAATGATTTGACAATGACATCTGGTATGGGATAATACGATCCTGGAAGACATTCAGAATAATAACACTTTTAGATCATATATTTTATGTCATCAAAGTAAAGTGACTTGCTGATTGCTGTCCCATTTGTATTTCTACCATTTCAAGCCCTCACAGCCTCTCACACTCAACCACTTACCTGGAAGCGTCAGTTAAGTCCCTGAGGGTTCAGGGCTTAGACCTTAGGGGGGACATTGGGATTTGGCCTTAACAATTTTTTGCAACCAGAGAACAGAGGTGACCATATTTGGACTGCGGAGGAGCGACAGGTGGATCTGATGAACATAAGCAGCGGAGCGGCACCCCGAGCAGCAACTGGACCTGGATCCATCTGGACTCTAGTGAAGCTGTTAACAAAGTTAGCTTCATCATTCAAGTGTTGAAGTCATCTTGGCATTGTGGTAGCGACGGTAGCGAGAACTGGAGGTTGCCACGAGGAGTAAGGTGCCTGAACAATAGTATTCATTTAAATAACTTGCTGGGATGTTTCCTTGAATAAAGGTTAAATGAACCAAATGTAATAATTCATCATTTTATTGTTAGTTTACTTATTGACAGTCATGTTATAGTGTCACATTTAAAAAAGCACTAGAAATGTATACTTAGGTAGCTCTCTGTGTGCATATATTCATTACTTTCTGGTCCGTCTTGGAGGCCTTCTGTAAAAGTCTTGTGTTCCTCCCTGGAGTCGTGGCCTCCACGGTGTGCAGTGTGATCCTCCACCTCTCCACGATGAGAGAGGAGCCTGGTGAATGAGCACCAGCAGACGGCATCGCAGCACTCCCATCTATTTCTACCCCTCTGTGGTCTGGCTGCTGCTCAGGCTGACCCACAGCCTTTCTAATTTGGTGATGAGCTGTAAAGTGACCTGCCTGCCCCCACGGCCGGGTGGCGGGAGCAAAAGTGGGATTCCAGGGATTTCCTTACCACACAATCTCTCTCCGGTTGGATGGATGATACTGTATACACACCTCAACCCTGTCACCCCACCCTCCTCTCCTCCTCTTCTCCTCCTCTCCGTCCTCCTCGGACCCATGGGGAGACAGGCTCCAGCTCTCAAGTGCACCCTGGCATTGTCCCGTACACCCTCCTGCCCCTGGGTAAGTTGAGATGCCAGGAATAATTGATGATGATGTAGGCCATGGTATCTGTCCAGGCAGGGCAGCAGACACTTTCTCCCACCTCCTGCTGAGAGGTTACCCTCCTGCCACCTCCATTTGCACTAATTGGTTTAAACTCACTGCCGCTCTACAACTGAGACTCACCCTTGTCATGTATTTCATTACAGGCTTAGTGATTTCATCTGGCTCATTTGTGAATTAGATAAACTGGTAAGCATCCTCTAAATCCCAAATATTGAATGTCCCATTTGAGTATGTCTGGAGGTGATAATGTAGGACATTATAATAGATGTGCTCGACCCATGAAATATTATGACTGGGGGTGTTCCTGGTGAAGGCTGCTTAGGCTAAAATGTTAACATTCACTTACCCAAATAAATTCAGTTGTATGTGATCGGTTGTAAAAATCCCTCAGCTTTGTAAAGTAAAATTAGTGCTATATTCTTAATTTTTGCAGGGCCTTTTTTTTGCTTGAAGATTATTTCGTTTTCTAACCCAATGTACCTTCTCCCACTAAGCCACCTGTATTCCTTATTGTTTCATTTCAGAGTGCAGGCTGACTCTAATCCATGGCCACAGAAGAGGTTTAAAACACTCTGGTTTCATCTAATCTTCCAGCTCAGACCTAGCCGAGCTTGAAACCTGCTTTCTCCATGATAGGAATGGACAAATAAAGGTCTCTCCCAGCACTCCCATGAAAGGAGTCTGTGTGCTCTGTGGATTAAGGCCCTGTGTTGTCTCTGTCTCCCTTTCTCCATTAGACTGAAAAGAATGAAAAAATAAAGACTCTCCTGTTCTTGCAGTATGATAAGTCTTTGCCAGTTTTATAGTTCTCACTCAGTTCTGATGTACTGTATGCAGTTTTAGGTAGGTAGAGTGTTTCAAATCCCCATTATAGAAGTAAAGGGAATTTAAAAGAGCACATAGCTGAGGTGTTATATTCTAATTGTCTGTGTGTTTGAATTCTCCAAGCCTCCTCTTACCTTCAATAGAAAATTGACATGTTATGTGACAATCCAATAAAAATTATCTGATTTGAATTACAAAGATTAAAAAAAATTATGATTTACCTTCCTATTTATTTTTGTTCATATATGTTATTAATTGTTAATATTTTCATAGCCATAACAACACAAATAATTGTTATTGTGATTGTGATCATTCATATACTTTTTTGTCATAATATTTATAATCATGTTGGAGAGAGAGAGAGAGAGAGAAAGAGAGAGAGAGAGAGCGAGGGCGAGGGCGAGGGCGAGCGTGTGTTATTTTTATACAGGCACTTCTTTGGGCAGCTCATCTACTGTCAATAGAGGTCCTTCCAGTCCGGCGCATGTTTGGTATGCTCTCCATGCAGCGCTCCTGAGAACACCGGGGTGTCACTGAAATGGTATTATTTGAGTTTTCTTCAAGCTTCTTTCTTTCTTTAGTGACCCACGTGATAACGAGGTGTTTGTCTGTAGCTGTAGTTGTAGGCAGTTGCTAGCTTGTTGCTATCTTCTTGTACCGTGAGGCTGTCGGTTTAGCTAAGTTCATATAACGTTATATACAGTGTCGTCTTACCTTAGTCAGTTGAGTTTACCTTCAGAATAACATACAGGTGTGAACGTAACGCAGCCCGGAATACGTCCAGTACAAACCGAGCTGTGCAACAACACAAGGACCTGCATTCATATTTAGTTATTTAAACTAAACACAAATCTAACACACAACTCCGCCCACACCGGTTCACCTTTCCCAGAATGAGGGAATACAATACTTCCATACAATTCTTCTTCTTATATATATATATATATATATATATATATATATATATATATATATATATATATATATATATAATATATATATAATATATTTGTATAACTACCTAATCTATAGTACATAACACTTGCTGCATGTGGTAACTTCAATATGATGCCTCTGTTGAGGTACATCTGTGCAAAACAAGCAAAATAAACGGTCAGATGCTGACTGTTCATAGATCAGTTCATGGAAGTCTGAGCTGTAATCTGGAAGAAAATGGCGTGGGAATGAATTTGAGTTGTAATAATAAAAAATGCCTTTCAGATCACATCACTGTGCACCTATATAATAATATATGCAGAAGAAATGACCAAACATCACTTTCTTGGAATATATTATTTTTTAATCAAAATCCAATATTTTAATTTTGTCTTCCTATAAAACAAAATATGATGCGTGCTTACACGAGCTAGTACCAACCATTGTCAGCCAATAATATCTTGACATCGATCTTTCAATCAATCTGCAGTAAAAACAATCAAATAATCTTAAATAAGTTGAGCATGGATCATATGGATAAATTATTATTTTTCACTATTCTCTGCCATGATAGCGAGTAAGTCACTTGTGATGATATTTATGGTTATCCCGATTTATGATCCACCACGATTGTGTGTGTGTTTTTAATCACAATCCTATATTGTATTGTCCCATCTCTAAGCTTGATACCGTTGAAATGTGGTTTCAGCTCAGCTTTAACATATTCCTCAACATTAGATAAAGCACTACGATGAAGAGCATACAAAAACATTTTAGCTATTTTCTCTTGAACTTCTGCACTCACTCTTAGTGATGAAGGCTTGAAATCACATGATTGTCTGTCTGTCAAGTGCATTTTTAAGCAGAGCCAAGTTCGGATGCAGATTTAAAGGTTCATCTTAAAAGATTATAAGTGTGAAATTGGTCATGTAGCTCCTGCAGCTCACAGTGTCTCCCATTATAATGCCCATATTTGTTTATTCCAGTTTGTCTTTTTATGCAGCTTAGTTCAGTTATAGGAGCTTTTTTAATGTTTTGCTGAAGTCCGGAAGCTGCTCATCATGTACAAATAATAAGCCCTCTGTCAAACATTTCACACTCATCACACCCCTGAAGATGACTGATAGTTGTAACGTTGGCAGATGTGCTGTTTGACAAACATCTTGTTGTTGTCCGTGTTCTTTGTACCATGTTGCATGAGGTCTTTTTGGGATTATGGCACAATAAACATTGACTTGTGTTCATATCTTTGCTGTATGGACAGTTAAATCCCCATAGATCCGCAGCCTAGCCCCAAAGGGTGGAAATATATGATGATGACACCTGAGCTGTCAACTCTCTTGTGTCTCTTTATCCTCTAGTGTCCAGGTAGATGACCTCATGGAGGAAATGGGAGATTGTGCAAACAGATAAGGCTTCTGGTACCTGTTGACCACAGTCAGGACCTCCTAAAACAGGACCCTCTGACACAGTGCTCCATCAGGGCCTGCCTCAATGACACCCACAAGGCATTGAGCTCTTATCTGCAATGGCCCCTGCTTAGCATTCACGCCATTCACGAGAACAATGCCACCTCTTCCCACTCAGTGGATCTGTGACTGACAGTGGGTGTTGGTGCACTTGTGTCTGACTTCAACCTCTATGCGACGCTGGGCTGTTTATCCAGTCCAGATAACCCCACCAAGACACAATATAGGGTGTGTGTCTTCCTCGCCACTTCCCATGTTGTTTGTCTAACTGGACTTTTATAATGGACCTCGCTCTCTATTCGGCACGTTGGTTTCCTCCTCCAGAGGGATCGGTATTAGCTGGGTGTGGGGGGGGGGGGGGGGGGGGGGTGCGCGGTGCAGAAAGGCTGACTAATGATCATAGAGCCACCTCACCACCCTCTGGCCAGCCAGTGAGGCGGAAGTGCCCCCATGGCGAGACGGTGACAGGCAGGGAAACCACAGATAAGAGCATTGCCTGTGATAAACAGTAGAATGACTAAAAGCTGAAGTATAATGCGGCAGCAACGGCCAGATTTCTTTTTTCTTTTTTTTTTTTAAAGCCTGTTGGCTTGAAGAAGAAAAAGCAGAAAAGAAATACTATTGGTTTGAAAGGTTGTAAAGTTTGCTTTTCATTGGAAGGCCTATCTAGAATGCAGCTTTTGAGTCATGTGTAATCTACTTCAGTTTTCATCACGCAGCTCAGATCTCATATTAGATGAGACTGATATCAGCTGGGGATCTCGGGATCCCATGCCTCCATAATGGCTCTTGTGAAGCTGGGGCATTATAAAGCTTCTATAATAAACCCCTGTGATCAGTATATCCCTCCCTCCCTGCTCTTATTTATGAATGGCACAGTTTGACAAGGGGACAGCTCAGGTGGGTAGCTGCCGATCACATGATACCAGCACTAAAGAGCCAAGCGAGGAATGTGGACAGGACTCCCCTTCACCTCCCAAAAAACTTTGATGCCTCATATCATAACGAATACCCTCTCTGCCCCCTCCCTCCCCGGGCCCTCATATGCGGAGCAATGCCGAGGAGGGGAACGGGTGCTGCAGTCGGGGCGGGGGGTCATAGATAGTGGCTGCGTTTGATCTGAAGGTCGCCAGCCCCTTGCTGGTGTTGAGAGATCCTTGGCGGACGAGGCTCGCTCTTATTTAATAACATGAAGGGGAAGCGGACCTTTCTCTCATAATTAGGCCTAATTACCCAGTAGGTGTGGACAGACGGCCCAAGAAGAGACAAACTGCCTTTATCCACGGACTTAGAGTCAGATTACCCCAGAGCTGTCTTATCTGTTACGGGGCCAGCAGGAGCCTCCATCCTCCTCTCCCTCTTCTTCCCACTGACTCCCACATCCAGCTCAGGTATATTAATCAGTCAGTCTGATTTATTATCCCTGTCCAAGACACGCATGTTAAACTAGCCCTAGCCAGTTACTGAGGTTCTTTTTTCATGCGGACATGTTTAATAAGACAGTTCTCTGAAAAGTGCTGGCTGCAGAGGATTTTGAAGATCTAAATAGAACTTGTTGCTTGTCCTTGAGGATGTAGTACCCGAGGTCTACCCCCCAACACACTTTGCATTCACAAGAGACGTCAAACATACAAGCTTGACCAGCGATGCCCGATTGTTTGCTCGACCGCCTCCCTCTGTTAGCGAGGAACAATTTTGGGTTTTCTTGCAAATACATTAGAGTTGACATCCTGCCACTGCCTTGTTTGTTTACGGTATCTGTCTCCCTTCCTGAGCTGCCTGCATGTTTGTATTTGGGTTTGTGGGGGACTCACCCGCAGCCACCACAACAGACCCATTGTTGTGGGTGATTCAGATTCACTGGAAATGCTGACACCTGAAAAACAGTCCATTGAGGAAGTAGTGTCAGGGGAAAGTGGCCATTATACACCTCTTGTAGATGTTTGGTTGCATAGTCTCTAAAGCCCCTTTTAGACAGCCTTTTCGTTGCGGGAGTATTCCGCCGCTATTACAGAATATAACAGAACATTAAGCCTCTGAGACGCCAACGCAGGTCGTCACAGAGCCGCATCAGAGGAGAGACGAGGCGATAAGGTGTGTGATCTAAACGCTCCGAGCACCTGAGGAGGAAAAGACGTGACGTAGTGAATACGTGTTACCAGGGCGACACGCCGCCGGTGGATTTAACGAGCTCAAAGCGTAGATCCGGGGGAGATAAAACACTGTTAGTTGCTCGTATGAGGCCGCCGTTACACATCAACATGTTTATGATGCAGCAACTTCACTTGTTGAAGAAGCTTCACCTTTCATAGTTGTATTGATGCATCGAGCTAATCAGATGTACGAAGCTCGTTGAATACATCACAATGCCGACGAGTCCACAGACGAGACTGCGGTCGTGCTGTGGGACGTCCCACTCGTTCCACAAAGCCGAGGTGCTATCTGAACACAGACATTCAATTCAATTTTATTTATAGTGTCACATCACAACAGAAGTCATCTCAGGACACTTAACACATTGAGCAGACTAGAATACGCTCAAAAAAATCATCTAAAAAAATCAAGACATACAACGTTCTATCTAAACGCTCCCGTGAAATATTTTGACTTTTTTGACCTTTCCGCCATTATGTTGGAAAGCTCTGTCGAAATGGGGTTTGAGTAACAATGTTGTGTGTGTGTGTGTGTGTGTGTGATTGACAGTGAGCTGTGATTGCCATTGGAAAGTCTTCCAGCCACTGGTCTTGAGACGATGACAACAGACAGTTTGAGGCTGCTGCGTCCGTGACTCACAGCTTCATGCAGGCCTGCTGCAAGAGGACAATAAAGGACGCTTAATCCACCTGTTATCAGGGTGAGACTCACCCTGTCACACACTCTCACAGGCACAGGACTCTGACTCAGGAATGCACCCTGACCCATTCACAGCTTAACTGATAGACCCTCACAAAAACATTGTTGACGTTTTTTACCATTTCTTTCATACCACACACAATAACAAGTTTGTACAGTTGTTTCCTGCTGGTTTAGTTCGGAGATATGAGTCAGGCCTAGTTGGTCAGTATCTTAGGCAAACAGCCTTATGCTTTGAATCATATGTAAACCAAATGTGTGGGTTTGTTGTTGGTGATTTTACATATTTTGATGGACATTAGTGCTATCTCTTCTATAGTGAGCATTGGAAAAAATGCTCCATTGTGTCTCACTGTAGTGGAAGACTGATAGTGAAGCTGATGGGATGACTGTGTCCTTGTGAGTCCATCAGACTGCAGCCTTGGGTCCTTAATTAGGCAGGCTGGTCAGGGGTCTCGGTCTCTCCGCTTCACAGATTCACATGGACAATTTAACCACTAACCTCCTGAAATGAGTTGCTCCTGAATGCCTCGGGCTCCAGTTTCAGCCTCTACTGATTGCAGGGAGCAAAGGTTATGATAAGTAAAAGTGGAGGAGGGGGTGACCATCGGTGCGTATTACAAAACAATGTAAAACAAATACTTGTAAAGACTGTATAAAATATGGTCTCTGTGAGGTCTCATGGTTTTCTTAAGATCCAATGTGCCATAAACTTGCATTTTCTCTGCTGGCCAACAGGGGGCGACTCCTCTGGTTGCAAAAATCATGTTGATTGCATGGAAGTCTATGAGAGAATTACCTTACTTCTCACTTGATTTATTATCTCAGTAAACATGATTTTTGTGACGTGTCATCCTGAATTCACCAACTTTATTACAATTTAATTGAAATAAACTGAATATCGGACAGATTAAAAACACCTGTCAATCTTAACATGACGAGCACATGGATAATAGCTATCTGAAAGCCTATCGCTAAGAGCCACTCACATGTTATTGCACTGCACTTTAATGTTGATGCATCATTTCCTTGCAGCATACCTGCGGTCGGTTGGGTTTCCTCAGCACCCCGGCCTACAAACGACATAAAAGCCTGAGCTGTTACTTCTGCCTCTGGGACAACGGCTGTTGATCACAGGAGGAGTGAGAAGCCTGAATCTCCGGCTGTTTACTGTAATTAAGCTGTCAGGGTTGTGATTTATGACGTATTGAGTAAGAGAGGTGTTATCAGGTAGACTGGAAGGAAGAAGACGGAGAGCGAGAGAGAGCCACAGGGTTTGTAGCTATAAACAATAGAGCGCATACAGACATTAAACACAACTGTCTGCTCTGGAAGAGAACGGCTTCGAGGCAAAATGGAGTTACTCTCTGACTCTTTTCAGTGGTGGCAGAAAACAAACTGAGTTGACTAGTTTTCTGTGAGGATTTTAGATTGAAGGCCTACGTTTAACTTTCACCTTATTCTATCCCTCTGAAAGGGTCAAATGAAACATTTTATTTCTGCTGAAAATACTTTTCCACTTCTTCAGAAGCAACTCATCTCTCGACTCCCTTTCCTCGTTGTCTGTTTCAGTGAACGCGGGTCTGCAGCCTCCTCGCAGCCAGACATTGATTGCATGACCAAGGATGTCTCGTCCTCCTCCGTCCCCAATCTACACCCTGAGGGGGGCCGGCGGGCCCCTCAACACCCTCCACTTTAGTTGCCGTGGAAGAGACACTCCCCTCCTATTTTCTGGGTGATTCATTTATCACAACATCCACATCTTCATCTTCCTCAAACAGTGAAGATTGTTGTTTTATCAGAAGTATATAAGTAAATACGAAGCCAGCCAATCAGGAGTTCAGATGTGTATGAGCAGTTATTAAAGCGCTGCACATCATTGTGTTTTGCAGTTCAGGGAAGGGTGCCATTCACATGTGGAACCTGAACACCAGGAGGGCTGAGAAGATCCTAGAAGGTCATTCTGGTAACTCGGTCATCTGGGTCAACACACTGCGGGAGACAGACACCCTCATCAGGTGAGCACTAGTGCCCGTCTTAATCAGCTGATTTCATCGGGCGGTATTAGCCTGTTGCAGATATATCGGTATCAGCACATAAGCTGGCTGATATGTGCTGATATGAAACCATGGTTACTGTTTAAGAATGATTCAATAATGTGTCAGCAGAGAGAAAATAAAAATACCAAGATTAAAATAACAGTTTTTAGAAGACAGTTAAAGAAGACTCTGACTCATCAGAATTGTTTTACTCCATAATATTGGCAATGGCCCCAAAAATCTCATATCAGTCGGGTTCTAGTGAGAACCGCTCTTTTGGTCTCTGACGAAATGTCTGGCTCATTCTTCTATTACTGTTTCTCTTAGAGCATTTTGTCAAATACTATTCAGAACTTAGGTAACAAGAGGCAAGACAGAAGAAATATAAAGAAGTCAGTAATAGAGGTGTAACGATTCATCGTCAGTCCTATAGATTCTACTAAATCGATCTGCTGCAATAAATAAATAGAATGAATCGTTTTGGCTTCACCAATAATCGATATAAATGCATTTAATGGGATGAATCGTGATTCTTACTTATGATTAATGTTTTAATATGTTTAAGACACTCTCCCCTGCCAGCATGTAGTCTATTTAAAAATGTTCAAAATAACTGAGCAATGTTTAATTACATTTTTGTATTCAGCATAAAATATTATGCAGGACTACTTTTTTTTCACCTTTCAGAAGAATACAGATAGTCTCACTTGCATTATTGCATGTTTATTTCATGGATACATCATTTTGGTTACAAGTTACTGAATCGAATCGTGGTTTACAGAATCGAATCGAATCGTTACAAAAAAAAAAAAAAATCGTCCTTGAATCGAATCGCCAACGACTGTATCGTTAATCGAATCGCTGTGAAGCCAAAGATTCACACTCCTAGTCAGTAACAGTGAATTCACAATATTGCACTTAGGAATGAGGACAGATGAAATGCTTACATATTGACATGACCTGAAACATGCAAAGCACCACAGCTGTGATCTGTTCCTGTTCTTCCATGGATGGAGCAGTCAGGGCCGGGACATGCGGGTCTGTGTGTGGGACCTGAGCCACGGTCGCAGTGAGGTGACGGACTCCGTGTGGACCGGCAGTGTTGGGTTCTGTCAGTGCTCCCTGCTGGAGACGAGCCCCGGGACGCGTCTGCTGGCCTTCGCTGGACAACAGACACACGAGGTCAGACATCAGGAATGGAACATTTCAAGCTTAACAATCAACAAAGCTGGTTTCTTATACTCTTCAGTCTGGAGGATAATTAGATATAAATATATTGATGACATATTCATGCTTATACATGCTTACATTTGATCACAGTCATACGTGTACTTGAGTCTGACTTTTAGATTCACATTCAGGACTTTCCTCAGACAGGCAGTATGAATGGTGTTTCATGTATTTAAGGTTTGTTGATCATTAAATATTCACGGAGGGTTCTCCAGTCTAGTTTAGGGGACCCTCCATCAGAAGGAGGAAACGTCCTTGAATTGATTGGCAGCAGGTGGGAGGTTGGATGCTTAATTGATTGCTGTCTGATTATTAAAAGTGCCAACCTGTGTGAACCTGACCAGACCTGCTGGGTTCACTTTAGGATTTCAGTGGAAGTAAAAAGTTGTTTCTTGCATGTCATCTTTTGCTATTTCCACACTGTGCTCATCTGCAAGTGCTCAGCACCGTTAACACGGAATGGCTTTCATTCAATCAGGCGGCCAACATGATATTTTCAGCCGATCATTAATAAATGTGTCGAGAGCTAGCGTGATGTAAGGACCTGTCAGACAGCAATCTAAACAGCCTCATTAACAAACCAGCCTTCATGTCATGAACCGGCATGCACATCGCACAGGATAGGAACTTAATACCACCAGCTAAATGTTGGTTCATTTTGGCTGTGGCTAGTAACATGTCGTTCAGTGAATTCCACCCGTCTGAACCCCTAATAGCTCCGCCGGGGCCGAGGAGACGAGTTAACCGTGTCTTCAGGAGGGAACTGTGGCTAATTAAATAGTCAAAGTGGCTGTTTTAAGCTTTGAGGGCTGAATTCAAAGAGAATTCCCGGGTCGGGAATGAAATCACAGTTGTATGTTGCGTGCTTAACACCCACAAGCCTGAAGGGTTTTTGTGTGGAGAGAGGCAGGACGGGGTGAGGGCTGCCAGTGATGTCGGCCATCGTTTATTGCCTCCAGATTCATGTTACTTGCTCCGCTGTGGAGGAGCCACACTTGAAAGAGACAGCGGTCACCTGATCCAGCCAAACGTGCCTCTGCTAACCTCAGTCCAGCAGGCCAGGCATCAGGGCGCCTGTGACTCCCAGCACCTCAATAATACCATTGTCCCATCAGACAGAGACAGACAGAAACACCCATACAAGTTGGACTAAAACAGCGAGTTGTCCCCCCCCCCCCCCCCCCCCCATTCCACAGACATAATGACCACGACAGATGCTTATCACATAACCGCAAATAAAACACCCGCATAAATGAATTCCCCCTCAAAAGACACAACCCAAATGCACTTGCACACATGTACAATGGTGTGATTTAGTGGCGTGTGCAAAATGCAAGTCTAGGTCAATATTTAGGGATGCAACCGAGAAAACCGAAGAAGACACTGAGACACTGACGGAAGAGATTCCTATTTCGGGCTGTTTTACTGCTCACGGCTAGATTCCTGCCAGCGCTGCCGTGGCAGAGACCTTAATTAATAGCGCGGTTGTTGTATTTACAGGCGGTGGGATGCCACACAAGAACAGTGAACACCTGAGGCACAGAGAAGTCCTTGAAGGCCCTCTTTGTGAGGCACGCAGGGGTAAACATCCAGGACAGATGTGGCTTAGCGCGAAAATACAGATCGCTCCTTAAAGGGCTGTTTAATGTGAGGCCTAATGAGGATGAATATGCGGATCATCAGCACGGAGGAAGTCAGGGAATGAGTGGAGGTAGTGATGTGGGTCCACACATACAAAGGCACGCACTTTATCATTGGCTTCATTAGGCTGTGTATTTTATCAGAATCAGTGCCAATGTGTGCAGGAAAACACCACTCATGTCACGAGGTCGGCTTTAACAGGATTTATTATAGACAGCGGGGCGGCTGCTCTGCTCTGATATATTTGTACTCTACTGCTGGTCAGGTGTGTGTGTGTGTGTGTGTGTGTGTGTGTGTGTGTGTGTGTGTGTGTGTGTGTGTGTGTGTGTGTGTGTGTGTGTGTGTGTGTGTGTGTGTGTGTGTGTGTGTGTGTGTGTGTGTGTGTGTGTGTGTGTGTGTGTGTGCAAACTAAAATACTGAAAACAGATAAATAAAAAAATTGAAATATTATATATATATACACACATGTAATTATTATGTATTATGTAAGTATTGTTATGATATTATATAATAATTGCTATATAATTGCTTTATATACATATATATTATTACATATTTATATAATATGTAGAATCTGTGCTTCAGAGGTCTGGTTAGATCACTTATTTAAATCTGATTTTATTTTACATTTTCACAGATTTTTTTCAATGTTTCATTGTATTTTTCATTTTTTCAGTTGTAGGCTTCGGCGTGTGTGTGTGTGTGTGTGTGTGTGTGTGTGTGTGTGTGTGTGTGTGTGTGTGTGTGTGTGTGTGTGTGTGTGTGTGTGTGTTAATTTCCAGTCCATATGAGGAAAATGCAAAATGACCATGTCAATTGTCATAAAGTTCTGTCATTTTGTTTATTTATATATAAGTAGATGTCATACTACACTATAAGTATGACAGTATGTCACTGACCACTATGCCACAGTAAGATGTCAATTTGAGATTGAAAGTGATATAACAACCATTTCTGAGTAGATGTATAGGCCTATGTTTATGTCAGGTGTCATGTGATGTGTATGTAGGTGAATGCTTATGTATACTCTCTTCAAATGAACTGTTACTGAAAGTTGTTTTGTTGGTTTGTGGTTATTTTCATGAGGTAGTGATTTGTTGTGAATCTGTGAAATGAAGAGGTACGTTTAGGGAAGAGTCCCCTGGGTCTCCAGTGCTGCTGAAGCTTATATCTGAGCTGGAGTTCTGGTCTCCCAAGGAGGGAAGTCCATCACCCACTCAGTAGGACCAGGATGTAGTTGCATGTCCCTGAGTATTTGCACATATGCACATGACTGTATGGTACTCAAGGTCTGCAATTTAACCCAGTAGTCATTCTGTTGTTTCAAATCCAGTGTACATAACACTCTTAGATTATTAAAACACAAAATGTAGATCTCTGGACTGAAAATGAACATTTATATTACATTATCTGTCAAGTAATACATTTATCAGTTTTGAAAAAAAAGACCCTCCTGAAAATATAATAAATTCCCAATAATGTAATAAGCTATTACATAACTGGTGAAGTTATTACATTTTCAGGAAAGTATTACACTATAGGGTGCTACAGGCTTGAAATGATATTCGGAGCATTAAGGTAGCAGCAAACAAGTGTTTGTTATGAGAAGATATAGTGGAGGAATGTCTGCCCAGGCAGAGAATGAAGTTGCTCTCCCTCTGTGTGTGTTGTAATCTGAGCTTCTCTGTGCTTTGTTGACATAGCCAGGAGGGCCGCATGTGCCCTTTAGTGCATATTAGTGCATGTGAGTGCATATGAGTGCATGTGAGTGCATATGAGTGTGCTCCACCACCCAGCTCATCACCACCACTCTGCACTGCGCTCATACAGCAGTTGTTGCTGTTGTTTGCGTTGTTGCCGCCGGCTCAGCCGGTACCATGTTGAGAGACGATTGGAGGCACTAGATTTGTTCTGGATTTTGTCTTGAGCACCTTTTAGGTAAAACATTTTTCATATATCCGATAGTACTCCCCAAGAAATACAAACAGACTTGGATGTATAAAATACAAAAAGAAAAAGAAAACGCTGTTCTATGTTCTTACCTGTAGCACTTTGATCATAGCTGTTGTACTTAAGGTATCCTTGCTGAACAGATACTACTTTACTCAGATGAGGACCTAACACTTGTAGTTTCTTTATTTTGACAAATGTACTTTGGACAAAAGTGTCTGCTAAATGTAAATGAGTTATTGCATATTATTGCATTGTTGCATGCGAACACACTAAACTAAGATAGCATTTTCATTGTGTGTATATGTGCTGCACTGCTTCATAGAGCTGCTACAGTAGCATACTGTAGAATAATGGGGGTGAACAGGCCTTCTGTTGACTGAGTTTTAAGTATTGTCATGTGTTCTCTGCAGATCAACATTATTGAGCTTCCCAGCAAGACTCCAGTCTGCACCCTGGAACCAGACGCTAAGTTGGGGATGGTCATGTGTATTCAGTTGTGGCAGGTAAGCAGGCCGTCCTCAAGTGTCATCTTAACAGAACATGTTGCATTTCTTTTTCTTAATGCCAAAAAAGTAGATATGTGTCCCTTTTTATAACAAGTTCACCTTGATCGCCGTCATCAAAAGCAGCAGATTCTTTCACATGTAAAACATACAAGAAAGATAAGGTAATTGTTTTATACCTGATCAGCCAGCAGACCATAACAAGATGCAATAATAGAAAAGACAACAAAAAGGCATGAGAGACGTGGCACATGATTTACAGCCCAACATCTCGTCGTGGGCCATTTTTTCCAAGTATTTCTTCTCAGCTGGCAGCGAGTCCCGACACTGTAATTAGAGCGTTTGTAAGGGCCATGAGTTCACAGCTATATATCAGCCTGCAGCTGTACATCCAATCTGATCTCGGTGAAAAAAGAAAAAAAAAAGTTGCGTTCTGTTTTGTAAATGCTGTCGACAAAGTTTTATTTTCCAGCCATTAAGGAGACCCTGTAATTATTTTCATGGTTAATTATTAACTCCTTGGGTTTAGACTTATGCAAGACTCTGTATGGTTTAACTGATTTTTTATGGGCTACAGTTTACAGGCAACAGAAATCAAAACATAGCTTATCGTTTAAAAGCCAGAGTGAGCCGCCGGCCTGTGCACGTTCAGTCCCGTATCCCTGTCATACAAATAAGTCAATTTAGTAAGTTAACTTACTTAAGCAAGAGCCAAACAGTTGACTTTATGTTTGTGATGTTTTTATAGGGACATGTAGACAAAGTCAGAGTCTCACAGCGTATGCTCACTTTGTGTTTCCCTCTTTGAGTTCACTGTAACGCCCACCTTTCATCATCTGATTTATGGACCGTTGCCGGTTCAGTGCTGAGTGCCAGGAAACATAATGATCAATTATATCATTATAAATTATATAATATCATTGTAATACAGCGCGGGCAGCTGTCTGACTTCAAAGCTGAAGGGCCCAGGTGATTACTTTCAGGGCTGAGGCATGTTCATCAGTTACACTGAGTGAGCGACTCGAGAGGTCCGAGCAGTGGGGAGAGACTGAACAGCCACCAGCTTGTGTGTGTGTGTGTGTGTGTGTGTGTGTGTGTGTGTGTGTGTGTGTGTGTGTGTGTGTGCAAACTAAAATACTGAAAACAGATAAATAAAAAAATTGAAATATTATATATATATATACACACATGTAATTATTATGTAAGTATTGTTATGATATTATATAATAATTGCTATATAATTGCTTTATATACATATATATTATTACATATTTATATAATATGTAGAATCTGTGCTTCAGAGGTCTGGTTAGATCACTTATTTAAATCTGATTTTATTTTACATTTTCACAGATTTTTTTCAATGTTTCATTGTATTTTTCATTTTTTCAGTTGTAGGCTTCGGCGTGTGTTTGTGTGTGTGTGTGTGTGTGTGTGTGTGTGTAGTAAAATGCTCATCTTGTCTTTCACATGAAATGCTTCTCTACTACCCACTGTTTCCTGAACCTTGCGCAGCTGGAGACAGCAGTTGAAACCGTCGTCCTCTCTCTCCACCCTGTCTCTCTCCATCTCACACACACCAGGAAGAAGCCACTGGCAATTTTCTCCTCTCCTCTGTCTTCCCTCTTGCCATCCCTCCCTCTTTTCTTCCCACCGTTGAGACGAGAAGTGATTATCCTCGATTATTTCCGAGACAGACTCACCAACAGATTTATTGTCGGCCTTTAAGCCCTCTCCGCTGGAGTTTATGGGAAAAAGATTAAATATAGTGTTAAACGGCACTTACTTTTTTCCCTCACATCAGCCTCCTTTCAGCAAAATCCCACCCAGACTTAGTTCATATGCTGGGCTCTGTCTAAAAGGTGTCAGAGCTTACTGTGTGATTTCTGTGAATCCGTGGCGGTGAACGATACGGTGGGCGTGGAGGGAGAAAGTGCCTCCACATGTGGGTCTGCCGTGTGCCGGGCTCCATCCAGGGGGACAGTATTGATGTATGATGTGCAAGGCTTTTAATGTGAACAGAGGCTGGCGGGGAAAAGGAAATGTTCCTATACAGATATCCATCACTCTCAGCTCATCACCTTGCTGCCTCGTGGCCATGACATCATGGCGGACCGGGACTAAAACCGGGGGAAACGATTGGTTCCTTATGCTGAAGCCTGAGGCCTGTGGTGGCCACATCAGCAAACAAGCTGTTGGTCTCTGGGTTGATCATGACTTACCACGTAAGGAAATTGTGGAGTATACAATTAATTCAGGATATCACCCTCTCTCTAATTACAGATTTAATATATTTAAAGCGATGGTTCGGAGTGAAATGCACCCGAGGTAACTTCCACCATGACATCCAGCCAAATACCCCCTCAGAAGCATTTTTAGCGATGGTCAGCATTGGTCAAGATAGGGCTATCAGCCGAATGGCTTAGTACTGGTGCGATGGTACAGTGTATCTTGTAAATTACCCCACTAATAATGCATGGCATGTTACCAAACTTCTGCAGTAGTACACATAGGGTCTGTACTCACAAAACGAGGCATTTGAAAGTTTGTAAGTATACCAGGAGTTTATTTAAAAGAACACTTGCCTGATAGCTTCTATCCTCGGCTGCTAACGCTACCGCAGTGTCGGCGCCACTTCCGTGTTTAACAAGCTGTTTCTGTGACGCGAGTTTCACGCGAGAGTATGAAAAAGTTTTGCTGAATTTTTATAAATGTGTTGACCTGATAATACAAGCATTTAACCATCGCTAAAAATGCTTCTGAGGGGGTATTTGGCTGGATGTCATGGTGGAAATGACCTAGGGTGCATTTTACTCCGAACCATCGCTTTAATATAGTAGTTTTTTTGCAGGGACGGCCCTCATTGATCCATAATGAAACAAATGTTCCTGAGCCAGAATATACCAGCCAATATTTACCTGTTGTTGCTGGCCAGTTGTTAATAATCCACCCTCGAAATGGAATAAAACCAAACATCTTTTCAAGATGAATATATTCATTCAGTACGGTAAATATACACAAAAAATAGCACAGCACATCTCCACTAATAAATAATGCGACAATACAACACACATGGCAGCGAGCTAGCTTGAAGACTAGAATTTGAGCAGCATGTATTTGTGGAGATCTTTACTCTTAATATTTTAGTTATTACAAGTTCTATATGGACATTTTAATTTTCTGGTGGTTAACTGGTGCATTAAAAGTTCAGGGTGTAATAGATGGAGATGGGACGATATACGCCAATCCTGGTGAATAATCGTAAATATCATCTTGAGTGACTTTAAAATGCTGACAAGTTTAAACAAATATGGCCTGATTTTGGTGGTTAAAAACAGACAACAAAAATGAAGAAAATGTTCTTATTGTTTATTTATGCAGAGAGACCTCATGATTTATGATTACATTATTTAAAGTTGTTTGATTATTTATTTTTCCATTATTGTTGTAGGTGTGATGCAATACAAATATTTGTTTCTTAAAATAGCGATTCCAGTATGTTTTAGTTTAAAGCAGTTTTAGTTTATTATAAAATCATGAATCACAATTATTTTGCCCAGAATAAAAGTGACCTTACATCTTCATATCGTCCCATGCCTAGTAACTAGTAATTGTATTAAAATCAAATTGGTTGATTGGTGACTTGAAAACATGACAAAGATTGAAGCAAAATAAAAATTGTACATTTACAGCTCCGTTTTTTCAATTTTGTCAGTGTCTTTGTAATCAGAAAAAATAGGGACGCCTTCTGAGCATCAGTGGCTGAAAAGACATAATATTGTTGTTGCATAGAGTAATGTAATAAGTCCGATGACATGAACTGTTTTGAAGTCTATTGATTGACTCAGAATGAAATTGGGAAGAAAAAAACATAGCTTTGTTTAAATCCAGGGCTGAAATGATTAGTCAGTTAACCAATTAGTTATTGGAGAAAAAGTCCATTGATAACACGTTTCCAATGTTTACGTTTACAACTGTGAAATGGTCTATATTTTGTTTTTTATCAACATACATTTTATAGAATTCCTGACGACTTGTATAAGGCGCCGTTTCTGAATGTGGGCGGTGTGTATGTCTCCATGGACTGGAGTGTTTTAAAAACTTCACAGTATCTATATAGCATTTATAATAATAATAAAAAAAGACATGGAAATCTCACTTTTTACAATATGGTACCTTTAATTTAATTTCCAATATCGAATGCTAAACATTGCCTATAGTTTCATCTTCTCAACTGTGAGAACCTAATGTGTTAAAGCCAGGCGAGAATCTCTGGTTATAAAAAGTGACACCAGTGCCGAAGTACCTTAAATTTGAATTCTGTCTGCTGGCCGTCAGGGGGCGACTCCTCTGCTTGAAGTCTGATTGCATGGAAGTTTTTGAGAAATTCACCCTACTTCTCACTTGATTTATTATCTCAGTAAACATTGTAAACATGAGTTTATGGTCTTAATCTCTAGTTTCAAGTCTTCTTCAATCCAGCATGATGTTCATTTAGTACATGATGGTCCATTTAGAGTCCACCAGACCAGAAAGCAGGGGATGCTTTAGGGCGGGCTACCTTGTGATTGACAGGCTGTTACCATGGTGTCACTATGCAATTAGCTCCTAAGATAACTTTAACACTTAGCTTCAAAGTTGACCTTGAATTATGAAGCTAACTCTCTTAACAGATTCAGATGGATCCAGATCCAGTAAGGTTGCTTCTCTAGGAGCCGCTTTGCTGTTTGTGTTCATCAGATCCACCCGTCGCTCCTCCTCAGTCCAAATATGGTCACTTTCGTTCACTGGTTGCAAAAAATTCAAGATGGCGACTGCCAAAATGCCGAACTCGAAACTTCAAAACCAGAGTCCACTTCTTGTATACAGTCTCTGGGAAAAAGCCCGTGGAGTCTTGACTCTTTTCGCGACCCTTATGATGTACCAACTGGGCCACAGTGGTCTGAACGGAGATCCAGGAAAGGGCCGTTAAAGGTTTGCTTTGGTGAAAAAGCCTGTAATCATACAAAATACATTCAACACAAATTATGATCACAAATTGAACTAATGTGTTGTGGGGAAAATGGCGAGGGATCACATGACTATTAAGGAGTCCAGGCCCGACTAGTTGCTCTTTTGGAGAGCGTCGTTGCTCCCCTGCCTCTTCAACCGGCGTCCATCCATCTGTCTTTCCAGCTGCTCTGTGGTGATGAATCTCCTCCCAGAGCCCCAGCCCCACTCCAGCAGAGAGCCCCTTTTGTAGAAAGGCCTGTGGAGGATATAATGAATTAGGTGTCTACCCAGGGTTCCCCGACCTCCGACCCATGACATCATCAATCAAGGAGGTCCTACACTTAAGTGAAACGGTGGGCCCCAAACCTGGAACGCTTAGCCCTGGCCCTGCCGGCAAGCAGGGGCCACTGATTTTCACTTGTTTTTATTTGTTTTCATAATCCCTTAGTGTTGGTCCTCGCTGATGTGTTTGGAAGGCATACATGACTCTGTCTATGTATTCAAAGCCGGACGAAGAGAAATAGAGTGCGTTAAGTGAGAAGAGGACTTGAAGATGGATGAAAAAATGGCAGACATGGCCCCCTCGCACATATGGAAAACATTTCTTCTCCTCCTGTCTTCTGCAGGGCACAGTGCGTTAGCTGGGGGCCTGATGCTAATTTAAAGTAAAGGTTTGGGGAACGCTCCGGCCATACATGGATGTAAATGATTGACTTGTAGGTTCTCCCACTAACTATATGTATACCAAAGAATTGTGGCATTTCAGGAAAGCGGGAAGGAGGTTCGATCTCAGCCGTTGTGTCTCCCTCTTTCTCTTTATCATTCCTCCTCCTCCTCTCCCTCCTTCAGTCTTTCCTTATTTCCCTGCGGCGTTGCAAAGATAAATGAAGCCCCCAGTTTTTTATCAGTTCACTTTTATGTTTTCGTTCACAAAAGTGATTTACAATCTGTGACTCCCAACAGTGGGACGCCACTCCTTTATCATTCTTTCCCAGTTTGAAACCACTTACTTTTCTCCTAGTATGTGTATAACCACCAGTTTGTGCTTGGTATAGGTTACTCTCTCTATATTTAACAGAGGTACTGTGGTTTAGGTTTTGCATCTAATGCCTGTTTGTACACCTGGTTTCATTTAATTTCACTCGCTTTGAAAGATTTACTCTGAAGGTGAAATGTTGCGTCTGGATCTGTAATTTCCTGCGGTGAAGAGGGGATGAAGCAAGACTATATTGTTTTTTGTACATTAGTTTGTTTTAGTAGGTGAGCATTAATAACGTGTGTAGACAGAGTGAGTGAGTGAGTGAGTTAGTTACTTGAATCTGAAAATTAATACTTGTTTTAATTAATCGTTAAACTCATTTATCAAGCTAAAAAATACCATTCTCTTGTCCCAGCTTCTCCAATGATTATCTTTTTTTTTCTATTATTGTAAATTGATTTTGGGGGGCTGCAAAATTGTGATTATTCAAAAGATAATTCCTATATTAATTGAAGTAACTCTTCGTTGCAGTCTTAATGCTGTGCCCCAGTAAGTACAGGTAAAACTGACAATACAAATAATATATATTTAATAATAATAAGAAATATCATAGCAATAATCAACATTTGGATTATAAGAAAAATCAAATCATGAGACTAAAATGTGTAAAACGTAAGATCAGGTTTCGTGATGAAGAGCAGTCTGGTAGCTCCTCTATGCGAGGCCCGCGGTATATCTCAGTGATATAGATGAGGAGCAAAGTGAGGAGTGGTGTAATGGAGTGTTGGAAAGAGAGAGCAGCAGGCTGACGAATGGAGCCCACAGCCTCTTTCCTCGTGTCAACGGGAGCTTCCACACTGATAACCTCTGGTCCTCTCGGCTTCCAGCGCCACGCAGCGGTTTGCTACCCGGCTCTCCTCTCACAATCTCACCTCACACAACTCTTTATGTTCCCTCTTCCCATCCCGCCGTCCTCCCTCTTATCATCCTCCCTCACTTCCAGCCAGACTCGGGTTCCGGACCTCTGCTGCTCGCTGGATACGAGGACGGTTCCCTATTGCTGTGGGATGTAAGCCAGAGGTCCATGCTGAGCCATGCCAAAGCCCACCCTGAGCCCGTCATGTGCCTGACCTTTGACACCAAGCGTCTGAGGGGTGTATCTGGCTCCTCTGAGAAGAAGGTCTCCGCCTGGATGCTGGATGACCAGAACAACCTGCAGGTCAGCAGAAGAGGCTTAGAGAGGATGTCTAGTCCACTGGTTGTTTAGGTCGGCCTGTTCAAGTTTACATTCGTACACTATTACTACGTTGCAGTGGCCAAAGCCTGACATTACACCGTTAATGCATTCTTCTTATCTGTTTTTCACCCGTTTATCCATTACTTTAAGCTAACTTTTTAACTCTTCATTACTTTAAGAAAACAATTTCAAAAATGTAAACATTTCTTTTAGCAAACTATTTTAATAAGTTCTCCATTACTTCAAATCAATCAAACAATGGCAACCATTTATGCATTACCAGATAACAATTCAACCATTCAACCAAACATTCAGCAGACTATTTTAACAGTGTTTTCATTAATTATGCCAACTGTTTAAACTATTTATCCAACATATTGACCTAAACAGTTAGTTCATCATGTTGACCTCAATGTTTAGTCTTCTATGCTCGCTTGTTAAACTACTTTTCTTGCTTTGTCAATAGGCTAAAAAATGAAAAAAAAGGTTAATTTTTTTTTTTATCAAATCCTAATACCTCCTTATTTTTGGTTAAATTAGTTTTAGTTGTTATGGTTATTGGTTATTCTACAATTTTTCCAAGGATGCCTTCTGTGGTAAGGGTCCCGGGTTAGGTTGACGTTTATTTTATTTTATTTTATTTTGCATATTAATCAACATCACTGTCAATGTGCCAAAGGCTCATTTTCAACTGCTGTCCCTTGGCTAGAAGTTAAGTTTGCCATTAAAAAACAACAACAATAAAACACAAGTAAAATATGAACAAGAAAGAATCCAACATGAAGCAGCTCAACCAGTAAAGAGCTTGAACAAATATGGCAGTGTCATGCAAAGTAGGACAACAAGCAGAAAGCCCCCACAATGTTAGACAGACAATCAGCATGACACTTACAACATGACAACATAGACCACAATACAAAAGACAGGAAGGAATATGGCACCACCATGCAAACGGAGGGACATATACAGCAGAAAATAATACAGAACAATGATAGTCCGATAATCAACACAGACAACATGAATGACATTAGAAGACAGGGATAAACCCAGAACACAATCTGACAGACAGAAGGCAGACGAGGGCAGACAAGGTAAGAACACAGTGGCTCGGTATGATGGCAGGTCTGATTGCTTTTAACCACGTTTTAAGATGATATGCAAAGGAACGGTAAGAGTCACTTTGACGTATTTTTAATGGAAGGGTGTTCCAAAACTTACTGTGAAGGCGGTCTGACCCAAAGATGTTGGATGGAACAACAATGTCTCCTCTTATCTAGTTAATCCAACCCCAGAATTTTTCTGAAAGTCTCTGGTAAATGGGGGAGGTGCTAATCCATTAAGAATTTTGAATATTGACGAGCTTTGTGAAATTTAATAAGATTTTCCCAGTTAAGGAGACCATATCCAGGGAGTATATCACAGTGATGGTAGCTTTTAGGTTTATTATCCAGGACCTTGAGAGCGTGTTTGTCTACAGATTGACTTTATTGTTGTATCAGTAGTAAGATACCAAGTGGTTAAACAGTGTTATATGTGAAAAAATCATAGCATGAAAATACATTTTAGCAGCTTCTGGTGTCGGGTATTTGCGAATAAATCTAAAATTATTTAGTTGAATTTTTTTTGCAACAACTTGTTTTTGAAGCAGAGAGTTGAGTCTATGATGACACCAAGATATTTAAAACTGGAAACCACTTGTAACTTCTCCCCTGATACTTACATTTAATCTTGTTGAGAAACATCACTTGCTCTTTTTGTGAACGTTTTTTTTACATTAAGATGTAAGTAGGAATCTGCAAGCCACTTTGTGACGGCTTCCATTTCCTGTGTGAGTTTACAAGCAGCTTGTATGTATATGTATATATATTACTGTATCATCGGCATACGTCAGCTCCACTACATGCTGAAGGTAGATCATTGATGTATAAACTAAAGAGGACTGGACCTAGAATAGAGCCCTGAGGCACTCCAACATTACAACTGAGAACAGGTGACACCACATCCTTAATCTGTACACACTGATTTCTGTTGTCAGGGTGGGATTTGAACCAGCATAAAGCAGAAGAAGAAAAGTTACATTTTGCCATTTTTGTAAGAAGTATGTTGTTGTTTACTGTTTCTTAAATCGACAAACACAGCACAGACTGCACCCCCTTAGTTTAACTTTAATATTTTCAACAAGGAAACAATTGGAAGTTGTAGTAGAGTGATTTGCTCTGAAACCGGACTGCATGGGATGTAGGATAAAAGGACCGTCTTCAAGATGACTAATCAATTGTACTGCTACACATTTTTCTGTTACTTTTGACAATACAGTTGAGATACTTATGGGTCTGTAATTATTCATACAGCCGCTTTTAAGATAGGTGTAAGTATAGCTGATTTCCAGGCAGCAGGATACATCCTCTGATTAAAGTATGCATTATTGACCTTACAGACAGGATAGGAAAACGAGTCTATAACCCTCTTTAGGAGCATGGTGTCCATTCCAAAAACATCTGAAGCTTTTTGTGGGGAGCCTATCATTTCCAGTATGGCTGTTTCAGTGACGTTTGTTAGATTAAAAACTGGCCGTGTATCGACCACTGATAGTGGAATTGTAACCTCGGTAGGGGCATTTTGGATAACAGATTTTACTGAGTCAACAAAGTAGGTAATGGTGGCGATAGTTTTTGTGTCAGTGTTTTTGGCGTTTCCAGATTGCTGTAGTATTACCCTTGGCTTCACTAACCATTGTAACGGTCATGGGGCCTCCTGAAGTATCCCTGGTTACGGTCCTGGACCCTACCTGCTAACTCATTGTTGCACAAGAGAGGAAGCTAAATGCCATTGAATATTATAAAAAGGTAATGATGGAGTTGGGAGGAGAGGAGATTTGCCGTTCTCTAGGCTCTCTTGGAAAACATCAGGGGCCAAAGAGGAAGACGCTCAGTAGGGCTCCGGGGGCCATAAATCAGCTGCTGGTTACACAGCATTGGCAGGGCCAGGGGCCAAGGGCTAGGCTGGGCCTGTCACTCCAGACTCAAACCACCCACACACACACACACACTTGACACATACACTCTGACATATACTAATATACATATATGTATATGTGTATATATATATATATAAATTAATCTATGAATTATCAACTTTTTGTGATATATCACAAAAAAAAGGATAATTCATGGATAGTTTTCCATAATAATAATAATTTATCAATAAAAACACACATACACACACAGATAAAAAGGCCATGCCAGAGCATCTTCCGCCACGCCAAAAGAGACGCATCGTCTTTGTACCATAACTCATGTTATGTAACAGCCAACGCTTCAGAGACTTAACGCCTCATTTGAAACTATATTTTCTCTTGATTTCATGAGCAAAAGGGAATGCTGCCATTTTGCAGCCAAACCCCATGAATCAGAGCAGAAAGCAACCTGAGGCCTATATAGTACACTTCTGCACAGTCAAAGGCTATTATTCTTTCCAAGGCTTTTTTTTTTTTTTTTTTTTTACAAATGAACGCTTGAATTAGAAATATTTGCAAAGCCCCATTTTTTTAAGTCTGAATTCACCTAGAAAAACATTTGATTCAATAAACCAAAACAGAAGGAGAGTGGTTATTTGGTTTATTTTGCTCAAGCAACAAAATATTGATTCAGCATGTAATCCAGGATGAGGATGACAGGAAAAAAGCACAAGGAGAGGGAAAAGATCCAACAGGGGCTTTTAAATTATCCCAAAGTGCAGCGCAGTGTGACGTCCAGACAGCTATCCTCAGTTCTTCCCACAAAAGTATTTTTGTGTGGCAGCAGTAAGGGGGGGGGGGGGGACCTGCCGGGTGGCGGACCCTGGCCCCGGGTCCTGACGGACGACCCGTGAGAGGTAATAAAAATATCACAACCTCTGAGGCCCCTTAACCAAACAAAAAACACATCTGCAGTAAAGGGAACAGTAGTTCACAGTGGGAGGCTGCAATAAAGGCTGAGGGGCTATAAGTGCCACGGCATCCCACTTCCCACAAATGACTCCTGCGATACTATTGAATGTAATGGAATTGACTGGCAAGGAAGATGGATGCTCTCTGAAATGAGGGAGAAACCGAATGTGACACAACGCAGCGCCGTTATGATTTAGTGAAGCTGAAGGGCTGTGAAGTGAGCTTATCAGGCCTAGATAAAGAGAGACAGCCTCAGGAATGGAGGTTAATGTATTACACATGGCTCCCAGAGGCCTTTATCTGCTGTTTGACCTGGCTTGTCCCAAAATCTTTTCTTAGTAATGAAGCATCATCTTCAGCCTTTTTTTTTTTTTTGTTCTCTCTTTTCCTACCAGGATACATTTTTGGGAATGTGTCAGGGTGAGCTTATGAGGGCGTTGGTGTCGGGCTTTACAAGCTGTTAAGCCAGATGGACATATATTTAGCCGGCCACTCAAATGTATTGACAAGTGCAACGACGTGTTCCTCTGGGGGAGAGAGAGAGGGAGAGAGACAGAGGTGGCGGACTGGAGAAAGAGAAAGCAGGTAGAGACACAGGAAGATTAGCAGTGTAAATCAAGCGTAGCTGACAGCAAGCAATTTCTGAGGCCGATGACAGTTCTCCACAGGTGGAACTCCTGCCCCTCACCTTCACCGCTAAGTCAAACAACCCCCACACATCCCTCTAGTAGTCACTCATACAGTGTCTTCTGTGGACTCCTGCAGCCGTCAGCCAATCTCGATGTGACCCGGTTATGATTCAATTCTCCACCGTAGTCTGCTATTGAACTGATGTATGTATGAGCTGCTGTCATAAACGTTTACCCCCCCCCCCCCCCCCTTCTCTGAATGGTACGGCTCGCCTGTTTGACACATCCATCTCCTTGTCAGCGAGCGCCATGCTCTGACAGGCAAGGTGACAAAAGGCTGTAATCTCCCCGCTGCCGAGTGTGATTCAGGGACAGGGTGTGTCAGAAATACCTGCGGAAAGCCTCCCGGCCGCCAGGCTCGAGTGAGTGAGCGATGACGGGACGTTTCAGTGCACGAGCGTGAAACGCCTCTATCCGTGCCAAGACCGAGGAGGACAGGCCGGGAGGAAAGTGGAGCGAGGGCTTGAGTGAGATCTGCCAAGTGGACGTTCCTTTTGAACGTCTCCTCCGTCGGTGAGATGCTACAAAAAAGAGGATCCCGAAGTGTGAGTTTGTGTTGGATCTGTCGTGAGGCCACAAGAAGTCTGGTAGGCCTGCAGCTGCCGAGCAGAGGTGGTAGCCTCCTGACAGCTGAGCAAGCTGTGTGTGTGTGTGTGTGTGTGTGTGTGTGTGTGTGTGTGTGTGTGTGTGTGTGTGTGTGTGTGTGTGTGTGTGTGTGTGTGTGTGTGTGTGTGTGTGTGTGTGTGTGTGTGTGTGTGTGTGTGTGTGTGTGTGTGTCAGCATGCCGTAACACAGGCCAGGAAGGAGTGTTAAAGAAAAAGAAGAAAAAAAAGCCCAAAGACGGATTGTGTCTCTGATGAGATAGTAAGGAAGGAAGGGGAAGAGAAATGGGGTGTCAAATACAATAAGCCACGACTCCCCAGTTAGAGCCAATGGGGTTCATTACAGATTTAGACCTGCTTAATGGCAGCGCTCAAGTCTGCAGCATGCTCTTGGTATTTATTCAGCAGTGGCGTGGCCCGTCGGCGAGAACATAGAATTAAAATGACGGCACAATTTGGACTTCCTTGAACAAAGAAGAGTTATCTGAACAAGAAATATATGTGTTGGCTGCAACTAGTTCCCGTTTTATTTTCATTTACCTGCTGTGTGTTTGTTAACAGATTAGTAATTTATTGTGTAAAACAGCGTGTTTTCCCAGAGCCCAAGGCGATGATTTCAGCTCGCTTGTTTTGTCTCACCAACAGGCCGAAATTGGACATTTTAGGCTCACATGCTTTCCAGGTGAGAGTTTGTCCTCGTCGTTTCCATTCTAATGTCAGAGTATAATATATGACATGAACAGTCAGCTGAGCTCAGCACACACGGGGAGCAGGCAAAACGTTCCAACTCGGTCATTATGCTTTATCTAAAAAAACGATTTACGATGTCACAATTCCCTTAATAATATTCATTCACAATATTATCCCGACAACCATTGTTAAAAATGGGACTAAAACATACTGGTATCACTTTAAAAAAAACTAAAAATTAAGAAACAAATAGTTTTTATTGCATCACAGATGAGACTCACCTTTTTTAGTGAACATCCTTTTTAATGTGAAACAATCAAATAATCTTAGGTCTCCCTGCATAAATAAATGATGAATACATTTTGAATATATATTTTTTTTATATCCTCTATTTTTTAAACCAGCCTCTATTTTCATTCCTCTACCCTGATAGCGAGCCAGACAGATTTTTCAAGTCACTTATGTGATGAAATTGAGTGTTTTTATCGTGATATGCATAGAAAGCCTATATCCCAAACTGTATATGACTAAAACTAATATTACTCTCCAGCAACAACTACAATGATCAATTATTCACAAAAAATGATCAAAACATTGATACGTCTTTAAAATATCAAACAGTTAAAATACAGGTTACAGTTTTCCTGGTGTACTTTCAAATGTATTTTTGTCCAACTAACAATCCAACAATTATCCCATTTACAGAATGAAGAAGCAGAACCAGAGCATTTGTAATTTTCATTTGATAATCGTCTGTGATTACTTTTCTACTGAGCAACTTCATCAAATGAAATCACAGAATAAACACTGATCACTCGCAGCTTAGGAAACCAACGTGAGCACCATACATGTTTGATTATCGCGCCGCAAACCTTATTTTTTTCTCACCATTTTTCATTCTCGGACTGTAGAAAGTAAAAACAATTCGCCAGCCAGCTCTGCTGAATGACCATTACTACATCATTAGCCATTTACTGCTTACAATTGACCCTTTAATGAAACAAATGCCTTTTTCTGACACAAACTATGGAAAGCAAAACAAACAAAAACAGACACTTAAACCCATCATTATCAGGCCTCTAATGCAAACCAGATGCAGAGGTAGGAGCATACCAACTTCTTGAGGTAATAACAAGCTCCAAACAACCTTTCACCCCCTGACTTTCTGTGTATCAGTGTATCTGGCTTGTTTGGGCTAGCCAGCCACACACTCTCCTGCACTGGTGGAACCAGTGATGATGGTTTGCTCCAAAAAAATCCCATCACTGCTGAACCTAGCTTTCTCGCTCTGTTTTGATCAATGACATTCCTCTCTCTCTCTCTCTCTCTCTCTCTCTCTCTCTCTCTCTCTCTCTCTCTCTCTCTCTCTCTCTCCTGTGCATTCCACTTTATCCACTTGGGCTATGAGTACCTGGCTTATATCTTCCACATGCAGCTTGTGGATAGTTCCTGCCTTGAACAGCAGCATGCAGATAAATGCTCCTCCCATCCAAGGCCATTAGTCTCCCTAGACACAGCTTATGAAGTCAATTATACGCTGTCCAGTTTGATTTCAGCTCTCATATCCAGATGTTTGTGTCCCATCTACAGGTCCAGCAGAGATCCCTAGCCCACAGGAAGAGCACGTTCGCTCCCCAGGAATGCCAACCTCAGCCGGCCCTTTAGATAGTGATCTCTGCTGTCATTCATTATAATGTGTCAGAATGTTGCCCCTTTAAGAGAGATTGATACAGCCCACTGTAGATCACACAGAGAGGGAGCTGTGGCTAATCTTTAGCAGGCAGACGTTACTCTGGTGTATTTATCGGGTCTCTTCTCCCGCTGACCAGACCTTTCAGTGTGAATGTAATTCATCAGAGGCGCTTAAGGCAACAAGGCCTCTGCAAACAAGCGTTTCAGCGAGATGGTCTCTCTCATTCTTGCAAAGTGTGACAATGGTAACTGAAGCGCCGCTTCCAAGCGGGCCTCCCTAACTCCAAACCAAATAGTGGGACGCAGAGAGATCTGCTCGCGGCCCTCGTGCCGTAATGTTTTATGGCCGACGATTGAGTCCCGGGAGTCTCCAGCCAGGTTCAACAAGACATCCAGCCTCACACTAGGACCTCAGTCAGATCAGCTGATAGGCTCTCCCTGTCAGTGTTTGTGTTGGCCTCAGTTTGCTAGACGGCAGTGATTAATCGGTTTACAGACCTAATGAGTTTGTCTGATTAGCTTTGTCTTCTTTTTTGCGTGAGGAATGGTTTCATTACGTTTTGGGTTTTGCTGTCAATGACCACAAAGGAACTGCTACACTGTCCTCGCCTTTTGGGAGTATAATACATGTGAAGGTGGCTCATAACCTAAGATCCTTTTCCTTGTGGTTTTCCAGCTCCAGGACTGTGTGACGCTGGTCAACCCTGGCGTTTCCCAGCTGTGTACCAGGGGCGATGGTAAACTCCTGGCATCAGCGGGCTGGGACCATCGGGTCCGGGTGTTCGGGTGGAAGAAACTGCGACCACTGGCAGTGCTGCAGTACCACACTGACATGGTGCTCAGCGTGGACTTCTCTGACCACCAGGACCCCAAACAAAGACTGCTGGCTGCGGGATCAAAGGACCAGCGGATCAGCCTGTGGTCAATATACAACGAGGGAGGGGAGTCTGGATGAGCCAAGAGCTCTGGGAGGATATGTGGACTTTAAATCAACACTTTCTACTGATGTTGGTGTGACCAGTAGCCAGGAATTCAGTAATAGTCCGGGGGACAAATGGCCTGTTTGCAATATATTTTGCTACTTGTCTCTTGATATTGCCAAACATTATTGATTTGTGGATGCATTGTCCATCAATAACAATAGCTAATTGATTGTTTTTATCATAACTCATGTCCAAATTCTGACCACCGTTCTCACCCAGACGGCAACCTCCGGTTCTGAAAAGTGAAGCCAAGTTGAAGTGCCTTAAACTTGCATTCTCTCTACTGGCCATCAGGGGGCGACACCTCTGGTTGCATTAAGAAGTCTGATAGCATGGAATTCGATCAAGAAAATCACCTACTTCTCTCTTGATGTATTATGTCAGTAAACATTGTAAACATGAGTTTATGGTCTCAATCTCTAGTTTCAAGTCTTCTTCAATCCAGCATGATGTTCAAATTATGGTCCATCCAGGTACCGGTGTAGTTGCTGTATTTCCGTCCTGGGGCCCAAAAAAATCTTTGTCCATTGAGTCTCACTAAACCTCCAACCGGCTGGTGGCATTAGACAGCAAATGGTTTGTTCATTGACCCGCTTGCCATAAAAACCAGCGAGCAACTGAACGCAGGAAGTCCGAGTAATTAACTAAGTCGAGAAAAGAAATGGAGAAAGAAAGCAACGCCTTTTGACAGAAGAACAACGCAGGGAAATTTGAGATTGAAAGAGCATGGAACTGATTGGCTGGACATCGCAATTAGACAGCAGTGCCAAGACTGGGTATACGTGGTCTTTTTCAAGGGCCAAAAAAAGTGTCCATCAGTTTGTGATGAAGCTAATGTGACTTAAGACTGCGTCCTGCTACAGGACGGAAATTAGAAATAACACCCGTCACACGCCGTCACTCCATCAGACCTCACTCAACCTTCACTGACTTTCTGTGAACTCGTGTGAACTGAAGTGACATTAGTAACTTGGTGAGCAGCTTACGTTTACAGACTCATCGTTGGGGACTGCAGAAAAAAAAAAATAAGATAAGAATTTTCATTATTGGGATAATCATAAATATTGCTTAAAAAAGGCTTTTATCTTACTCTCACCAAAAATGATGGGGACTAACAAAAGATGTTTTATCTGTGACGCAATAAAAAATATTTGTTTCTAAACAAGATGTTCAGTGCTTCCAGTATGTTTTAAGAATATGTCAAAGATGATTATCGGGATAATATTGTTAATGATAATTATTTTGCCAGGATAATCAGACGTTAAATGTTCCCATGCCTCGTCATACTATTGTTTACTACAAATCCAAATGCCATTTCTCAAACGGTGGCCGTGCATATCCAACATTGAAATATCTGATAATAGTTCATTAGGAATTCTGCTGACTGCTTCAGTTTGCCCGGGCCTTTTGTGATGCTCCCTGCAGCTATGTGACTGTTGACTTATCTGATAGGAGATTTGCTCCAGTGCACCTGAATTTGAGGTATACGACGCACCTGAGCAGCTATGTAATCTTGTGTTGTTCTAGCAGGTCTTAGGTTAACACACAGGCCCCTCCAGCCTGACCTGGGCTGTGTTTGTCAAACAAGGTTAATCACAGCAGGAGCATAAAAAACAGAGGGCTGTTGGTTTAGTGGAGGTGCTGGTCTGCAGATGCTCGCCTTGGTCACCATTATCTGTTCATGAGTTGAATTTCTTACGTCTTAGTTCATCGCAAAGATCCGAAACAGAAGAATTTGTAAAAAGTAAAAAAAAAGATAAATCTTTTCATATTCTCTGTCAATTAGCAGCGTCTGCATTTTCAAATAAGAACATGGTTACCTTCTACATTTACTTTACATGTCATGCCAAATACAGATGTCTTTTTAAGAGGCGGACGTTTATCATGAACAAGGCCAGGGGTCTTGTTGTGAAAGTCCCAGAGAAAATAGAGAGGTGTTGTTTTTCTGTCCACTGTCTCTAATAATATCTCTGTGAGTCAATGAGCAGCATGGGAGCTCATGAGGCCGGGGGCCGCGGGGCCGGGGCTTCAAACGCTCCGCGCTCTGCTTCATGAAGTCTTTGTCTCCTGGGATGAGCCCGAGTTTAGAAGCTCATCACGCTGTACAGGAAAGGCCTGAGAAATCAAAGAGCCAGAGCAGCGTAATGGTCACAAGCATTAGTGAACAGAGGACAGACAAGGACATAACGGCCTGCTGGGACGCTACTGTCATTGAAAAAAATACATGGAATAAGATTTTTTTTCCCGTCCTGTTTTAACGGCTTGTTTTCTTTGTTCCCCGCTGAGCTCCGGCTTCCTCACCCTCCTGTTGGCTTTGAACAAACACTGGAGGTGGCGTTGGCCAGCTTCCGTCCATTCTCTGATAAATCAAATGGCGGGTCCATTGGTGCTGATGTCTTCTGAATAGAGCAGACGGCCACCCGACCGGCCGGAGAAGTGCCTGGTGGCTCGGCGGTGCAGCTCGTAAATCACCTCATAATGGGTCATTTAGGAAGTCGATAAATGGACACGGAGACCGTCTGCACAATAGGCCCTGTGCCTCACTTATCACCTGGCGTGTGTCTCCCTCGGCCTTCAAGGTCAGAGGTCAGCCTGACTTTGTGATAGGACATAATCCCTGTGTGTGTGTGTGTGTGTGGGGGGGGGGGCTTTGGATGTATTCCTGGGCATGTAAGATGTCACATTATTTAGAAAATGGTGAAAAAGCACCAGAAATTGTCTGGTTGTATTTATTGTTCTAAATGTGATTTATTCCAAATGGATTTTGTGTTTTGATGTTCTGCATCAAATGTCCATCACATCATCCTCCTCATATATTTTTTATATGAGGCCGTCCAGGGGGGGATGTTAAACACATGTTCTTTTGTACAGGCGGAGGTCTCTGATTGGTTTACCCGCCGTGTTTTGAATAACTGTCCCCAGATACGGCCGGCGGGGAGGCGAGCCGAGGCTCGGCAGCAGAAATGTACACAGAGGCGAAGCGGAGGAATCGAGGCCGTGATAGGCCTGTCACAACAGATGTTCCAGATGCAGCGGAGTGTCAAATGATGCCTCGGGTCGCATTATCATCCATCCTCTGCCTCTTCATACTTCACTGGCGAGTCCTCTGGCACCGTAGTCTCCCGGAGCCGGAGACATATGGGCACGTGAGTGTGACTCAGCAGGTTGTGAAATGAAGGGTTCACTGAAACGTCGTAGCTTTAAAATGGCCTCGGCCTGTTGAAAGCATGCCGTGGTCTATTAAGGGTGCGTGTGCGGAAATGTCATGTGGGAAACGTTTGCCAGGACAAGCACCACACTGACTATACTGGTTGGTATTAAGGTGCAATCCCTTGTAATTCCTCCAGCCGGCACAATTTCTCTGATTGCCATTTTGATTTTTAATAAATCATGTTTAGTATGTAATCTGTAACCAATAAACTATAACGTAAAAAAAATAAGAAAGAAAGGTAATGCCTGTGTTCCTTATTTCTGCGAGGCTCTTACTCTCAGACTGCAGGTCAGGTCTTCCAACATGAGGGAGGCCTCAGGCTTCAATGTCAAGTCTACCAGACTGATGCAGGCTGCACCAGGGTCAGCCTTATTACAGGCCGGAGGAGAGCCGTTTCATTGGTTAACAGTGCAGGTGGTGAGAGGAACTGAGAAGGCCGCGATATATCAAGTAGAAGCACTCTACTACCAATGTGAGATACTTGAGTACATTTAGTGATACTTTACACTTAAGATCCATGGGATCGATATATTCTTGTTTCAAATGACTTCATACAGAAGTTTAGGATTTGACATTCACTATAAATGTATGGAATATAATGCTAATAACCCAATGTGTTTTTTTGAATTATAATAGTTTTGATACATTAAGTTGCTAATAATATGTTCACTTAAGCAGAGGTGGGAGGTATGAAGTCCAAATACTGTACAGCAGGATTTTCAGGTATATTTGAACTTTACTTGAGTATTTATGTTGGACTTTTGGACTTTTACAAAACAGGCGTGTTCCTTTAGTTTGAATGCATTTGAGAGAAATTACGTGTTATTTATTTTCTAATTCATTTAGTGAGAGTGAGCCTTGCAAAAAAAAAATAATAATAATACAACTGACCGTCGTTTCCTTTCTGACTTGAGGTCACACTTGTCCTCGTTGTCTCTGATGTTTCCTCCGTGGTGTCAAACCTATAATTAGTGCTCATATCGCCTTTTGACCCTTCTTCCCCCGCGTGCTACCTTGTACCCCCCTCCTCGCGCAGATAAATCCAGTATCGTCTCGCGGTGCTTCCGGACTTCCTCGGCCCCTGCAGGCCGGCGTCGCTGCGCAGCAGGCGGCTTCCTGAGCGGGCTGGACGGCGGTACGCGCGGAGCTCTGTAGCGCAACGTGATTAAAACCGCTGATTTTAGATATTAATGGTCAATAGTGAGAGAACTGTTGGTAATGCTTCCTAATTGTAAAGAAGCCTAAGAACTTTAGTCGCTGCGCGACGATAAAAACATCCTCCGAGCCATTAGTCCGCAGAGTGGAAACGTTATTTAACCTCTGACACCTTTACAAGCATTAAACCGTCGGAGGTCGCGCGCCCTCGGGCATCCTTTCCCCTGCTCGGCCTCGATGGAGCCGGCTTCAAGGAGGAACACGTACACGGTCGGAATGAATCATCGGCTGAACCCTGACAACAAAGCGTTCCTATAGAGATGGAAGTGGTGACGTTCCTAAAACATCAGCCGACTGTCCCATTAAATATGACCGATGCATCCTTTCGGGGAGACGGGAAATGTAGGCCGAAATGCTGCCCTTTTCTCCCCAGTTTGCATCACATTGGTTCTTATATTTATTCTTTGAAAACACATAATTTCACAATTTAGATAAAAAAAATGTTTTAATATAATATAATAAAATAAATAATAATACAATTAAAGCCTATTACAATTCCAATATGTCTTATACTATTCCAATTTCTTAACATGATTATCATCCTCTAATGATTTTGAGCACTTACTGTTTTTTAATGGAAAATCTTCAGTTTCACTGCTTAAATATGTTGAATGACCTCAAATGTGACTCATTAATCAGTGGCAGACATTAGCAGAACATTGCAGCTGCTTCACTCGGTTAATCCAAAGTACAGAGGAAGTGTGTGTAGAAGAAGGAAGTATGGCCGATGAGTGCATTTATGTTTTTTGCAGATTTCAGCACTCTAGTACGGTCTAATGTTTAGACAGCCTCCAAGTCCTTCCAATGACCGCCGGAGCAGCGGACTGCTCAACCAATTCTATAGTGCAAATCCGGTTGCAGAAACTAAAACTATTTTTCATATTTCTACCCTCCCCCTTCAACTGTGAACTGTGCAACGGCTTTGAATGGAAGATCTGCTCAAAGACGGTGTTTTTTTTATGAATTACAAGAATTTAATGTTTATTTTACAGATACAGAACAGTCATTCTGCTTCATTTATTTACTTTGAATTGCTGCAAGTCAGTGCCATGGTACAAGCTTCTCAGAGCGGCTCAAGATGTTCAAAAAAATCTAATTGTGTATTTTTTTTTCCTCAAACAAAACATTTGGGTGCGTTTCGACACCCTCTCTGATGAGCTCAACATGCAAACATCTCGTCTACCTAGAAGGTTGATGGACTATATAACATATGGCTTTTTTGAAAGCAATAATAACGAGGCAAATCAAAAAGTGCATCCAACACAAAAAAAAAAAAAATTCAATTCCAGTCTGTGATCAAAGGTATTGTCTGTGTGAAGGAGAGGTCCCTCATGTCTCCTTTGCCGGCTCAATGTCTGCCCCGCTCAGGTAGGAGGTGCCCTGGTGTGGAGCTATTGCCATTCAGGTTCAAAGGTCAAAGACGACCTCTTCAAGGACTCAGAGCAGGTGCCCGTGTTTAACGCAAAGATGCATTTCCTTTAAATAAATAGGGCAGGGTTTATCCAGCAGAGTGTCCCGTGAACGCACCCCGCAGGTTGCGTAAGCATCAACAGACAGGACCGTGTGGCCTTTCCTGCCCGTTTCCATTCCCACAGCTCAGAGCGCCGTCAGCCCTGCACAGCAGCCATTATCTGGGCCCGTAGTCATAGTTAGAGGGCCCGCTGGTGGCTGAGTACATGTTCGCTGTGGCCGGGTTCATGTGGTGGTGGTACGTGTGTCCTCTGATACTGGGTATAGGGTAGGGGGACGGCCTGCTCTTGGCTCCCAGGTAGTGTTCATAGGTCGTGGGGTACTTGTAAGGGTGGTGGTGCAGGGTGTCCGGGGGTAGACTGTGGGGGTCCGGGCGAAGGTCGTGGGGAGGACTGGGTCGGCCGCTGGTGAGCGAGACGCCGTGGAGGCCTCCCGGGACAGGCAAGGCAGGGCTGAGGACCCGGGACATGAGTTGGTGAGCCGGGTCAGCGTGCATGGGCGTGCCGCTGGGGTCTCTGTCGTACTCCCGCCGGCTGTCTTCTGTGCAAGAAGAGAAGGAGAGCAGTCAGAACCAGCCAACGTGTACCAGCAGCCTGCGCCAAACTACAGACTGTGACAGTTTATGAAAGCTCATACTGATACAATTGAACGATACAAGGAGAAAAACAAGAACTTGAACGTGGTGAAGTTTCATTTTTGGAATAATCGTGAATATCATTATGAATGGCTTGAAAAAAATCACTATCAGACGAGTGAAAAATACAGCCTGACTTAAAAACAACAACAACAAAAAGTCTCTTTTAAAATGTATGCAGGGAGATTTATGATTATTATTTTAAATTGTTTGATTATTCGTTTTTCACAAAAATGGATGTTCACTAAAATAAAGAAATGTTCACTCTGTGATGCAAATAAAAAATATTAGTTTACTCACAAATTATAAAGTAATTCCAGCGTGTTTTAGTGGCATTTTTAAGAGTTTTTAGCATATTTTGAAGGTTATCGGGATAATGTTTCTTCATTATTTTGGACAGGATAATCGTGGCATGATATTTTCATATTCAGTTATATAACAGTATAAGCACCTCTATTATGTTGGCAGTGGATGACATTGACTGGTCGGTATTTGCTGTTTAATTAAAAGTATGATACTGAAGTTAAGGATACAGAATGAAGAGAAATGAGGTGAAATATGGCAGGAACTGAAATAAGCACCTTTCCTTTTAAAGCTAGAACGTGACGTGACTGCATGTTTGAGCTTTGAAGTGAAAAGAAAAAAGAAAAGAGGGAGCTGCAGACCTTTCTCTGTGCCGTTCTGCTGAGGGGGAGATGACATTGGGTTTCTTGTTCTGGCGAAGGCACTCATGATTGGCAGCGAGCCCGGCCTGTGAGTTCTGGGCCTGCAGCGGAGAATGGATTCAGTTACATGCTCATTTAATGAACGTCAAAAGGCACAGTTTCTTTATTGTACATTAAAAATGATGAATGCACATTTGAAGAGTTTACACTGTTGCATGTAATGAGCATGTGCACATTGACAGCCCCCCCCCCCCCCCCCCAACCAATTTCATCAAAAACAACTCCCATAAACTTCATAATCGGTTTGGTTAATGCTCATGAGAAGAAAAAAAGAAAGAGCAGAGGAAGGGCTTTGCAGAGCTGGATGAGCAGCATTTGGAGAGAGTCTACCAGATGGGTGAGGTTGACTCTATTGTTACAGTTACAGAGTGTCTGGTAATTTGTCAGTGACAGAAAAGCACGGTCGATTGATGATCCAACAATATCCAGTCATTCCTAAACGTCACGTGTGTCAAACTGCACCCATCTGGCACCATGCGAGATAACCAAACAGCCAAGCTATTTTTGCAAACGATCTCTCGCTCTGTTTTTTTTTTTTTTTACATCGTGTGGACGCATGCCAATAAGACTCACCAGTCCTCCGGGTCGCAGTCTCTGAAGCCCTTCGCGAAGGGGTTGCTGGCGATCTTCAGCTGTGTGATCTAGAACCAGAGCACATCATCACATGTCACTGTTTCTGTGAGGACTTGGAGGATATTTCAAATGGAAAACAATAAATAAATCACATTTCCAAACACACTGCTGTCTTTAATAAAACATGTGCCCGAGCGGCTGCAGCACCGCATCATATCCGTCCGCTGTTATTTTAAACACAAGCGAATTCACACAAGTGCCATTATCTCGCTATGTAATATTCCCCTCTGAGCTATTTTGCAACATTTTACAGCTGCGTCTCATTTGCAGCTTCCCATACGCACTAATCATAAGTCATTCATAATCATAACTTTACGGGCTACATTTCTCATCATCACCATCATCATCATTACAGCGTTTCAAACGAAATGCTAATTGGTGTCGTTTTGTGTCCGCTTCATGAGTCACGTTGTGAAGAGCAACAACAGTGGAAGCGGCTTCAAGTGTATAAAAAATAATTTCTCTAACATTTATGTCATATCCACTTAGCAGCGCGCGCTCCCTCGCGGGAATATCACCATCGCAATAACGCACTCAATTGCTGATCGGACCCGACTTTTATTCCAAGCTCTCACTCGTTACGGGGTCGCACTGAATAACCGCCGCGTGCGCTGACCCGGGGCCCGATGGGGACAGCGCGGGACCCGATGGGGACAGCGCGGGGCCCGATGGGGACAGCGCGGGGCCACACGGAGACATTACGCACGGGTTTGCGCACAAGATGGACACGCAAAGAGGTTATAATATGATTGGCGGTGACCCATCGATGTGGTTTCAGGTCCAGGTCCACCTCTGGAGGGCCTTACCCTGTGGTTCTGGTACGCTGTGACCGCCGTGAAGCGGGTCTCCTCGAAAACGAACGTTTTGTAATTCTCCTCGGCGTACTTCTCGCTGTCCTTGCGGGGATCCACGTAGACCACGTGGAACCGGGGCTGGTAGCGGTGCATGGAGTTCAAAATGATCTGGAAAAAAAAGAATAGCAGAGGATTCATCAGCATTAGGAACTCTCGGTCGCGTCGTTTTATTACAATAAATATCAACACGTTTGAGCGAATTAATAGATAAATAATGGATGGATAAAATCGAATAAAATTATGATTTAATAAAATATCTTACAGACCAAACGACGTATAGTTTAGTGACTCACATCATATTAAACATTAAACAGCCATATCTAATATGAATTTGTGGATTTAAATAAAGCAGCGGCCATTTAAATAGTGATATTAAATGCAGACATTTCTTTATTCCGTATTAAATGCGCAGATTTGTGATCGGCGCCGTGTAAAACTACGACATTCACCATTTATTTATAAATATTAAGTACAGTTCTCATGTACACACTTCAGCATGGAGCAGTAAAATATGATATTCATATTTGCACCCAGCAGCCGTGACTCAAACACACAGAAAAGCCCCGAACTCGGAAGATCTTTTCTTCTTGACTTCAGCTAACGCAACACAGAGACGAGGGACGGAGCGGGACATCGGGAGGCTGGAATCATTTCCAGCGGGGAAATGTTCCACTTCCTCGCCGTCACTTCTGGAGCAAAGCCCGATGAGCGGGGCCAATTTTCCGTGGAGCGCAAATAGCTGTTGGCAACCTTTGACTATTAGTCAAAAAAATATCAAAGCGTATTATTGCTGCTAAATAACTCGGATTAATCTACGTGAGGGCGAAAACAACCGCAGGAGCTCCAGTCGTCATCTTTCTGTTGGGACTCATTGCGTCTAAATGGTGTTTACAGCTAAATCAGCTTATAGTATTTTATGTGTTTGCCTCTGGAGGTGATCTGTTCTATCATCGCTGTTTATTTCATCATTGCTTCGCAGATGCAACTGTGTGTGTGCTTTAATGCATGTTCACTCACATGGCCGTTGTCATCCAGCAGGTTGTTGGTGAGTTTGAGTTTATCAAACGAGACGATCTGCTTCATCCACTGGGCGCCTTTGGCCGGGGAGTCCGGGTGGTAGTGGACCCGGCCCGGTGTGGCGGGGTCCGCCTTGCCGGCAACCAGCCACGATGAGCTGTGGAAGGCATACCTGGGGGGGGGGGGGGGGTCATTAGACACACGATTAACACAACTCACCTAGTGCGCTGTAGATATGAGAGGCATAAAACGGAGGCAATTATAAAACAGGCCTCTTGCTTCTTTCAGGGGATCTGATGAGCCTCCGTTAAAGTGCAATATTCATAATCATAAGTGCAATATTCATTCTTCTTGTGCAATATAGTTTATCAAGTATTTCATATGTATTTTTGTATATCTATACATCTGTATCAGCGTTATCAATATTTCCCGATTATTGTAGACATTTTTTTTCTATATATCCTGTATTCGTGGACATGTTTTAGGTTGTGTGTGTGTGTGTGTGTGTGTTCATCTTGTGCCCGGGGTTACCTGTAACGCTTGTCGTCCACGGGCAGGAAGTCCATCAGCAGCATGTAGTCCGCCATGGGGTCCATCCCGAAGATCTTCACTTGGAACGTCGGAAACATTCTCCTGGTTCACAAACACCAAACACACGTTGTCACATCCGTCGGCTTTAAAACGGCACGTTTAGTTCTTCTGTCTGACATTTAAAAACCGGATTATCCGTGTGTGCGCATGTGTGCGCGCGCGTGAACGGTGGTGTTTGAATTATCTGGAATCAGGCAAACTGGTTTGCTAAACTACTTCTTTCCCTAGAAGGACACGCTTGTTTGCAGACAGACGGGGAAGCAGCGCGAGGACAGCCCGCGCGTCCCCGGATCAAACTCCCTCATCCGACCGCAGCGGCGCGCTTTGAGCTCCGATTTAGCAAGACGCTCGTACTCGTCCTCTGCTGTTGTGATGACCTGCTGGCACATGAAGGGCCAACACACGCAGTGGAAACACCTACTCACGCATTATTTGGAAGGCGAGGTGTGGCGCAAGACCTTGACATTTTTATAGGATTGTTTTATAGGAAGACAAATACAACAGGGAACATTCATAATCAGCGACCTCTATTCCAACAACCACGTATCTGCTTTACATGGAGGTTGACTCGCTTATCAGACGTCTTGCCTCCAAACATCTGTTTTACGGCCCGGCACCTCGGTCACGAGAACCTCGGCTGGAAGTTGAGTAATCCGCCGAGTCAGTGAAAGGGATCCTTAAAATCAACGCTCAATTAACATCAGTGTTGTGGCTAGATGAGGCTGAAGGAGCTCCTAAAGTGCTCCGCTGCAGATCTGTTTCTCCTGTCAGGCGGCGCGGAGGGAAGCAACCCAAGCCTGCTTTCAGGATTAAATCAATTATATATGCTGCCTCTTTCTATTAGCCGAGCACGCAATAACGCCGCACGCGTATGCGCCATATATCCAACAGCATGCTGAATAGTGGAACATTTTATTGGATCCGCACAAAGGTCAGAGGTCAACGCCTCATAGATCACACGAGTTTTAATTAAAATAAAATGACAGCTGAATATTTTGATTTCTTTATTGGTCCTATTTGTTGTCTGTGTGTGTGTTTTTTTTATTTTGTATTATTAAAAACCAAATCAAAACCAGCGTTCGTGTAATTTGTGTATGCCAAACGGATTGTTGTGATACGGACGGGAGCAGGCAGACGCTGCTATGATGAGGAAATAAGAAAAGTGTAAACACGTGTCGAATAAAAACACGTTCATAAAAACAGCACACAGCGTGTTGCAGCGGCCTTAACAGCAGCGCTCAGACTGAAGGAAAGCAGCCGAGGGAGTCTTACGGGCTCTATAAAACCTTAGTGTTTACAGCTGACACACTCACACACACACACGCGCACACACACACACGCAGGCCTCTGTGAAACCTCTTCAGCATCAGATGTGAATAGATTTCATAAAGCCGATGCACACAAAGACGGTTTAATTAATATAATCTGTTCAATAATTGAATTCTATTCATATATATTTCGCATAGAAATACACATATATAGGGGTTTACGCGCGAGAAGCAATCTGATGCTTTCTGTTGTAATGAAACAATCGTTTTAAATCATTGGAAGTAAGAAACAACAACTAACATTTGAACAGAGAATAATCAGGAACAAAAGTATTCATTAAGAACTTCAGAAGAAGAAGAAAAATATATAAAGTAATGTATCGATATATATTTATATAAATTAATTTGTGTGTGTGTATATATATATATATATATATATATATATATATATATATATATATATATATATATATATATAATTACTTTATATATTTATAATTACTTTATATGTTTTCTTCTTCTTCTGAAGTGCTTAATGAATATTGTTTTCCTGATGTGTGTGTGTATTATGGAACTCCTTTAGTGTATAGGCTATATACTTACAATGATTTCAATTTGAAATAAAAGACGATCTCAATGGACACAATGGATCCGGCTGATTTGTGTCATCGGCATAAAATGTGCAAAACATTTACATGTATATTCTTTTTATGTAAAAATGTGTTTTGGTGCTCTTCCGGGGCCGGATATGGAGTATTCCTATATTTATTAACTGATCACGTCCAGGTGGACGGAGTGCTGGTGCTCACCTGCCCGCCTTGGTGACGATCATCTCCGTGCCCAGCTGGTTAAACTCGTCCCATAAAGCCTTCATCTCCAGCTGCACGTTGATGTTGGCCACTTTGGGGTTCTTCTTCACGGCCGACTTGCCGTTCGGCGTGGAGTTGGCGGACGACGACGAGCAGTTGGGAGTCCCGCCGTCGCTCGGCGGGGCCTGGCCCGGGTTCGAGCCCGGGTAGTTGTAGTTGTGCTGGGCGGCCGGGCACGGCTCGAAGTGGGCCTCATGTTGGCTGTAGGGGTCCCCGGGGGACGGGGAGAGGTGGTAGCCCCCCGGCGTGTTGAGGCTGCTCAGGCTGCTCGTCGTGAAGGCTGCAACATCGCAAAAATGGGACAGCTGCGTCAGCCACGGACTGGATATGGCTGAAATCATCCCAAAAAAGGTGGATTTTACTATCAACACGCCGTGCACTCAGAGTCGGTTAGAACACAAGACAGGGAACAACAAGAAGCCGAGCTCCAGATGGAGATGCCACACACACACGCGCCCCTTTCGGTTTCAAAGTGTCCGTCTCGGCTGCTCAATAATCCCTGAGGTCGCATCCGCTGCTGCCGGCATGCTACAGACTGCCTGATCTAAAGGATCCGAATAGTGACGAAATGTGTCCACACACGCAAACAACAAAAAGAAAAGTAAGAAAAAACAAGTGCGCAGAACCTGTGAAGTATTCGCAGACGCACGCGTGGAGTGCGCGTAAATGCGTGTTTGCTTGTTGGAGCGGCCTCTGCTACTGCAGTGTGTCGCGCTGCGAGCCGGCCTCCTCTCTTATCTGACGCAGAGGGCCTCCCCTTTGCGATAAAACCGGTTCTTATTTCTATTTAGATAAGGAACTGCAGGTAATGCGCCTTTTCCTCGCCTAGGGACGAGACTGATTGACGGAGAAGTGCGCCCCTTTTTTAAAAGGGCTTTCCGGCACCATTTAAATGTGGATGAGGGTATCGCCCACATCACCCCGTTGGCAAACAATGGAGGACCTGGCAGATTGGAGCGTAACGTTAAACGCTTTACAAGGTAAACACTCATCGATTTGCATGAACAAACAAACAGGCGGCAGGTGACGGTTTCTTTCTCCTTATTGGACACATATAGATGCGCGCGGGGGGGGGGGGGTTACGCGCCCCCGCCGTCCGAGCTGGTTTATTATGATCTGTTTTGTTGTTTTTTAGCAGAACGCGCAGGGTGCCCGGGTATATGTCATCTGTCCGAGTTAAAGTTGACTTTCTAGGGTTTGGTTTCGGGAACTTTTTCCCAACTTTAGCTGCTTTGTATGCAGACTTCTCCTCCCTGGTGCTGATTCTACTAGATTTGCACTATTTTTCACAGTAGGCCACAACTGTGTATGTATGTGTGTGTGTGTGTGTGTGTGTGTGTGTGTGTGTGTGTGTGTGTGTGTGTGTGTGTGTGTGTGTGTGTTTACAATAATTGCAATCATGCATTCAAACATATGTCGTCTTGCCTCTTGGTGTTTTGTAATCGCGCGTCTTAAACCCACACCAACACAGTGATTTACCTTCCATTTCCCGGGTGACAGTGCTGTAGTGCATTTTAAAGCAGCTGCGGCTGTGCTGGTCTGGCTTGTCCAGGCCGGCGCTCTGTTTGTCAAACGCCGCGTTTCCTGCTTTCTCTGCGGCCGAAATCAGAGAGGCAATACTGAAAGCGTTCGCCTTTGGAGAGAGGGGCGCGCCGTCGTCCATAGGCGAGGGATCCAGTCGCTTGAGAAGTCGTCCTTTCCTCCTCCTCCTCCGCTTTCCAAACGCGCAGAAAGCAGGAGAAGGCTGCGCACAATGGAGAGGAACATGCGCCAAAGTAGGGTTTTTTCACATTCCGCGACCGGCGCTCCGTTTGGGGGCGCAGAGTCCGGGAGAGACCGTTCCCTCAAAGTATTCCCACCGCGAAAAATAAAGCGCTCTGCCGTCAGAACATAGTTCATCCGCACAAAGTCGAGAGAGAGAACTTCCCTCGCGTCTCCTCCGGGCGGTGGCGGGGTGGTGTCATCTGAGTGCTGCCTTGAGGAGACGCGACGACTGCTACGAGAATGTCAAAGATCCACGCCTCCCCTCCTGCACCACAACGAGAGAGAGAGAGAGAGAGAGAGAGGGAGAGTGAGAGAGAGAGAAAAAAAAGCCTCCGCGCTCTTTGCACTGGATGTTTTATTCCATAAATTGCGCGTGTCAGTTCATTTGAATTAAACTCCAACGTCACTGCGATGTCCGGCTTCAGAGCGCGCTGCTCTTCCAGTAAATCATGGGCCTACAGTGTGTTTGCATGTGTGAGCTGTCCGAGCCCCGGATAGAGAGGCTGCTGTGGCTCCCGGCCCGAGCTGCTCTGGAACTGCACGCGCTGCAGCGCGAGACTAAACGTTGAGTGTGTAGTTTTCATTAAATATGATTGGGGGTAAAACCCAGTGGACAGCAGTTAATTCACATTGTTTAGTTCAGTTCCACATGTGTTGGTTGTTTTGTGAGTCAAGTAAGAATATTACATCCAAGAAACATAAAGAAAATATAGATCCAAGACAGGGAATGGAGTTGAAGTATGATAACTTTATTTAAGGAATGATTCACTGGACATTCAGGTGACATAAATAGTAGACTTGTATACTTATTTATTCAAAAATATATATGTTGCTCAATGTTACGCGCTTTTATCTGGCATGTAGCTTGTCAGCTTCGCATCTTGCTGCTGCAGAGTTACGCGGAGAAAAGCGCCCTCGGTAGTCGGTAAACACAGAGGACAAACACACGTGGCACTTCAACCCGGAGCTGGACTTGACCTCTCCGCCACCATCGCATGGTTGCCTCTCAGCTTATCGAGCTGCAAGCTTTTAATGTGGAGAAACCAAAGATGTGTTTGCTGCGCGGAGAGCGGATAGTCTCATTTACACTGAATTAAGCGTGAAGGCAGCGGCGGGGTTCTAATGGGATCAAGCAGTTAGTGGATTAACCCGAGGCTATTTGTTTTGGATGTTTCTCCGCGGGAGGGTGCGAGCATAAATAAACTACTGCAATATGTTGTTCAAATATTTAGAGAGAGATATTAGACACATTTATCAATAATTATTCAATAAAAGATATTACGCATGGCTGAGTTAAAGCCAGTGTGTGTGTGTGTGTGTGTGTGTGTGTGTGTGTGTGTGTGTGTATATATATATATATATATATATATATATATATATATATATATATATATATATATATATATATATATATATATATATATATATATATATAAATCAGATAACATTTTAATCAGATATGATGCCATCGATACCTACTCACTTCATCATTGCCAAGTCGGAAGCCTCCTTTGGTAAGACTCAGGTGATAACAGACAGAATACAGGCGCAGATGAAAATGGGAAGAGACTGTGTCGGAATTCGCTCGCAGGTTTCAGCAGCGGCCAGAGCACTTCTCATCAGACTTACACTAAAGGTTTGGTTGAAAAAAATAATGAAAAAAAAAAAGCGGATTTATTAAAAATAAATATAATAAAAGTGGAAGGAGGGGATGCTCCAGGGTAGAATTCAAATTAACCTCAAAATAATATATTGATTCACTTGTATATCAATATATCCTCAATATCAATATATCTGCAGCTAGTTGGTAATAATAATAATAATAATAATAATAATAATAATAATAATAATAATAATAATAATAATGATAATAATGATGAGCACGGGAGGGAAATGTTTCCGTAAAGTGTACAACGTAAACCTCCAACAAGCTCATTTTCGTTTCATCATTCGAGCAGCTTTAATGCGTTTTATTATTCCTGTCACGTCACAGAGTCATCATTCACGTCGTAGAGACTCTTAATTACCGCACTGACGCATTTACACCACGTGATCACCGCAGGCCTGTAGTCACGGAGAGGGAACGGGCCTTGGATTTAGAGATGAGGGAAAAGTTCATCCGAGCCGAGATGAAATGCTGTGAATGTCCAGAATCCAGACTCTGAATAGCAATGGCGACACTTGTATTCTTGGAGAAGCCTGCTGATGGAGCCGACCAGCTGTTGTGTCGCTGTCACAATTAGTGTTTCCGCAGAAAAACTCTTTTTGCAGTCCGGCCTCGCGCATTCACAGCCCAAACCTCAGCTTCGCTGCAGGCGATCATTTTCATAATAGGCTACGCTTCATAATGTTGAAATGTGAACCGCTGCTATTATTACTTAGTCACCTTTCTATTATTTCTGCTTATCATTATCATACCCGCTGCTGTTGTTATCATAATCATGTTATTTATTCATGGTATTACTGCTCTCATTATGTGTCATTTCTATATGTTGTCATTATTTGGTGGTTTATTCTGTACACATGACGTAGAGGATCCTCCGCGGACTTTTTCCTGATTCTATGGAGGACGTTGCATGCTGTATGATTCTAACATATTTGATTTGCGGCTATTAAATACAATTGAATTGTTTTTACACTCTTATTTTACGCATAAAAACACGCTATTCTCTGCGGCCCGTTCCGTCATATCCCGAACCTGCTGCTCCTGTCTGCAGTGGGGCAGCACGTTAATGACGGGGACCAGAAGGACGGGGGACACTGGTACTTTTAATCACTCACACAGACACATTTGATGGATATACAAATCCAAACAAATAAATGGTGCCTCGGTGTTCGTTTGACACATTTCGGCGCAGTGTTCGGGTTTCTTCCTGTTGTCTTCTGCTCCTCGCGCTCCAGGACAGCATGCCTGTGTGGTCCTGCTGCAGCAACATGATGACAAATCACACACACACACACACACACACACACACACACACACACACACACACACACACACACACACACACACACACACACACACACACACTCCCGCCCATGCCTCATTAAAAGGCACAGATCTCGTAAACGTCAAGGCTCGGCGGCTGCTATTTCTGCGTTATTAATAATCAGACATGAGATTAGGTCATCGGTATATCCGCGAGGCCCGTGGGCGCGCGCGCTCTCATCTTCTTCTCGTGAAAACAGCACCGACGCTCCTTTCATGTTGTTCTGCTTGTGTGGAGACGTTTCATTTAACGAGCCTGTCTGTGCCACAACTGTACGCATACAAATATTAATTACATGCTCGCGTCATTTAACAGATCATAAATCACGGGTTATTAAAAAAAGGAAGAAAGAAAATATTTTCTCATTGACGTTGACTAAAGCAGCGGGGGACAGAGGCGGCGCGCTCCGCGTGTAAAAGCCCATCCTGTGTAAATATTAGTGTAAATCTGAATAAGAGCGGGAGGAAGTGAGCAGTTGACCACTGACGGCGGAGGGCTCGGCCCGGGTGTCCTCTCTCTCAGCGGGGCTTTAATGCACGGCGCAGGTATGCAGGAGGAAGGACTCCAGAAAGGTGCCTCAGCTATCTGAAATACCCACAGATCAAAATATAAGTTATGTTATTAATTAGGATTGAATTTACCCCAAATGAATGAACAGAAATGAGAAAATCAAGTTGAACTTATATATTTAATTTGTGTCAATTAACTCCAAAATCTGAATCGAGACGTTAATATGCCTTTTAAACAGGACTTTTATTTTGGTAGTAATTGAACCGTGATGCGTTTAAATGCACACGTATTTCATAGTGTTGCTCTCTGCAGGTGCACGCAGTCTGCAGCACCGACGGTCGGTTAACTAAATGTGAATGCCTTCATTCACTTCACTCCTCCAGTAAAGAAGTAAAACATAAATAAATGCGCAGCACATTCCCGAAATGAAACCTCCACATCGCCGCCAGTTTTTCAGTCCAGTTGTTTTTTTGTTTTTTTACCACAGCGATAAATATTTGTCCATCAGTATTTGTTTTTCCTTATTTCTAATTTAGTTTGCATCGTCTGTCGTTGAGTGGTTACTTAGATATTTCCAAGACTTCCCCCCCCGTGACGTTCATTGGTTGCCTTCGTGAATTAATCTAAAAAAAAATATCGTGTGGATCGCAACTGCTGATGGGAGTTTGTGCTCACGTTGTGTTACAGGTGTTAAAAGATGCACATCGTCCTTCAGTGAGCCGCCAGCCACCCTAATGTCAATAAAGACAGGAATATTATGGCAATAATATAATAAAATACTAGAATAAAACTCTCGTCTACCAGTGTTTGAACATGATTTGGCCCTTTAGAATAGCTGTGGTGGTAATAATGTTTTATAACCGACTCCTGTGTGAGTCTAACCTCAACAACATATTGTAGAAATTGAAGGGAATTTCTGATTTGAAAAAAAAAGAAAAGAAAAACACATTTCCTTGTTGACATATAAATGTGGTTTTCCTGTTCAGCCGGGCTCTCTTTGTATTTTTGGGGGTCATCATCAGAAGGACATGTTCATAAAAACACAATGGAACTGAATACAATGGCTGACTAAAGGTGAAATCATGGTTCCCTCGTGTCTGTCCGAGGCAAATTCCCACATTTATTCCCACACACGGTGTTAAAACATGGGAAACAGGCGGCAGACGTCACCATTAATATCGTCCATTCTTTCACTTGGTTTATAGTCCACAATGAGAAATGTTTTGGAAACCACTTTTCCGTGCTTGGCCTCATGCATTCTGATGACCGACCGCTCCACTAGCTCCACGTGTCCGAGCCGCCATGCAGGAATAAAAAGAAACAGAAAGAAAAGCCAGATTTTCACTTTCTCCCTCCCTCTTTGCAGTCGTCTGGGAAGATGTTTGCCACCGCTATCTGTTTATTTTGGGACCAAAGGTCCTCTCTCCACAAGTCTTCGCCGAGTTAACGAATATGGACCTGACAGCTGCCAACCGTGCCCTTCGTCAGCCTCTGTGCCGCCGGCCGATGCCTCCACACTGTGCTCCCCTCAGCCCCACCACACCTGAAGCAACACTGCTGTTACCATTAACGTATGATCCATCTCGCAGGAGATTACTGCCAAGAGATATGGTAACCAAATAAAAATGTATTTCTTATTTCATCAGGACAGGGAAACGGCAGCGTATGCATGTGTATTTACAGTATTGTGGATATTCTTATCAATATGAATCAAGTTGAATTTCTCAAGGAGAAACTGAGCGAGAGCAAAACAGTTTGGAATGTGAGTGTAGCACATAGGAAGGGTGGAGGGGTGCAGGGGCGGGGGTGCTTGGGAGTCAGATCCCTTTTCAAAATCACTTCTTCTCTTTCCCTCCCGTCTTTGTTTTAAAACTGGGAAGCTTTTAGCTTTTGAAAAGTATCCTTTGGCTATCTGTTGCGCGGCGGCCCCAGTCGTCATCACCTCGCCTCTCCCAGCAGCCCCATTGGAGCGCCGGTAAATAGCTGGCATTCCTGCCACAAAGAACCGATGATGTGGGCTCGGGGCCTCCGTGATCTTCCCAAATTAATTAAGGCCCTTTTTTCTCCCGGCAGGATCTGCGGCCTTTTGTCTCTCTAATACATCTTAAGCCCGGTATTAAATACAAGGGCAGAGTCTACGCTCATTATAAATCTGTCACTGCCTGCTTGGCTCTTCTCGGCCTGGCCCGTGAGCCAGGAGGCTTCAGTGTAGCAGAGAAGCCATCCTCCAGTCCTGGCTCTCGCCCCTCGCCTCCTCCTTATCTGCCGCCCCTCCATGCTCCCCACTGGCTTGGTATTTATTTGAATATGAGAAGGCCTGCTTGTTGTTTCTGGCAGAAGGGGCTTGGGGCTGAGACCCCCCCCCCCCCCCCTCCGCCTCCAAACTCCTTCCGTCCCTGCAACGCTCCTCCATCTGTCCTCTTTAGCCACCCTGGCTTGTTCACTCTGCACCAGCCTCGGCTTTCATGAACTTGAACCACAGCCCTGCAGTCAAAGGCCACGACAGACCGGCCCACTGTTCATGTGTGTGAGTGTGTGTTCAAGTGCATGTGTGCATATCCCATTAACTACTTTCCCTCTCTAGCTGCATTAATAACTGTTAGTGGAGGTAATGTGCAAAGCCAGCGGGTGGCCGGGGTCTGCTTCTTTTCTTCCAAAAACTCAGCTGAGTGAATGTTTCCTTTCAAATCACTCCAGTCGGTAAATGCACCTTTCAGGGGCCGATTCTCTCATTTTTGCTTCCCCCATCCCTTCTGCCCCCCCATCCGAAAAAAGTCTCGGACAGCAGGGGTCAGTAAGATGATGAGTCCTCCAGTATTTCTCTGATTTGAAACGCTGGAGGTGTTTAGTGGGAATTTAACGTGCTGATTCGTTCTGTGACAGCGGGATCAGGATCGCCTCTTACCAGCAGCAGGAAGCGGATAACATGTCCATTAGAGAAACCCCCGCACCAACCCTAAACAGTGAAATTAGGGGATCAGAGGCGTGCAGAGATTTGACCTTGAGGAATGTCATTGCCACGCCCCCGGCTGGAAATGTGCAGCGGAGGAGACAGGAAAATGAGCTACAATGTGGCTTTTTGTTTGGGCGTATACAGGAGCTTTGGGGTTGAGGGGGGACTATCGGGCCTTCCTGAGCTCCTCTTCCAAGATGAAGAAGCAGGAAGTCACACAGGAGGTAAACAATGTGCAGAATGGAGCTGATACCAAGCACTGGAATTTACACCCCCCCCGATTCCTGTTGGCATGGCTCCGGGCCAGTTGATAATGGACACGGCGCCCACCAAACACCGGGCTTCCATGTTGGAAATGTTTCCCCACCTTGGAAAATGTTTACATTCAGCCTATAGCTCAGTGTGTGCAGACTTGGCCCTGGACGTGGCCTTGCTTGCATCAACCATATCACGGTCGTGCTTCAGGTCACACACCTCGCTCTGTGCATCTTGTCACTCAGTCACTCGGAGAATCCGTCAGAAAGCCGCCTCCACCAATGGGAGCGAGCGCTGGGTCTGTCTGATACTGATTACAGCGATTCATCATGTCAGGCTCTCCCTGCCACCACATGTTTGTTTTGATCTCTTCCTCTCCAGGGCGGTGACAGTGAAAGATGAGGGACCATGTGGCCGGGCCGGCACTGTGCCATGGAAACCCGGGAACAGGAGCACCTCCAGGTCAGCACGGGCTCATAGCTCTGCGGCCCCAGCTCGGAGCTCCGTGTCGGGGTTGGAAACAGCCAGCTCAGGAGGGCGTGGGGGAGATCTGGCCTGCCGGCTAATTGCAGACCCAAAAGTGTAACTTTAGGTGATGGGGGGGATTAAGGCATGTTGACTTGTGTTCACTGGGGGGGCTAAACCGACACTCTGTTCCCCCAGAGCGGACAGTTCCTGAAACCCCCTGGAGTTGGCTGGGGGGGGTCTGGGTCACATTAAGGGGTACTGTGTGGCCCGCAAGGGCAGACCACATGACCAGCTCGTCTAAAACAAGCACTGCTGTGTCCATGATGTCAAACACTTCCTCCATCTGCGTCCATTAGCCAGCTCTGGAGGTGGAGAGGAACATTTGAGAGCTGAAGGAAAACAAAGGGTCCAGAGATTACACGGCCCTCGTTTAATGAAAGAGTTCCCTCCCTGTTGCTCAAAGAAACTGGACGGAAATATTGATAAGCTTTTCTGTTTGCATGAAGTGGAATTATTTTTTCATTGGTTGAAATTAGAATTATTACAATGTGATTATATTGTTATTAGTATGATTTATAAAATATGAAGCAACCACACACAGTTTTTAAATACACAGTTTACACCCGGAGTTAGAAATAATATTTGTTTAGTGTATTTATTGTACAGATTCGTAGCCAACTTGTGTGGACTTTATTATTAAACTTGAAAAGTTAATGAAATGTAATATAATATTTGTTTCAATTCTAGATATATTTTGATTAAAATAGTCAAAACATCCTTGTGTGTGTGTATATATATCAAAAGTAAAATGTAGGTCACAACAAAATCTGCCTAAAATAAAATAAAACATTTATAATTTGTGGTTCATGAGAAAATGAAATGGTTACACATCTTTATTTTATGAAGCATATCATTGAGAATACATAAAACTGGGGTGATAAATGACTAAAACATGTAAACAATAACTCTGTACAGTCATGCAACATCTAACTAAATTGCTAAATAATATATTTTGCAATTATTTTAACATTTATTTAAAATATTTTTCCCCGTGGCATTAAAGAAAAAATAGAATTATATATTGTTTTTTTTCCAAAAAGAAAAAAAGATGTAACAATCAAAAGGGACAAAGCTATGAAATAGAAATGTTTCATCATTCTAAATCCTAAATTCAAATGATTCCTAAGAGAGACTCCTGGTTTCACAATAAAACGTTGCAGCACTCTCTGGATCCTCTCGATCACCTGAGTTGTCAGAAGCCTTTATTTACAATGACACAATACTTTTTATATAGACATTCCTCCGGCCCCCATCGTCCTCCTGCACTGTAAAATACGGGTGGACTCTCTGACAGACGAAGCAAGCAGCACAGACGGGCAGAAATCTCTCTGGTCATGCGTGCTGGAGCGACTAGAGGGCCTGAACACTGGAGTGAAGTGGAAAAAAAGAATGAAAGAAATAGTCCGTGTGTTTGGGTCTGATTTCCCACCTCATTAATCTTGACTGTAGTCGTAAAGTACGACTTGCAGGCTGGCATATTTTCAGCCCAGCTTGGATGTAATGATATTTATTAAAACGTGTCCTCACTTGCTGCACGTCTCTTACCGTATCTGACATCATTGTCCTAGATACCGACTGGTGTTTACATATGACTCAGAGGAAGAGGGTTGGACATCAATACTGTTCACTTTGTGGGTTTTTTCCCCTCTTTGTGAAGATGTTTCTTTTTTATTTAAACGTTTTGTCTTGTTAGAATCCTTTTGTCGACCTGTCCACAAAAGCAACATGATGACAAACGTGTCTTGTTCAAATTCCCAATAAAATAGCCTACTTTCACACCATATACTGTAAAAAAAGTAATTAAAATAATGTTTTAGTCCAGTTGAAACTTATATTTGGGACTGACCTGTCTGTGAAAGCAGCACAAACGCAAACTTAGTAAAAGCTTATTTTAAAATAGCTGTGTACACAAGTAAAATACATATTTTTGTTTGGGTCTAAATCCAGATATGTGGCCCCAATTGTACCTCATAAATAGAGCACACTGTAAATAAGAAAGGTAGTATAATGATATTTCAGTAGCAACCAGAATAATTTATTAGGGATCAGATGATGCTTTGCATCTATTTTGCCACAACTTAAAATCAGGGGAGGACATTAAAAAGCAGATGCTTACATATTATTTATTAAAGGTTAATCTTCTGCTCTGCAAAGAGAAATCACTGCCTTTCTTGCTTCAAGCTCGAGCACTGATCCGTGCTGAACGCCGTGCAGCAGGTTGACTGGAGAATGTTTGGCTGGAGAGAGGTATGAGTGTGTGTGTGTGTGTGTGTGTGTGTGTGTGTGTGTGTGTGTGTGTGTGTGTGTGTGTGTGTGTGTGTGTGTGCGCGTCTGTCTCTGTCACAGGCCTTGGAAAAAGCAGTAGCTCCCCTGTGTGGTGTGCTGGTGTAAGAACAGCTGGCGCGGGGGGAGAGGTGGGCATTTGGGTACCGAGACACGACCCCGGCTCCACTGGTACATGAACACATCGCTGCAGCGCTCAGGTATCAAACCTGCACTTCACTGGAGGAGAAACGTGGCTGTAACCTTGAGAATGTTGTCCGAGTTGGCAGGCGGATGTCACATCCATTTCCACATGTTGAACCCTCAGACTCGCACTTGTTGCCCAAAACACACCTAGAAAATCCTCTTTTATCCACCGCACTCCCCATGTGACATGTGGCAACAACAACACACACCATCACATCTTTTTTTGTATTACCTCTCAGTTCGTAGTTTGTATGTGGGTCGTCTTACTGGGAAAGGAAAACAAGATCACTTATCACCAGTGTGGAAGATGTTATTACTAGTTTTTAAGGATTTCAATTGGGTGCCATGTTATCCACACTCCAGTTAGAGCAGTGGGGTCGACCAATCAGATGCTCCTGGACGTCCCCAGAGCCGACACAAAGACAGCGCTTTGGTCAGCTGTGGTTGTTTTTAAATGTGCTCTACAAATAAAGTTTGACTTGACGTGACACACACACACACACACACACACACACACACACATGCCTGCATACATCCACGTCCACACACACAAATTACAAGAGCTGCAAACGATTACTCAACTTCTTGTTTTCCAGTATCCATGTCTTTCAAGTTTCTTTGATATTTAGCCAACATAAGATACACACATGCACGTGAAGATATTCGCTCACACACACACACACACACACACACACACACACACACACACACACACACACACACACACACACACACACACACACACACACACAGTTATTTAGCTAGAGGCCCTTTGGTTCAAGTTGATGTTTGGGGTGAGCCGTGATATTGTGTAGCTTCAGAGGGAGCCTAATGCAGGATCAGGTGTCTCCGTCCGTATCGGATGCCTGAGTGGAGTGGATGGATAGCTTCAGATGGCATGTGTCCTCTCTGGACCCCCCCCCCCCCCCCCCCCCCCCCCCCAACCATCCAAATATTTACCTGACATGTCTCCGTGGGTGGTGGCCTATCTAAAGAAACATGTATACACATATGCACATTGATGGATTTTTTTTTAGCATTCCGATATACACACTGGGGTTTTACTGATTTGTGTTATGAAAGCTGATATGAAGCAGTATTTTCCCTCAGACACCAGAAATACTAGTATTTAAAAATGACCATTGTGAAGGATACAAAGCCTCTGAAATAACATGTAGGTCATCATGTGAGTGGATAACTGCCCATCATAAATATGATTATGATTATGATATGATTTCCAATGACACCCAGTGTTGCACTGAATATTCTCAAATTCTAAATAATACCTAAAAGACACTGTTTGGCAGGGACAATATTACAATTTCATGTCACGATTATTCTGGCCAAAATAATTGCCATTATGAAAATATGCTCTTAAAACATGCTGGAATCACTTTACATTTAGTGCAGAAAGAAGTATTTGTATTGCATCACACATCATTTTTACGTAAATATCCCTTATCACGAAAAACAATCAAATAATCTGAAATTACATCATAAATCAAAAGGTCTTCCTGCATAAATAAAGGATAGATCCTGCATTTTTTAAACCGTGTTGTCCCATCCCAGTGGTTAAGATAAATGCACTTACTTGCACACATGCTTAAACACAGCTCCATTCCCGCGTCAGGCCTCATTGCTGTTGACACTTTGAAGTCATCGGCTGCTTGTTTACTGATGCAAATTAGCAGGTAGGGACCTTCAGAGGAGCAGAAAGCGTGGCGGCGTCGTGGGTGGTGGCTTCTCCGTCTAACACCGCACCCCGACTCATCTTCTGCATCCATTCCCCCCCCCCCCCCCCCCCTGAAAGAATGCTTTCAGCTGGACTCACCTGCATGGGTGACGGCGGCTGCAGCTTCAAGTTTTAGAAACATCTACATTTTTTCTTTTTGCCTCCAATTCATGGTCAAATCTAAATGTAATCTCACTGAGAGAGGAAACATGCTGGCATACATACATGTAGTGCAGGTCTTCGGCTTACGAAGCATTTCACACCTGAAATGGGATTTTTACCAAGGACCAGTGAGGCATTGCAGAACACAAATATTCAAAGAGTCACATGTTGTCCAAAATGTTTTATTTATTATACTTAGAAGAGTAAACAGGTCTCAGACCTGCTGCTGCTTCCAACGGTGACAACACTCCACCTTTTTCCACGTACTGACCCCAACACGCTGCCCTGCCACGTACGGCCAGCTACACCATATGTGTGTGTGTGTGTGTGTGTGTAAATGCAAATGTGTGCAGGAAAATCATTCTTTGATAAGAAATTGTGAAGTCAGTTTTAATTTTAACTTATTTTGTTTGGCATCAACTGTGATTAGTGTGTGTGTGTTTGTGTGTGTGTGTTCAGCTATGTTTTGTAGATAAACAGTTGATGACTGATGATGTGTTGAAATGTATCCAAAACAAGAAAGCAAACTTTGCAGTTCCCCCTTTGGCCAACGAGCAACAAGCACCGTTCCATCACATTTCGTGAATACACAGTCAATGGCACACGTGTGTGTGCGTGTGTGTGTGTGTGTGTGTGCATGTGAGTGTGTGTGTGAACAAATATCGTAGTTGGTGTAGATTCCCTACGTTGTGTTAAAGTGTAATCAGCTGTGTGCAGGATGTTGAGAGTGATGGGCGGATTTTTCCAATCACAAACTCGCACAGCTTGCACAGTTGAACTATAGAGGCGTGTGTGTGTTATGGATCCAGGATCTTTGTGTGTGTGTGTGTGTATGTGTGTGTGTGTGTGTGTGTGTGTGTGTGTGTATGGAGGAGAATGTGCTTTGAAGGCAGGTCATTACTGTGGACAGGGATTATCTGCCTCCCCCCACCTACTACTATCACTTCAGTAGTGTGACAGCCGGCGGTGTCAGTCACTTAGTGTGTGTGTGTGTGTGTGTGTGTTTGTGTGTTTGTGTGTGTAGGATTGTTTGCATTAGGCCAGACTGAGTAAACAGGGCTCGGGTTACCTCCATATCTTTCATTCCAATTCAAATGTGGAAAAATATCACATGGGTGACGGGGGAGTACATTACTTGGTAGCACCAGATTGTGTTTGCTTTCACGTATAATGAGGGCTCACATCACATCTCTAACCCTGCGTGCCTTCTGGCTCTTTTAAAGTGGTTGATTTGTAACTGGCGTGCTGCACGGTGGTGTAGTGGGTAGCACTGTCGCCTCACAGCAAGAGGGTCCCGGGTTCAATTCCCGGGTCGGCCCCGGGTTCCTTCTGTGTGGAGTTTGCATGTTCTCCCCGTGTTAGCGTGGGTTCTCTCCGGGTTCTCCAGCTTCCTACCACAGTCCAAAGACCTGTCTGTCTCTACGTGTCAGCCCTGTGATAGACTGGTTACCTGTCTGTCTCTACGTGTCAGCCCTGTGATAGACTGGTTACCTGTCTGTCTCTACGTGTCAGCCCTGTGATAGACTGGTTACCTGTCTGTCTCTACATGTCTCCCTGTGATAGACTGGTTACCTGTCTGTCTCTACGTGTCAGCCCTGTGATAGACTTGTTACCTGTCTGTCTCTACGTGTCAGCCCTGTGATAGACTGGTTACCTGTCTGTCTCTACATGTCAGCCCTGTGATAGACTGGTTACCTGTCTGTCTCTACATGTCAGCCCTGTGATAGACTGGTTACCTGTCTGTCTCTACATGTCAGCCCTGTGATAGACTGGTTACCTGTCTGTCCCTACATGTCAGCCCTGTGATAGACTGGTTACCTGTCTGTCTCTACATGTCTCCCTGTGATAGACTGGTTACCTGTCTGTCTCTAGTCTCCCTGTGATAGACTGGTTACCTGTCTGTCTCTACATGTCGGCCCTGTGTCGCCCAATGACAGCTGGGATCAGCTCCAGCCCCCCCGCGGCCCTGAGGATAAGCGGTAGACAATGGACGATGATGATTTGCATTTGAATCCTCCCTCCCCATTTGAGAATATGAGATATATTGATACATCGAATTAATTCATACGTGCTCACATGCACAAAATATCTTCTGTCCTCATATTCAGATACTTTTCTAAGAATCTGCTGTCCATGCTAAAAGCTAAAGCTACACGTTGATTCTGTTATTTGTCTCCAACTAGTTTATTGATAGCTGGCAAACAATGCAATTGTCCGTTACATTGACAATCATGAGCATGGTCAGTTATGTCTGTTAGGTTGTTTCAGGGAACACTGGTGTCCTTCAGTGTGTGAGCTAGCGTCACACATGCTACCTGCTAACACACGTTGATGCTAACTCCCGGGAGGATTCCAGCAAGTTCTAGAAACCTCTGATAATGACAAATGTTGCAGTTTGTGATCAGAGTTGATGGAAAGCGGCTTTGAAGTGGAAGTACGTCAGTCCTGTTTGAGAGGGGGAAATAAATCAGTCAGTAGGGGTTGACCATAATGACAATCATTTGTCAATGTTTTTCTGCTTTTCATGTCTCTTAACAATTGATAAGAAACAGCTGCAAATATATGATACAGAACAACGTGCGAAAGATACAGAACATACAAATGCAGAATGCACTCTAAACATGCGCCCAGATTAAATGTGAAACAGATTTTTTTTTTAAACTTTTTTGTTTTTCATCTTTTCCGCCCTTATTCCCCTGGATTTGACCACAGGGATGTTTTCTGCAGTCTGTTTCTTACCTAGGAACACGGCAGTACAGAACAGATGTTTGTTGCTTGCTTGCTCGTAGCGCTCCATGAAGACTCATCTAGAAACTCACCGGGAACTCTAGTTGCTTCTCATATTTTCTGTCGCATCCTTCTATGTTGCTCCTGCTGACTGTGTTTTCATGAAGAGCAGAAACTAACTAAACTAAATATAGTTGAAACATCTGTAGCAGACACCTCTTCACCTTGATTTTCACTTCCTTTCAAGCTATTATTTTACACCATTTTCCGTAAATTACCTATAGACTCTCATCAGGAGTCAGTTATTATCAATCATCTCTTTTCATGATTTCTTCTACGTCTAGGTCTTACACACACACACACACACACACACACACACACACACACACACACACACACACACACACACACACACGCACACTCTACATGTTCAGACATTCCTGAATGTTGCAGACAGTCATGGGATTTGTGCCTATGTGAGTGTGATACAGGAAGCCAAAAGATCAACAAGCAATGCCACCTAACACTTCATATCCCAGCCTCTGATTGTGACCAGATATTAAACCCACTTTTTCTTTGATTGCGTTTATTATTTACTAGTTTCCACAGGGACCGTCTCTATTACCACAGCACTGAGTGTTCCAGATTGCCAGGTTTTTGCACGTCACTTGCTTTCATGAATATTTGCGAAAGAGTGCAGTGAGCAGTATTAAGACGATATCATGTAAGTCATATTGTGCTCACAAGGTGCATACTCCTTTCTTCATATTTGTTAGGGAGTCAACAGGGGCCCCACAGCACATTTTTATTTAGGGCTGTTTGAGAGTATGGTACAATCCTATACTGACTTACTATTTGATTTTTGAAATAACTTTTTTCATTGTTTTTCAACAAGTTAACTGCATACATGTGAAAAACAGGTTAACATAGACCAGGCAAAAACATGAAATAGAGACAAAGAAAAAAAAGGAGGAGTTTGGGATTATTTATCGCAATGCTTTCATTCACATTGTCGGCTGTCCCACCTCACAACCTCACATCACAACATATGTTAGAATAAAAACATGTGCCAGTCTATCTATTCTAATTTCACTTTCTTTTCTGTTGTGCCTCTGGCTTTCCTTCTCACTTTCCCCGTCTCCCATTCTGTCTCCCACCCACCACCTCTCTCTCTCCCTCCAGTCAGTTGATTTATCCCCTGTTCTGTTTTCCCTGGACCACATGGCCCGGCAGTTTGCCCTAGCTCCACTCATCCAGAACCAATGTCATTCAGATCCAGTTAAATAAATGGCCCTATAAATTTCCTCCAATAATAAGCCCGGGTGCTGCTGGAATGTGCGGCAGCTCGTTGGGGACGAGACGGGAGGGGGAGTGAGAAATCCACGCAACCCAAAGACCCAGACGGCTCGGGCTAATGTGAGAACGCATGGATGCTGTGTGGTTGAAGAGACGAGGACTCTGGATTGAACAAGTGTGTGTGTGTGTGTGTGTGTGTGTGTGTGTGTGGGGGGGGGGTCTGCTAGCTTGGAGCTGGAGTAGGACTGGAGTGTGAGGGAAGCAGGGGAGTGGGTGGGGGATTCCAGGCCCCTGTCTGCCTCCCTACCTGGAACGAGACCTCAGGGACACTTTAAGTTAGCCCACCCAGAGACAGAGACACCAATCGAGCCTCCATCAGACCCGGCTGAATCATGTCAAGTCAAGTGTGTTTGCGTGCATCTGTGCATGTGTGTGTATCTCCATGTGTGTGTGTGTGTCTAAATGTCACTGAATCATCTAGCCTGCATTTATACCAGGCAGAAACCTCCGGTTGTGAAAAGTGAAGCCCTGGCTGAAGTGCCTTAAACTTGAATTCTCTCTACTCGCCATCAGGGGGCAACTCCTCTGGTTGCAAAAAGTAGTCTGATTGTTTAGAAGTCTATGAGAAAATGGTCCTACTTCTCTCTTGATGTATTATCTCAGTAAACATTGTAAACATGAGTTTATGGTCTCAATCTCTAGTTTCAAGTCTTCTTTAATCCAGCATGATGTCCATTTAGTACATTATGGTCCATTTAGAGTCCACCAGACCAGAAAACAGGGGATGCTTTAGGGGGCGGGGCTACCTTGTGATTGACAGGTCATTACCACGCTACCAATGTAATTAGCTACTAAGTTGACTTTAACACTTAGCTGTAAAGTTGAAACATTGAATTATTATGAAGCTAACTTTGTGAACAGCTTCACACCAGAATCCAGATGGATCCAGATCCAGTAAAGTTGCTGCTCGGGGTGCCGCTCTGCTGCTAGTGTTCATCAGATCAACCCGTCGCTCCTCCTCAGTCAAACTCCGAGAACTGGCCGCCCCAAAGCGATGGGTGACGTGGCGATGAATAACAAAGGAATCGTTCATTGACTGAAATTAAGCAGACAACGACCTGCATTATCACTTGAACATTGACCTATCAACAATTCAACCCACAAACCGCACTTTACAGAGGTCGACTTCTACTGTCATTTGTTGTTCTTTTCCACTCAGTCACAGTCTGTGTGTTTACCTTCGGCTGATTTATTGGCCCGTCACTGCACTGCAGTAGCTGGCTGGCAGTACATGAGAAAAAGTGTGATCCCCGCGCCGTTCCGCCGCTATGAGTCTCTGTGGGAAACAGGGAAACTCAATATTATTCCTCCCACCAACAGGTTATGCGCTTAACACAAGGGTTCAGAAGGCTTGTTTAGGGCGTGGGGGGGTGGGGGTTTTGTCATGCTCATTTCACAGCGCAAGAGCAATGCCAGCATAAGAGTCATCAAAGAGCTCCGTGCACCTCCTGCAGTGTCATCCAAAAAGCTGGTCAGGTGGCGCACAGACTTACCTCCGCCCGCCCCGGTGAAAACGACCTGGCACTGTAAAACAAACACACCCGGTCTGGCTTTGAACTGAAGGAATTTCATTACAAAGAGGGGTGAGCTACCATTTCCACTGACCCACAGGTTTTGCAGGGGTGGTGTGGATGTGGAGCCTACCGACTCCGTCCCTCTACCTTGTCCAGCTATGGAGCTGAGAGACTGGCCCACTGTGCGATGCTGGTGACCCGAAACCCATTTACTGCCTTAAATCGCTGGCCCTGTCCACCACCCCCCACCTCCACCTCCCTCCAACGCCGCACTGCCACCCTCCTGTCCGTCGCCTCCAGAGGATGACAAATCACCCTCGGCTCCTCAAATGGGCCTGAGACCACGCGTGGCCCCTGGTCCCCTCCCTATAGCCTGTCCTGTCTGCTTAGAGAGGGAATTCCTCATCCTAGAATGAGGCAGTGGTCCTGGGCAGGCCTAAACCTCCCCTCCACCCCCTTCTCCCACAAGAGCTCTACCTTATATCTATGTGTTTAATCGAATCTACGCGGAGAAAATAAACATTGTTTGAGCGCGATGTTGACAGATCGGCTGGAAATATGAACGTCAGCCATAGTGGAAAGAAGTGGGCATTTATCAACTGAAATCAGCAGGATGGATACTGTTTCTTGTGTGTACTTGTGTGTGTGTGTTACATCCCTGTTGCATGAAATGATCCGTCTGACTGCGTGTGTTTGTCTGTTTCTGTGTATGTTTGCATACCTGTTGCATGGACTGGTGTGTGCGAGTGTGTGCTTACTACATATGCGTCTGGCTCCCATGTGAGGCAGTAAATCTATCATTCCTGCTGCGTTTACCTACCACTTCACAGAGCTGTATGTCCAGTGTAAACAACGTTTATCACTGCATGCAAATGAGCCCGTAAGCCACAGCCTCTACAATGACTCCATTCACTCCCAGCATGCCGTTTTACCAGCGCGTTGAATCTGATACCCCAGATTACACGCTTACTCCCAGGCATTGTGCACCGCTTTGCTGTCACTCACACTCTACAATGGTTGACTCCAAACGTCATTTTGCAAATATTCAGTGTTTTTTTCTTTCTGGAGCCATTTTTAGAGTTATGACCAATACTGGCCCATATAAATGTCATGTTTCAACCTTTTGACAGGCCTGCCGTGAACACGAGAGACAAGATTTATTTCTTCTCCCTCCCTCTTCCCCTCCTTTTTTAACCTTCTATTACCTCCTCTTGTCACTTCTCTTTCCTTTCTTTTTCTTCCCCCCTCCCTGCATCCTCTCGAGGAGGTAGTGGTATGTGTTGATTGTAGTGATTTCGCTGTGACACTACATTTTGCTGTCCTGCCCTTGGGAAATGGCACCATGGTTTGTGTGATATGTACGTATGAGGCCAACATTATTCTTTTTATTTAAAAACCCTGTTATTAACCTCTGATGTGATAAAAAAAAAAAAACATATCACCAGTCCACATGAACAGGTTCAGTATTAATACTTGGGACCATGACCAGATACCGTTTCGGAGTTTCACGACCCTATAATGATCTTATCATTTTTGGCATAAAGTTCAAATTGGCCATCAGCCCTCAAAAACTCACACTGGCTGAAGCCTGAACAGCAGCAGCACGTGTTGCTGTAAATTATGACTTAGGGCCCCACTGGGAGGTAGACAAGATTTATAGGACACTAATAAGCATCTCCTCAGTCTGCGTGTATGTGTGTGTGTATGTGTGTGTGTGTGTGTGAGAGAGAGAGAGAGAGAGAGAGAGGGAGGGAGAGAGAGAGAGAGAGAGAGAGAGAGAGAGAGAGAGAGAGAGAGAGAGAGAGAGAGAGAGAGAGAGAGAGAGAGAGGAACAAATACAAATTTAAAGAGCCACATAGTGGGTGTGGTTTGAATGTAATATAATCTAAGATTCATATCACTTTTAAATGGAGTAATGGAAATGCTGGAGATAATAACTCAAATATGTCAAGAACACATTGAGTAATAACGTATAGAAAATGTTTGTGTTTGTAAATGCAGGATCCGGTCTTTCCTCCCGGCCTCTGCGATTAAACCATTGCAGCGTATCCAGAACGCTGCAGCACGCCTTATCTTCAATCTACCCAAATTCTCCCATGTGACCCCCCTCCTCCGTGACCTCCACTGGCTCCCTGTTGCAGCATGCATCCAATTCAAGACGATGACACTGGCCTTCAGGGCCATCAATGGAACGGCACCCATCTACCTCCAAACAATGGTCAAACCTCATGCCCCGAAGCGAGCACTTCGCTCCTCTACTTCAGCTGGCCGGCTGGTACCACCATCGCTGAAATCAAACAAATGTCGCTCCGCAAAGTCCAGACTCTTCTCTGTTCTGGCGCCTCAGTGGTGGAACGAACTCCCGACCAATGTCAGGACAGCAGAGTCATTTGCCATCTTCAGCAAAAGGCTCAAAACTCACCTGTTCAGACTTCACCTCGACTCTGCATAGCATGACCCACTAACACAAAACAAAAAGAAAATGCACTTCTATGTTCTTACCTGTAGCACTTTGATCGTGACACTGTTGTACTTAAGGTATCCTTGTTGAACAGCTGCTACTTATATCGGCAATAATATGTTGTGGTTTCTTTCTTTCGACAAATGTACTTATTGTAAGTTACTTTGGACAAAAGTGTCTGCTAAATGCCCCAAATGTAAATGTAAACAGCAATTACATATTTTGTGGGCGGAGCCAAACAGGTGTCAGAAAGTGACAGTTCTGCAGTAGCGCTGTCACACGAGCACCAAAAATCCCAGAGTATGGATCATCTGAATGCCTCCTCTGATGACGTTACTCGTTTTACAGGAGAAGACGTCTCCAATCCCAGTGCAACATACCTACAGATCTACAGCTTAATGAGACATCAGAGAATCAGCTTGAATATGTTTTTGTGAATGCCGCTTTACATGCAGTTTTGCTGCATGGACTTGCTAAGCCTTCTCCTCCCAAAAGGCCTTTTGACAGATCAGACTTCTCTGCTCTGAGCCAGACACACTTGTTTCAAAGAGGAATGGCTCTCATAAAGAAGCTGCAGCTAAAATTCTTTCATATCCAGTCTGGCTTTGTGTGTATGTGTGAGCAGCTTGTGAGGTCAGGACATGCTCCCTGTCAGCACTGCTTTGGGTTTGACATCGCTGCCTCCTTGTAAGAGCTGTCTTTGACAGAGCAACAATACCATCAAATCTGACTCAAGACACTCTCACACAAAAAGAGAGAGAGAGAATAAGCTGACAATGTGAGTGTGTATGTGTCACACACGTAAGTGCTTATCTGCCCCTATTGGTTGCATGTGTCTGCCCCTTTCTATCTCAGTGTGTGTTCACCTGTGGCCGTGGCTTTTCAGTAGAAAGAGGTGAGCTCATGAGGGTGGGTCTGTCGGAGAGATTGGTGAGCATATGGACTTGGCGGCAAGGTTAATCCTGGCTTTTCATACTGGAGAGTCTCCTTAAGAGACAGTGTGGTGGGTGGGTGCTCGTGAGTAAGTGGTAACAAGATAAAATATGATTGATCGTAGATTTTTGAAAACATAGTGAGGACTTAAAAGTACATTTTTTTAGTTGTGTTTGTTTTAATTATAATTTTTCATACCTTTCCCAGTGTAGATGTTTAAAGTGTCCTGTTGTGTCTCGAGGAGAATTTAACTACGCCATAGCAGCCGGAAACCTTCGTTCTAAATAGTGAAGCCAACAGAGAAGTGCCTAAAACTTGCAGTATCTCGACTGGCCATCAGGGGGCAACTCCTCTGGTTGCAAAACGAAGTCTGATAGCATGGAAGTCTGCCATCTCTCTTGATGTATTATCTCAGTAAACATTGTAAACATGAGTTTATGGTCTCAATCTCTAGTTTCAAGTCTTCTTCAATCCAGCAAGATGTTCATTTAGTACATTATGGTCCATTTAGAGTCCAACAGACCAGAAAGCAGGGGATGCTTTAGGGCGGGACTACTTGTGATTGTGATTGAACTGACACTACAGTCGCTACCAATGCAATCTGCTACTAAGATTACTTTAACACTCAGCTGTAAAGTTTACCGAAAATGATGAAGCTAACTTTGAAGCCAGATGGATCCAGATCCAGATCCAGATCCAGATCCAGTAAGGTTTCTCTTCGGGGTGCCGCTCTGCCGCTTGAGTTTGTCAGATCCACCTGTCGCTCCTACACAGTCCTAATATGTGTTCTGTTCACTGGTTGCAAAAATTCCAAGAATGGCGACAGCCGAAATGCTGAACTGGAGACTTCGTAACTGTAGTCCAAAACCAATGGGTGATGTCAGGAGGACTACTTGTACTTCTTCTATTCTTCTTTATTATAAAAAATGAGTGTGAAGAAAGGGAGACAACAATTCACTGTACATCCACTCTAGTTTAGTCACAATTTCAGTACCACCATTACTTCCAGTTACACACAGACCAGTCAAAATGTATATCCTATACATATGTCGTGCCACCATCCCCAAACCTCAAACACACACTCCCTCTCAGGATTCATAGTGCTTCTTGGCAGCAGCTGCAGCCCTTTGTACTGTGGGTTTAGCAGTATGTGTGTGTGTGTGTGTGTGTGTGTGTGTGTGTGTGTGTGTGCGTGTGTGTGTCAGTTCACTGTATGTGAATTCTCTCCCACCGCCACAGCTGACGGGGCATTAAACCACTCTTGAGCAGCATGTAGCCACTGGCATGTAGTCTGCAGGGGATTTAGAGGGCAGAGAAAGTGGCAATGTTTTTCTCTTGGTTGCAACACACACACTTTCAGTCTTTAATGTGGTTGTCACTCCCTTTACTGTTCTCAGACATGTGCGCACACACACTTAGACAAAAAAAAAAAAAAAAGGTGAAAATCCATTGCGAATGATGAAATCCATCCTTTGAGCTTTACTTTCCTGCTTCCCAGAATCTCTCTTTCTCTCGCTCGCCTGATGGATTGTTTCGCCGTGTTTTCGTCAACAGAGAATTCCACAGGAAACGACGATAATTAAGAAATATTGATGCTGGATACATCTATTTGCTTTTCCAAAAACGATCATTAGCAAAAATCGGCTGCAGTCGTTCATCACTGTACAGCAGCGCTTGGCATCGGACGCACACGCTCGCTCACTGCGAGGCCTATCCCAGTGTTTCTCCCAACGATGACTTCATATGCTTCATTTGCTGTCCTGTAAATGTGTCTCTCAGGGAGATGATATGATATAATGACTGGACATATCTGTCCATCTGTCTTCCATACACATGGTCAAGCAAATATAAGGGTGGAAACAGACGGGAATCCACATGACACACACTTTAACTTTGCATGCTGATATATAAGCAGAAGTTTGTGTTTGCTTTCACATAGGCCTGATGACGCCTTCGGAGAAATATGTCACAATTAGTGAAGTTCATAAAAAGGCAGAACATCACTCACAAAAAACTGTGTAAAGCTTAGGAAATGGTGTCACCATTGTGATACACTGAAACAGTTGAGAAGTACCATTCGAGGAACAGAGTAATCACTGACACCAACAGTTGAACTGAAATTTGAATTCTAGCCAACTGACTCCTTATGTGAGGAAATACAAACTAGAATATAATAATTCAGCAACTATATTGTGCATTTACGTGTTTTTAAACACTGAACGCAAACAGGCTGAGCTTGAACCCTCTCGGTAGGCCTTCACCGTGGCAGTGGGTGATGTGCATTTGAGAGCCAGTACTTCTGTGTGATAGACTGGCAACATATGTGGTGCGCTACTGAATGCATCAGAGCACTGTAGCCTACGAATGTTGATACAAGACACCCCCCCCCCCCCTCCCCCTTTTTCAGCAAGCTCTCATTGTCTTGTCCTCTCGTCCCTATAAAACATTCGGAAACAACTGGAAGATAGAAATCTAGCTAACATCACTGTACGCGGAAAGTGGAAGCTAATTAGCCTAGCTTTCTAGTGTTGCTGCTTCCTTCTAATCATAGCCTTTTCTTTGCTGTTATAACACCTGCACAGTCATTGGCAGCACTGTGCTGTGTTTAAACAGCAACCTCCGTGTCTGGAAAGTGAAATTATTGCTGAAGTGCCTTAAACTTGCATTCTTAGAGTCTTGAGGGGCGACTGCTCTGGTTTTAAAAAGAAGTACGATTGGATGGAAGTCTATGAGAAAATGACCCAACTTCTCACTTGATTTATTATATCAGTAAAGATTATAAACATGAGTTTATGGTCTCAATCTCTAGTTTTCTAGTATCTCAGTAAACAATCAAGTTTCAAGTCTTCTTCAATCCAGCATGATGTCCATTTACTAAATCATGATCCATTTAGAGTCAAAATAGACCATAAAGCAGGGGATGCTTTAGGATGGGGCTACCCTGTGATTGACAGGTTGCTATTACGCTTTTGTCAAGTTTGGCTATTGTCTTTGTTTTCATTTTAGAACTTCAACCCTTTCACAGTGTGTTTTCAGTTCATGAACGTTAATATTAACATTTTGGTTCTAAACATGTCTTATTCAGTGATCCTTTATAGCCTACTTAGCTCCACCCACTTGTGTCACCTTTGGTCCAAAAAAACAAGATGGCGACACCAAATGCCAAAAACCCCTGCAGTCCCAAAAACAATGGGTGACATCACAGTGACTATGTCCAAGTAATCTGTTGCCTTGTTCTTCAAACCATGAATTGGAGTTATAAAAAATACTCTTAGTGATTACCACAGGATTCAACTAGGCAGGTCAAGGATTCATCAAGGTAAAATAAATTAAATACATATATTAAATACAGGAAAAAGTCCAGTGACTTGAGACATGGCACAATTTTGACTTTGGTGTGGCCTTTGGAAGTAATTGAGGCAGCGATTGCGTACACCACAACATAATTGGAAGACAATTCAAAAAGCATGTTAACGTCATTTCGTGGAGACAGGGATGGGCCATCTTATAAGTGATAATAACAGTGTACTCATCAAGTTAATTAGATTGAAATGTGGCAACATCACTAGACCAATGGGCAAAATTCCCAAACTGTTTCTAGTAAACATCCTTGACAGGTCACACATCAGCTTCTTAATTCAAATTCTCTCTAACGTTGTAACGGTCCGTTATTAGTACAATTTTCCTGTACAATGACAGAAATTTTGGGTCTGCTAACTATTAAATTTACCCCAAAATGAAGTGCTTTGGATAATTTCCTTAACTGTTGGCTGTTTTAAACCCGTCTGACTGCTTGTGTTTACTGGGATTTTCTGGCAATACTGTTTTCAACAATTATTTGTACTATAATGGCAAAAACTACAAGATGCTTTTCCTTAAAAGTACTGTCTAAATGACCACACAAGACCACACAAAGTGATCAACACCTCTGACACAGTATTTTTAATTGCACTCAATACAGTTTGCCACCAAGACCAGCACACCCAGAAGCCTAATTAGTTGGGAGGAGCACAAACCCTGCAGCTCTGGAAAATATAATAAGGTCTAATGCATCTGTCATTTGTTTGCCTATATCCAGACAGGTTTATATTTAGAAAACACAGAAGGAAGCCTACAACCTCTGATGTCTGTTGCCAACCATTCAAACATTGTGATCATTGTGAAACATTGAAGATATTGTCAAGTCATTGTCTAATGATTGCTCTGCAGGGATGAACAACCATGTGGTGTGGAGAGTTGACAACCTGCAGGGTTTCATTCCAGCCCAACACTGCAGGTGATATTACACTCTTGTCAAGGTCTGTTTAGCACTAATATCTGAAATATAAACAGGCTGAAAAACAATCACAGTTGCAATATGTTGCACACCTTTTGATGATTGATTCAGGAAGTCATGTCAACACAAAGAAGAGAAGAAAATGAGTGATTACAGAACAATCCATCATATTCACACATAACACAGTCAAAGCAAACAAAGAACAGGAACGAGATAACTGAACACAACCTGCCTGACAAACATTTTCATTTGTATTCATTCAGTTCTAATGTATTTTTTACTAATTAATATGTAATTTTCCAAACGTCTGTCTGCATGCAGTGTGTGAAAAAGGAAGAGGAAGAGAAGAAAAAGAGCTCTGGCACTTGTTGCAACTCGCAGCATCCAGTAAAAGGAAAGAGGCAAATGGCAGAGCTTGTTTTCTTTTCAACTCAGCTGAGGATCCTACAATTGTCTTTATAGCTGCATCAACAAGCACACCATTTCAATATAGACAATAAAACACTATATTTTCAGAATATGTTATAATTTGGTTATAGCATTACCCTCCTATATCATTGTCAGATGCATGAAAGGTGGCATAAAAGTCAGAATTGAATCATAAAAGTCTAAGTCTCATACAATTATATCCTGTTTCCTTTTTTAAATAATTCTGCATCGTCAGTCTCTTGAGCATGCACATTTGAGAATCGCTGGTCCACAGGGCCTCATCTAAGTTTCCAGAGGTTAACATGATGTCCTGTGTGCCCCCAAAGGATTCAGGGGAAGACTTCTGGAAATGGTTCCTCTGTGTGTGTTCAGACTCCACTTCCCCCTCCTACATCTCAGGAGGTCCAGCCAGGCCTGGCAGCCCCTCAAAGACGCCCTTCTTTTGCCCCGTGCCCCTGGGGAGGACAGCCCCCAACATTTATGCAAAGTCAACAAGCCCTAATTGTAGGATCAGCTTACAAGCTAAATTCCTCTTGAGCCCATTAACAACTGCAGTTAATTATAAGTCAAGGCAAAGGCTGTGAGAGACAGCGCGAAGAGGCGATGCAGAAGAAGGGGACCAAAAACCTGGAAACATGTCAACTTACATGCAATGTGTGCATGCAAATAGCTCCATCGTAGGACAGTGAACACGACACGCTACAACTTTTTCTGTTTATGATTCAATTGTTTTTTTTTGCGTAATTTTTCGATCAAAGTGCACAAACATTTTGGGTGAATATTTTCTATATTTTTGTATATCGTAATGTACATCGCAGGAAAGAAATTATGCCAATGTAAGTGTTTTTCCAATATCGTGCAATGCTACGCACACGCAGGAACACAGGGACGTTGTTTTTTTTATGGGGACCTCCCAGAATACAGTAAATCTCTTCTTCATTGGTCTTTGTGGCAGGGATTTGCTCTAATGAAGGAGAGGCTCAGAGCAGTGACTCAGACATTGTCAAGGTCACAATTAGACCAATTTTCCTCCAGCCTCAATGTGTCAGCTTGACAGTCGGATCTCTTTGCCCTCTAATTACACTCTTGGACAGCTGAGTGCACATTCATCCAAACTAAGACAGTGATATGAGGAAGTGAGCCATTACGGTGGCAAAAACCGGGTTTAGTGGCGGGAAGTTGGTATGATGGTGATTAGTGTGATTAGTGCAATACTCTTCATGCTGCCCTGGAAAGACTCAACATTTTGACTTTCATTTTGGTCAAGTAATAATGTAGTACTTCAGAAAATGTCTCAGTAAAGTAGCCATAAAATCTCAGTATTAGTAGTATAGCATATCCTAAAATTACATATTATAGTAATTAAATTGTCAACAATTTCATAAAAGGTTATAAAACAATGTGTTGTAAAAAGTAATACTAAAGTATTTCAAAGAAGTCAGAGTCTAGTATGCCAGTAAATTAACATAGTACAGAAGGTTAAACGAAAGACATAAAAAGTAAAAAAGTCAGACTATATTATACTACAAAAAGGCATAGTATTGTACGTCATTAAAAGTCATGGTATAGTATGTCATAAAGGTCACAGTATTAGTATGTCATAAAAAGCCATACTGTAATTAAAAGTATATTATACCATTAAAATATAAAAAGGGATAGTATAGCATGCCATAATGTAGAATGTTATTGAAAAGTCGAAGTCATAAAATAGTCATATCATGTAATTTATAATAAATTGTCAATGAAGTTGTACTATAGCATCTCATTAAATAGAATGGAAAGGAAAAGTCCTTGTCTAGTATGCCATAAAAAAGTATTGCATGTCATAAAATGGTCATAGTATAGCAGTATCAATAACAGTCATGGAAACATATTTCATTTAAATGAAAAAAAGAGTCACATTGAACCATGAACTAAGCCATGAAGTAGGATCCTAACAAGTTTCGTTTTATAACCTGCAATGACAATAAAGACATATCTATCTATAATTCAAATTTAGTCTATAATAAAATATCAGGCTATTATTAGTGTTATTATAATATAGTCCAGTATACTTGGATATACTTGAAATACTTGTATGCCATACAACATGTCATTGAACAATATGCAGTATAAAAATCGAAGTATAGTATGACATGAAAAAATAATTACAAAATCATAGTATAACAAGCCAATAAAACAGTACCATGTGTCATAAAACCTTCATACTAGTATGAAACTCATAGTGAAAGTCATAGTGCAGTGTGTTATTAAAATGACATCTAAAAGTCATGGCTTGAAAAAAGACATAATATAACAAACAGTCAGCATAGTGTGTCATAAAAAGTCATACTAAAGTATTCCAATACAAATGGAAACCCGTCATGGTATTGTATGTTTAGAAAGGTTTAGTATGTCATTAAAAAGTGCAGTATGTCACTGAAATGTAAGTCCTGCATGCCCCCATATTCAATTTACTTTTATTATAATGTCATATAACAACAAAAGCTATCACAGGACACTTTACACATCGATCAGGACTAGATGGAGCCACAATATGGTGCTTCCATCTTCAGGCTTCCGGCAGGATGACTGACACTGATGGAAAGCATCCTGGGAGGGTCCAGATAGTAACAGTAGAGATGTCAGGTGATGAAAACAGAGAAAACATGTTGTTGTTTGTCTTACTTTAAAATGCAGATACTAGATCGCTGAAGACAAATTAGGTTATGAGACCAGAAGAAAACAAACAGGTTATCATCATATTTCATACAAAATAAAAGCATTTTTCTCAACATTAGCTAAATTGATGCCTGTCAGGCTATTTATAAATAATTATTCATACAGTTTTGCTTACTTTAACAACATAGGGAAGTCAATGCCTTTTTCCTTGCAGCCAATGCTAAGGCAGACTACTTTAACTTTCGATCAAGGGTCAAAGGTAAAGTTTGTATATATATATATATATGAATAAATATATAAATGAATTAAAAAAAAACAAAAAAAACAAAGCATTGACACACTTCCAACATGATGCCTACAATTCATTTAGCTGGATACCAAAACAATCTTTAAGTCATTTTTCTCTGTTCTACACTCCACTGAGCTCAGGTCTTTTACCTTGGTAGGGCAATATGTATCGAGATTGCATATAGAAATTAAACCAATCAAAATCAATAGGCAGGTGGATAAAATTATGGTACGTTTGCTTTTCCTGATCTTATCTTATCATCAAGCTTTGAAGACAATCAGATTATTTTATATGAGGAATAAGGTACCAAATTCCCTACAAACGTTTCCACTGCTGAACAAGTCCTAGTGTGGACAGTGCCAGCCAGACTCACACCACCAACACAGTTCATTCATTTAATACTGGTGTTTTCATTGTCCTTGTCTTTCTACATAAACATCCTTCCGTTTCCGAATTGCTCCTCAATTGTTCAAATTACATATAAAATCCACATTGCTGCTTCATGGAAGTGAGGAGGAGCCAGAAAGTGGCGACAGTGTGGTGAACAGAGGCACTGTCGGGCCTCGTGGCTCTAAGCCTGCTTTATTGAATTCTCTGTTGTCTTTATGAAGACCAAGCTAAGACGGGGCCAACAGGTGCCGGTCTCAAGTGGGATGAGCAATAGGATGTTCCCTTTGACCCCGGAGGGAGATTGGACAGCTGCGGTGTCTGAGTCTGGGTGGAAGGAGGAATGAATGGATTCGGTCCACCCTGTTTCCAGGTCAAGGCCATAGGTAAGTCGAGAAAGGCATTACGAGTTGGATGGCAAGCTTCGTCAAACAAAAGAACTTCTGAGCCACTGGACTCATCTAAAAGATAGTCTTCTTCCATGAAACTTTGGGGGCGAATTCACAAAACGATAGTGGCCGCTATGCCTGCACAAATAAGAAAAAAAAGTGTTACTATGTAAAAATGTGAATGCACCCCGTAACTGCTCTGAAAAACAGCGTCTTGTTGGTTTGGCAATATTTGTATGTATGTCAATTCAGTAATAGGCGCACAATTAAGACAAAACTGGCCCCTTTTTATGTAAAATGCCGAACTCAAGTCATCAAACCCAAAGTCAATGAAACAATGGGCAACGTCACGGTGACTAGGTCCTCTTATGTACAGTCTACAAATCAGATGCAAAAAGGGCAACTTGCCCAAAGCTGCAAAAAAGTATGGGTCTGTTTAGAAGATGCAGATAAACATAAAACAAACATCAATAAGAACAGAAGAAAACACTAAACATAATGTTAGTAAAATACATGCAGCACAACAGACGACAAAGTCAGACTAAAATCAATCAGATTGTCCAGTTCTACAAACTTTAGTTAGTTAGAATAATAACATTGTTACGGTATCTCAAGTGCAAAAATGCATACGTCAAATTAAGTGCGTTAAGTGTGTTTCAAATCCCACTACAGTGGCTCAGCTGACCTTTTCAACAGGTTCTTTCCAGAGGCGTTGACTTTGATCTCCATAGACAGCTGAGTTAGCTGTATGGTAAATATGTAATGTAATGTAATAACATTGTGTGCCAACAGAGTTCGGTTGTCCTCTACTTTGTGCCCGGACTTGGGCAGCCTGGCGAGAAGAGAAGAAAGTGGGGGACACGGTGAGTGCATTGATGTGTAAGGATCCCATGGCAACACCAGAGCAAATTGCTGGCACCATGCTCTGTCCACCTCTCTCCGCCTCCCTCTCTTTCTTCACTCACCCTCTCATCTCTATGTCTCTCCTTTCCAGCTGCAGGCAAGGAAAACCCCAAACCAGTTGGCCAGTGAACCAGTCTGCTCTGCATAGGGCCCTGCCAATCATCAGCTGGTCCTACTCGTGTTGTTTTCTGCCAGACTTTCCATGGGAGAAGTGTCAACATGTACCTGCTGGAGTTAAAGCTATGTACCCATTTCAGGGTCCGTGACATTTCAAATAGTTCTCATAGAAATATTGACCAACGTGGAGAAAAGCACCGCCTACTGACTAATCAGCTCTGGTCAGTACTGACCAATCAGCTCTGGCATCAGCATTCAAACTTTGAATTATGTTTTTAGATTTATTTTATTTGCTCCCAAGTCCATTTTACACCGCTGGGATTGCAACTGCAAGAATGAGGCTGATATTGTCATACACCACGCCTTTGGGGGTGATCGGAACTCTGCCATGTCGACTGCAGGGTCATGTCAAAATAGATGATCCCTACTGTGGGTCTTAAAATAAATAACGTGCAGTCCCTAGGGGTATTTTCCTAAATTTATAAATACATTCAGAGTACTTTGTGACCGCCTGTGATATGATGCAGTGCTTTACTCACATTATATATATTCTTTTTGTGTCCCAACTCACGGATTTGTCTCAATGACACTGCTCTCTATTCTCATTGATGTTATGTTATTTTTGCTTCAGCATAATGCATGATCGGTTGTACACTACTCTTTAAGATGAATTGTGGGATGCTTTGAGTCTACTATATAGGGTATAATAATTCTCAGTATACATTCTGGCAACACTACAACATGGACAACTCACTATATTTCGGACAGCCTCTGAAGTGTGCCAGGTGTGATACCATGGACAGATGGTCTCTTGCATGATTTTGATGAATATCATTAGATATGATGAGGATATACCACATCAATGCCAAACCCAGAATCAAAGCCTAACCCCCTCTTGCTGTTATTAATGATGTTTCCACCATGTCTCCTCTGCCTCCTCTGGCAGCCATCAGGTAAACTTTTACATGGCTTCTTTGGAGCCACAGTCCCTTCTGGTTGAGTTTGATAGAACTGTGTGTCTGTGTGTGCTTTGGTGTGACAGTTTGGAGCATGACACAGTTGTTTGCCTTGTATTAAAAAGGTGCCCATTGTCTTCACACAGTATGACTAGTTTCCATTGTAAAGAACAATCCCGTAGAAGGCAGAGGGTTTATGATGTGTGAAATACACTATGGTGTGTGTATGGGACAAGGAATATCTTGTCATTATTTCTATTCTATTATTATTAGAATATGGTTTTTATTTTGAGTAATGAGTAATTAAGTCAAATGGCATATTGACATTGAGTTAATAACTGTTTTGTTGCATTGTTTTGCCTGTAATAATAGATTGATTTATTCTATTTAGATAATTGTGCCGTATATCCTGTAGAGGGCGCTCCTTGTTTATTTTGCGGCTTGTTGTGCTGTAAAAACAAAGTGAGAAGTCAGGGAGCTAGCGGTGGAGACACACGGTTTTCTTACCGTGTCAGACCATGTTTTTTGCCTTGTTTTATTGATTCCTACCGTGGATGTAAACTTTTGGACTTTGTGAAGAATAAATATGCTTGTTCAACTTTACAACGGAGTCAAGTGGATCACTGGAATTACATCGGTACGACTCGCGTAGGCCGTGATTATCTGCTAGCTACAATCTGCACTAACATTAGTAAGAAAACCTGCTCCTCGTGGTCTATTCCTGTGGTTGGAAATGAACGTCGGAGCCTCTGGATGTGGAATACAATTCAAGGACTTGGAACAAAAGTGAGTGCACTAACAGTTGTCTGCTTTTCTGGCAGACAAGAGGAATGTATGGTCCGAAAACGGGACTATTAGCAGCGCATTCGTATGCTAATTAGCGTCGGAAGATCCGCTAACGACCGTCGGCTTTCCTTTATGTGACTACTTCAAGGGACACTGTGGGATTTTGCTGTGTAGCTAACCTCGGCTAACAAGTGGAAAAGGCTAATCTGTCATTATGGAGTTTGATGAAGATTCTGCTACAGTGGTGAAACGGAAAGTGAAACCTACAGCTGCAGCTATGGAGGACACACTACAAAGGAAAATTGGTTCAAGGAAAGCCAAGTTGGGCCAAATCACTATGAAAAAGAATGAAATGCAACTTTTGATGGATAATGATGGCAATGTGGAAGAGGTCAAAATGAAGTTGGCTATGGAGTTTAATGAGCTCTTTGGAGAGTTTTGTGAACTGAATACCGCTGTTAAAAGGCTGTTTCAGCAAATTGAGTCAGAAGAGGTCACAAACAATGATCAGCAGTCTTGGTTTGAACTGAAGGCTAATCTGTTCAAAGACTTCATTGAACAAGTCAACACTTGGATTACAAATGCCTATAGCCGTATGGAGGAAGCAAAGAAAGTAAACGAGAACATCTCTCCTTCAGACAGCATATCGGTTGCAGCGTCTAGGAAGTCTAAAAGGTCTAAGGCAAGCTCTGGTCTTTCTTCAACCTCTTCAGCATCCTCTGCTTCTAGTGCCCGCTTGAAAGCGGAATTGGAAAAGGCTGCTCTGTTGGCACAGGCAGCAGCATTGAAACAACGACAAGCTTTGGAGAAACAAGAAGCAAAGCTTAAAGCGGAAAGAGAGGAGCTTGATATTCAGACTGCTTTAGCTGCCGCGGACGCCAAGCTAAAGTTTTTGCAGATGTTTGAGCCATCAAACGCTTCACAAAATGACAATGAACACACTGAGTCACATGAAAATCACCCAGATGTGAGGAATGAGACCAACGATCTTGGAGAGGCTGTTTCATTTGCAGTTCAAAACGTGGATACGGAGACTCAGGACAACACGAGTACTACACGTTATTCTTTGCCACTATCCAGTAACACTGCTCAGATAAACCACTCAGCTACACCTGCTGTAGAAACCCATGGTTCGCCAGAGACTTTGTTAAACGTGATGCAACGTCAAAATGACATTACAGAGTTCCTGGTAAGGCAACAGAGTCTTTCTTCTCTACCACCACAAAACGTTCCCGTCTTCAAAGGAGATCCTTTAGAATACAGACTCTTTGTAATGGCGTTTGAGCATGGGGTGGAGAGTAAAACAGAGAACAGCAAGGACCGTCTCTACTTTATGGAGCAGTACACATGTGGACAGCCCAGAGACTTAATAAGGAGTTGTCTACATATGGATCCAGACCAGGGATACAGAGAGGCAAAGAAATTGTTAAAGGAGCATTTCGGAAATCCTTATAAGATCTCTGTAGCATACATAGATAAGGCTTTAAATTGGCCTTCAGTCAGGGCAGACGACGGTGAAGCTCTCAATGCACTTGCCCTCTTCCTCACCAGTTGCAGCAATGTAATGACAGATGCAGAGTACATGGAGGAGTTGGATAGTGTAGCCAACATGAGAGCCATCGTGAATAAACTTCCTTTCAAGTTAAGAGAGAAGTGGAGGAATGTTGCCTTTGATCTTCAAGAGCAACAAGCTCGAAGACCCAAGTTTAAAGATCTTGTCAAGTTCATCAATAAACAGGCTAAGATTGCATTACACCCTCTTTTTGGAGATATCAAGGACAACATTCGGGGACAGACCAAACCACCAGTAAATCTCACACCACAAAGGAAGAGTGGTAAGACAATTTTCACCACAAATGTTACACCAGTGACCAACCAAGCTGGTGTAGGCACAGAGATAAAGATGAACAAGAAGGCTGCTACTGGCTCTGTCAGTGCTTTCACCAAGCCCTGTCTCTTCTGTCAGGGTGAACATAGCATGGAGGAATGTAATAAAATTAAGAAGTCCCTTCACAAGGAAAAGATAGACTTTCTCCGGAGAAAAGGACTATGCTTCAGTTGCCTAAAGCAGGGGCATATGAGCAAGTACTGTGAGGAGAAATTAAACTGTGAAGTCTGCTCATTAACACACCCTACCGTGTTACACATAAAGAGGAACGACAAGGCTACACCTAAGGAAGAGTCACAGGAGGATGGTGAAAGGCAGACTGTGTTCAGTGGCTTTGTGGAAACAACAAATGAAAAGTCTGCTGGTAACGGGGCCGGCGACACTGACAGCATCCTTGCAATTGTTCCAGTACAAGTAAAGGCGAAGAAGGGCAACAAGGTGATTACTTCATATGCTTTCTTGGATCCAGGCAGTACCGCCACTTTCTGCACTGATGAGCTTATGGATGAGCTCAATCTGCGTGGAAAGAAAATTGACATTCTTCTCACCACCATGGGAGAGCAAAAGACTGTTCGCAGTCACGTGGTAACAGGCTTAGAAGTGAGCTGCCTAGAGGGTTGCAACTTTATAGAGCTGCAGGAAGTGTTTTCACAAAAGACAATTCCAGCTAATAAAAGTAACATCCCATTACAAGAGGACGTGGACAAGTGGCCTCATCTGGAGCAAGTGCAAATCCCTCACATTGATGCAAAAGTAGTTCTGCTGATAGGGACAAATGTGCCTAAAGCAATGGAACCAGAAGAGGTCATCAGGAGTGTAAATGATGGGCCTTATGCTGTAAGGACAATCCTCGGTTGGACAGTGAATGGACCCCTCAGGGAGGGTAACAGCGAAGCTACAAGAAGTGGTGTGGCAAATGCCATATCAAATAGAATATCCGTGGCTAAACTGGATGACCTATGGAATCAACAGTTTAAATATGACTTTCCTGAAGGTGGCCAAGAAGAACAGCTGGAGATGTCGAGAGAAGATCTTCAGTTCATGGACAGTGTGTCACAGTCGACAAGACTTGTAGAGGGACACTATATTATTGGTTTACCACTGAAGAACAAAGACCTTCGAATGCCCAACAACCGGGTTATTGCAGAGCAGCGTGCCTTGAACCTGAAAAGGAAACTTCTCAAGAATGATTCATTCCGTGAAGATTACATCACCTTCATGACTGACATGATTGACAAGGGCTACGCAATGAAGGTTCCTGATGCAGACCTCTGGAGCAAAGATGGTAAGGTTTGGTACATTCCCCACCATGGAGTGTACCATCCTAAAAAACACAAGATCCGTGTGGTATTTGATTGTGGAGCTTCTTATCAGGGAGCCACACTGAATGGGAAACTTCTGCAGGGGCCGGACCTCACCAGCACTCTGATTGGAGTCATCACAAGATTCCGTCAAGAACCTGTGGCTGTTATGGCTGATGTGGAAGCCATGTTCCACCAGGTAAAAGTCCCACCAGAAGATGCTGACCTGTTGCGGTTTCTATGGTGGCCAAAGGGAGACATCAACGCATCTCTGGTGGAGTACAGGATGGTTGTGCACCTATTTGGTGCTACTTCTTCACCAAGTTGTGCTAGCTACGCCCTAAGACGATGTGCTGAAGACAACAGGGACCTGTTCAACACTGAAGCAATTGACACAGTGTTGCAGAACTTTTACGTTGACGACTGCCTCAAATCAGTCACCTGCGAGGAAGATGCTGTGTCGCTGTGTCGCGAGCTAAAGGCCATCTGTCAAAGTGGAGGCTTTAGACTAACGAAGTGGATCAGCAACAGTCGTATGGTACTGACAGCCATACCTGAAAATTAAAGGGCTAAAGAAGTTAAAGACTTGGACCTGGATCAAGATTCACTCCCTTTAGAGAGGGCTCTGGGAGTACAATGGTGTGTCCAGACTGATCACTTCAAGTTCAAAATTGCCATTCAAGAAAAGCCTCCCACCAGAAGGAACATCCTCTCAATGGTGAGTTCCATTTATGACCCACTAGGAATTTTGGCACCAGTAGTTCTACCTGCAAAATAGATCTTGCAAGAGCTCTGCAGGCTAAAGCTCGGCTGGGATGATACAGTTCCAAGTAATCTTGCCCAGCGGTGGTCTGATTGGGTGAACAGTCTGCAGCTGCTCACTTAATTTGAAGTGGACAGATGTTTTAAGTCAACGTATTTTGGAGAAACTGTATTTTCTCAGTTGCATCATTTCTGTGATGCGAGCGAAGAGGGTTATGGCACAGTCACCTACTTAGTTCAGCAGAACAGCAACAATCAAGTCCACTGTGCGTTCGTCATAGGAAAGGCCAAGGTCGCCCCACTCAAGCCTACCACCATCCCATGCATGGAATTAACAGCAGCAGCTATGGCAGGACGCATGGACAGGATGTTGAGGAGGGAGCTAAAGGGGCACCTAGTTGACTCTCTGTTTTGGACAGATAGTATGACTGTGCTAAGGTACATTAACAATGAGACAACCAGATTCCGTACGTTTGTAGCCAACAGAGTTTCGGATATTCTGAAAGTGTCCACAGCTTCTCAATGGAGGCATGTCAGCACACACTTAAACCCTGCTGATTATGCGTCACGAGGACAGAAGACAGGGACCTTCTTGCAGAATCCAGCCTGGATCTCTGGACCAGACTTCCTCATTAAGTCAGCTGACTGCTGGCCAGAGAAACCTGATCACCTTACGGATCTCATCACTGCAGATCCTGAGATCAAGAAAAATGCCACAGTCAATGCTCTTGCAGTGAAAGAAAAGATGGACGTCATACAACAGCTGATAGAGCACTTTTCCTCATGGAAACGTCTCAAAAAGGCGGTGGCATGGATTCTTAATATAAAGAACACACTGCTTTGCCTTACTAAGAAGAGAAAGGAGCTGAGTGCAGACATTGCACTCTCTGGTGCTGATGAACATCATCAAAGACAGCAACTACACAAACATATGACAAGCTACAAAAAAGGCCTGAGTAAAGGGATCCTCACTGTGGATGATCTGAAGGAAGCTGAACTGGAGATTCTACGTCACTGCCAGAGACAGAAATTCCAAGAGGAAATCATCACTCTACAAAATGGCGAGCCTGTGGAAAGGAGCAGCTGCCTATACAAGCTCAACCCAGTTCTCCAAGATGGAATCCTGAGAGTTGGAGGAAGGCTCAGTCGAGCAGCAATGCCGGAGGATTCGAAGCACCCAGCCATTTTGGCTAAAGACCTTCGGGTGTCAGAGTTGATTCTTCAAGAGATTCACAAGGAAGTAGGTCACAGTGGGCGCAACCATGTTCTTTCCAAGTTACGTCTAAAATATTGGATCCCTAGTGCAAATGCACTAATCAGAAGAGTCCTGTCCAAGTGTGTTGTGTGTCGGCGGCTACATGGTGCTACTGGACAACAACAGATGGCTGACCTACCACGAAACAGAGTGTTACCAGATGACCCACCCTTCACTAGAACTGGAGTGGATTATTTTGGTCCTTTTGAGGTCAAACGTGGAAGAGCCACTGTGAAGAAATACGGTGTCATCTTCACCTGCTTAGTTATTCGAGCTGTTCACTTAGAAGTAGCAGCATCCCTGGACACAGACTCATTCATTAATGCCCTACGTCGATTTATTGCAAGAAGGGGTCAGGTTGAAGAACTGCGTTCAGATAATGGAACCAATTTTGTTGGGGCAGAGCGAGAGCTCAAGAAAGCTATCCAAGAGTGGAACACTTCCAAAATAGAGGATACTCTGCTTCAACGAGGCATTAAGTGGATGGTCAACCCTCCAACTGGCTCTCACCATGGAGGAGTGTGGGAGCGTTTAATCCGGTCCATCAGAAAAATCCTCAATGCCACTCTGAAGACACAGAGTCTGGATGAGGAGAGTCTTCAAACGTTTCTGTGTGAAGCTGAGGCCATCATTAATGGCCGTCCCATCACCACACCTTCCAGCGACCCAAACGACCTGGAAGCGCTCACCCCAAATCACCTGCTACTATTGAGGACTAAGCCATCTCTATCTCCAGGACTTTTTCAGAAGGAGGACCTCTATGCACGCCGAAGATGGAGGCAGGTCCAATATATGGCAGACCTCTTTTGGAAGCGCTGGGTGAGAGAGTACTTGCCTGAACTCCAACTACACCAGAAGTGGTCTCGTGTGTCAAGAAACTTTGTTCCTGGAGACATCGTTCTGCTGGTGGATGATACTGCACCGAGGAACTCATGGGTCATAGGCAAGGTCATTCATACTATGCCAGATGAACATGGACTTGTCTGCCGTGTTCGTGTAAAATCCAAGACCAGCGAACTAGATAGACCCATCACTAAGGTCTGTCTTCTCCTAGAAGCAGTGTGAGACTGTGCTAAAGACTCCTGCAGTATGCCAGTTATGAATTATCAGTTTAAAGGTGCAATATTCTTATGTTTTCTTGAGATTGTATTACCCATGGCTGTTTGTTTGTGCTAATTGGTAATTGTTTCTAAGTTTAGAGAACAATTAGGGGCCGGTAATGTATGGGACAAGGAATATCTTGTTATTATTTCTATTCTATTATTATTAGAATATGGTTTGTATTTTGAGTAATGAGTAATTAAGTCAAATGGCATATTGACATTGAGTTAATAACTGTTTTGTTGCATTGTTTTGCCTGTAATAATAGATTGATTTATTCTATTTAGATAATTGTGCCGTATATCCTGTAGAGGGCGCTCCTTGTTTATTTTGCGGCTTGTTGTGCTGTAAAAACAAAGTGAGAAGTCAGGGAGCTAGCGGTGGAGACACACGGTTTTCTTACCGTGTCAGACCATGTTTTTTGCCGTGTTTTATTGATTCCTACCGTGGATGTAAACTTTTGGACTTTGTGAAGAATAAATATGCTTGTTCAACTTTACAACGGAGTCAAGTGGATCACTGGAATTACATCGGTACGACTTGCGTAGGCCGTGATTATCTGCTAGCTACAATCTGCACTAACAGTGTGTTTGTTAATGTTAAATATTCATCTGACACCAAGGAGGAAATCCTACAGTATCCAACCTGAGTTCTCTCAGACTTTCACAAACACACATTTACAGATGTAATACATACATATATACACACAGTAAAGAACTGGACTTCTGGTCAACTTGAAGTCACACATTCGTCAAGGCCGCCACCTTCTTAGTACTTTTGCAACCAGTGACCATTTTATTTGGACTGCAGAGGAGCGACAGGTGGATCAGATGAACAAAAGCAGCAGAGCGGCACCTCAAGCAGGAACCTTACTGGATCTGGATCCTTTTACATTTACATTTAGGCCATTTAGCAGACGCTTTTGTCCAAAGCGACTTACAATAAGTACATTTGTTGAAAGAAAGAAACCACAAAATATAATTGCCGATAAAGTAAGAGCGAAAAAATTGAAACAAGTGTAGTAGCTGTACCTTAAGTACAACAGTGCTATGATCAAAGTGCTATAGGTGCTATGAGCATTTAAAAATAAAGTTTTCTGAGTGACTGCGGATGCAGTCATTTGTGTACAGTGTTAAAAGCACTGGTGAACTAAAGGGGGGAGGGCAAGGTGGGTGATGCCAGTGATTGCATCATCCGTGCTCCTCCCTCAATTGTTGTGGGTCTAATTTAGGCCCAATCTCTGCTTTTAGTTTTGTCATCATGTATTTTTCAAAGCACTTCATGACAAGTGAGGTTAATGCCACCGGTCTGTAATCATTATTTTTTGGTATAGGAATAATGGTAGACTTTTTCCAGATGGCAGGGACTTTATGTAAATCTATAGATGCTTGAAAAATGGGGCACCAGGCTGGGGTTAGTTCTGCAAACGTCTTTAGGAGAAGAGCTGAGATACCATCAGGGCCTGTGGATTGACTCTTACTTACCTGGTTGAATAATGCCTGTATTTTGAGAGGATCAACTACTAGTTTTGGGTAGGCATCGGTTGAAATAGACTGTAGTACTTTATTATATTCAGAAGAGAAATCCCATTTATCAAATCTTCAATCAAAGGAATAAATCATTAAGCTTATTTGCCATTTCAAGTTCATGATTAATTATGAGACGTTTTGGGCAAGTGGCAGCCTTCATAGAGTCCCATAGCATTTTAGAGTTCATGGAGGTAAAATTCTGTTCAATAATGTCCTTGTGTTTTCTCCATGCTTCCCTTAGCATGTGATTAAGTTCCTTCTGTATGGCCTTCATGCTCATCCACTCTTTGTTTCTTAGAACCAGTTTCTTACGATTATTACAGTCCTTAATCTCACTAGTTACATAGGACTTGTTGTTGGGATACACTGTGACAACCTTTTTTGTGACAACACAGCTAACACAGAATAGAGTATAATCAGTAATAGTTTCAGCAGCCTCATCAATGTCCAAGTAATGATATATGTCCCAAATTGTACAGAGAAAGGACCCTTTGAGTGTCTCTATGATGTCATGTGACCATTCATAGATGGATTTTGTCTGTGGTTTGCTGCTCTTAACAGTTTTATAGGTTGGCATAAGGTGAATGGTGTTGTGGTCCGAATTTGATAATGGGGGTTTCAATCTAGCCCCGTATGTATTTTTAATGTTTCCATAACATTTGTCTAACACCTTGTCCCCTTGAGTGCTGCATGATGTACTGTTCAAAACCCGGGAGTGACAGTTCAAGTTTACATTGGTTAAAATCACCCAGAATGAAATCTGGGGCTCCGGGAGTTGGTTATGAACACACCACTACTTTATGGTCTATTTGACTCTAAATGATAATTGACTAAATTAACATCATGCTGTATTGAAGAAGACTTCAAACAGGCGATTGAGACCATAAAGTCATGTCTACAGTGTTTAATAAATCAAGTGAAAAATAGGGTGATTTTATCATAGACTTCCATGCAATCCGAGTGGTAGCAACCTGTCAATTGCAGTACATTGTGGAACACAGCCACAAAACACATTGTAAGGCAAGGTGCATTTTTTTTAAAGTATGCAGTACACTCCAGAGTAGCATGCCTGTGTAGATGGCATGTGAAACCATAAGCAAACTAGTTTATGAAACATTAGCTGTAAGGACAATACGCCCCCAGGGAAGTATCCATAGGTTGATGTATGTCATATATATAACGTAACACCAGTGAATAGTCTTTCCCCTCCATGCATCTGCATGTTTTGTGACAGATGTGAGAGATAGCACTCTTGGAGATGAATGACAACACGTGTAACCTCATTCACAGTGACAGAATGGTAACTGATCTCCAGTGCAAACCAGTGGAGGTCGATGATTGTAAGTCAGGGGGGGAAAGACTCTCATTAATATAGATTTGGGCTGCTCTCTCTGTCTTGCTTTCCCAGGAAATACTCAAGTGGCACTCAAAGCTTTATTGATTGGGATATGCGTCAGATCCTCCACTAAGCGTTTGTCATATCGTTTCCGCAACAAGTGCACTTGGCATCTTCAAGTACTTAATTGCTTGTATGTATTCTGTTGTAGATACAATTTTGTTGCTAAATGTATTTTATTATGTTATTTGTCATGTACCTTTGTTCAAAACCACTGGTCACGGATTCATGATAACTCATGATATGACTCACGATTCAACCTGTGTATTGAAAAGCAGTGCTGACAAATTCCTCTTTTCTGCTGCTGTTTCACTATTTTACTTGTCAATGTGAATCTACATCCTGTCTTAGATACAACAACTACAGCCTCGATGTGTCGGAGAAGGGTTCCAACTCACAGATCTGTTTGTCAAACTGGCGCTACATGCCCGCTTCTACAGAATTGTGTTGTGCTTCCATGTTCAGCAATTCAGACAATAAAGTAAACTGTGCTATGATTTCATATGTTATAGCTAAATGTAGTCTTCAACTAAATGATGAAGCATAATGAAAGGCTGAGGTAGCAGAACTGATATAGGTCATTTTAACGTCGACCTAACAAAGAAAAGCGTGCAAATGTGTGCAAATAATGCGTTAATTACAGAGAAACATTTAATTCTGTGTAACAGGTAGGATTACATGATATCACTATAGAAACAACTGCCAAAAATGATCAGCATTTGCAAATGGAAAAGAGTTAAATTTCAAGACCTGATTTTGTTAGTCAATCTTTCCATCCGACTCTCCGTCTCCTAAGCCTGAGGTGTGCTGTGGCATGCATAGTGTGAGAAATCAGGCCCTGGCGATCTGCCAAGTCTGTCGTCAAACAAAGAATTGATGCTCTGGCCTCTGGGCTTCTCCTGCCCGTCTTTACACTGACTAGTATGAAAGCTTTGCAGGAAAAAAATATGTCTTTTTTTTAACCTTTTTTCTGGCAACTGCTACAAACACACCAGTGCTTTTAGTTGGAATAGATGGGGGTTGATTTGGGCGTGTGGGGTTGGAGGGGCGGCGGGTGTGTAGGGGGGTGAGGGGCGGGGGGTGGGGGGGTGAGGTTTCTACAACGCACAGGAAACACAGATTCGGTGTTAAGTGTCGTTCCCCGTAGAAGCATAAACTCCTCTGCCTCTAAATGACAATTTAGATGGAGAATGTTATTTTATAGGGGTGACAAATTGCAGGTATCTCCTGTGGCTTTGGGTGAGCATTTCAGGGCCGCTTGCCAACGCTCTGAGTGGGAGCCAGGGCCTTGACTGACTGCTGCACCTGACCGTGCACAATCCCCGAGATCAGCTGCCGTCACCAGCAGCCGCAGCCGCCTGCCAATGAAGACGGCTGTCATCTCAGAATGTCCCACCTTCTTGGCATTTTCTTCCAATGATGATGACTCTCTGGAGAATATGTCCAGCCATCCATCCCCCCCCCCTCCCCTCCACCAGTTCCATAAGCCTCTTTAATGAGATGATGAATGATGTGGTATCTCCCAGCAGCATGGCCCACACAGAAAAACCTACTACCTGGGATTTATACTTTCACAGGCAGTTGTGTAGCTAATTTTTCTCTGATATCGATATCGTACAACAATTTTTCTTTCTTTCTGTCTGCATCTGTGTCTGCTTAAAGTGACGTTTTCATGTCCTGGGAAGTTCCCTTTGCGGACTATATTTTTTAGCTGTATCTTGGAGACTGTGCAGCTAGTAACACTTGAATTTGATGGTCATTATCAAGCCAAATTCAAACTGTACTGTGTGCTAAGTGCTAATGCTTACATGCTAAACTAAGATTGTCCATATGGTAGGAAATGATACCTGCTTAGCATCAGCGCGTTAGCATTGTGAGCATGTTAGCTTGCTGATGTTAGCATTAAGCTTGAAGCATTGGTGTGCCAAAGTGCAGCCTCTCAGAGCTGCTAGAATGACTCCATCCTCTGGGCCCTAGTTTCGTGGCGCAGCGCAGGGCGGCGCAGGGTGGCGGAGCCGGCGCAATGCAAGTTTCGACCCGCGCAGCCTTGCGCACGGTCAGTTTGGCAGTTTGGTGGATCGCCTGCGCCAAGATGGGTGTGGCGGCGCAGCAGGGGGAGGCGTCACAGATTCAGCTTGGCGTAGCGGAAGTTTCATGGCAAAAAGCCTTGCCGAGACTGCGCTGAAAGCTCGCCAGCTCCAACCTGGTCTACTTTAGGCGCAAGGCGTAAATTAAGTCCATTCATTCAAGGCGAATCACAGTTGGCGGAGTGGCAGTTTGGCTGACCGGCGCGCAGTGCGCACATGTCACCGAGATCTCACAGGCAGGTTTCCACAGTTCCAGGCACATTTAAATGCAATAAATAATCACAATAAACACTATTTAATGCAACTAATTGAATCAACACATGAATTTATATCTATATAGATTGTCCCGTCACATCTGACGTCAGATCAAAGGCGGAGGGCACGCGTAACGGAAACTCAGCCTCTCGGACCAAAACATCTCCCTCTCTCTGTCCTGTTTTTTATAATATCGGCATTGTTATTATTATGATACGCGTGCACAGCGCGTGATGCGCGTGGTGGGAGCGGCGGCGCTGTTTCTGTCATCGGGTTGTCAAGTGACGGAACTTGCACTGAACCTCCCCTAACGCATTAAAGGTGAGGAGAGGAGCTCATTTGATTGGTGAAGATCTGAATCGGCTGTATTAATCCCAGTCCACGCCTCGTCTCCTCCTCGTCTCCCACTCATGCCTTCTTCTCCTCCCTCTTTCCCACTTGCGCGGGTGGGCGAGACGGGAGGTGAGAGTGCGCGAGCCTGCGCGGTGCACGAAACTTGCAAAGTTCAGGCGGACACACCCCGTCGGCGTGGCGCAGGTGCGCTGAGAGCTGACTGCACCTGGTCTACGAAACTAGGGCCCTCTGTCTTATTTAATCCGCCTCTGCCATGTCCCCCCACTTCATGGACGTGAAACACTAAATGTCGGAGGCACGTACAACTGAAGAAGTGATTTCCAAAAAGGCACAAGTTCAAGCAGACGAGAACGTGACGAGACAGAAAAAACAAACATCAAGTTTGATATTTGTGACTTTGTGGGCAATCCTAATTCGTTTTTGTCTACCTGTGTTCGGGGTTGTCTTCCAGTTGGGGCCGACCCACAGGATTTCTTGATTCTGCTGGTTGAGACTCGCTGCTATAAACAAAGAATGATTTTTCATCCCCCCCCCCCCCCCCCCCATTCTTACACTTGCATGCATACAGCATGTGCGCTCGCAAACACATGCTGTTCCTGTTGCTTAGAAACATGTACACGCTCTGTAGTATCTTGTACTTGAGCGATGTCTTGAGCCCAGCTGTGCGTACTGCAATGCATAAACCAGGGATGTTCAGTCTGGCTTGCATGCTAATTGCCTGTGGGGCTCTTCGCCATGTAACTCCCGACGAGACCACCCACAGTGAGGAGTGGGTGCATTCGTCTCCATTTCAATAAAGCGTGTCATTATCTCCTCACCTGTGATGTGCCACTGCACCACTAAAAGATAAACGCTGTAATCACATCCGAGACGTCTCTGAGAAAGCGTGATTGATGTTGCCAGCTTTGTTGGGTACACACTCAAGTGTTTTTTTGAAAGGTGCGATTTTGTTGCTTTGTTTCTCTGTGCTAACTTTAGGATGCATTTAGACGAAACAGCTTCCCTGCTAGGTCTGGCCCTGCAGGTTTTGCAGGGAGGATTTGCGGGGAAACGCATGATTGAGAGTGGGTGGTGCTTGATGCTGGAAAAGCTGCTGCTGAGTGTGAGCAGACTTCCCTCCTCCTCTGACCAAATCCTCTTTGGCCACGGGCTCTCCCCTGTGCCAAGGCCTGCTGAGCTAAACCAACAACTGGGCTGCTTGATGAAAGGGACGAGCAGTGGGGGTGGGTGGGGGTACGACGCCATGAACCCGGGGTCATCCCACAATCCTGATGACTCTATCCCCGGTTCCCCTTTCACTGGCACATAGTATACACCACTAAAGCATAAACTTCACCACAGGGTGCTGATGTTCTTTTAACATCGCTGAACTAAGCTGAGTGTTGTGACCGGGCCTCTGTTACGCCAGCTTGGCACACACACACACACACACACACACACACACACACACACACACACACACACACACACACACACACACACACACACACACTGCATAGTACGTGCTGTATACAGTGTAACTGTTTTAATGGTGGTGGAAAAGGAATCATGTGATCTGACACAGAATAGGTGCTGGTGAGAACCGTGGAAAATACAGCCAATTAAATCGTCACAAAAGCTCGTTCTTGTTCAAGCCAGAATGCGTGCTTCTCTGCGCCTGTGTACCCGGGGCTGCAAGCCACTTCAGAAATTGAAGATGAGCCCTTCAACCCCTTTATGTGGAAATCTTGTTTGTCTCGTTTTTCATTTGTGACGTGTGTCAAAAGCAAGACGGATTTGAACTCCCCGCCAGACTGATTGACCCAGAGCTTGACTGTCAACTGTAAGAATCTGGGTTGGGTTGCAGGGATGGGTGGCTTTGCAGATACATAATGACATGAATGTGTTTGTCTTCCATGCAGATAGTGTGTGTGTGTAGAGGAGGGGGTGTTCTTCGTTGAGACAAAGACACAACGGGGCCTGTAAAGCTGAGATAAAAAGCGCCGCTGATCATCACCGTTGTTTGAAACTTGTTTGAAACATTGGGAGAGGAATGAAGCCATAAGGAAGTGACCACCCAAGGTTAAGAATATAGCTGCGGGGAGATCTCGACTCCTGACATGTCCCTGCAACAGGCTAGAAGACTTCCTGAAGATAAGACAAAGTATTCATTCATTCCACCATAAAAGAAATAAATCGTCCTTAAGCATTTTTTTTTGCCTCACATTCGCTTTCAAGGCTTCACATTTGCTTATGCGAGTCCAACGAAAGCAGCAGAAACAAACACAGCCTTGTACCGGGACATGCTATTTGTTTTCCTTCAAGCACACCACATTTTGCAGTGCTGCACAGGATGTGAGGCGTGACAGAATATACATATGATTTTATTTCTCTGATCACAGGCTCGTCCCCCCCACCCCTCCACTTTTTTTTTGCATATGGAGCTCATCAAAGATGAACGACTTGTTAATGCTACGATTGCTCAGCTGGAAAGTTGTTTTTAAGCGAGAGAGCCATTGAAGAAACACAATGTAATAAAACACCAAGTCAGCTTCGGAGCTTTTCCGCGCCACAAAGAAGTCAATCTTTAAAAAGCTTTTGCTTGTGGAGCGCAGCACAGTAAAGCTTCTTAGAGCTGGGACCGCGTCCCTGTTGCTCAGATAAGGATCAGGAGTCGTGATTGTACTGTGAGCTTTGTAGCATTAGCATGCAGACAACCTGCTGGCCCTCGACTCAACCTGAGCACTCACAGACTAAGAACAAGTGTCTCACTTTGCTCCCGGACATGTTTTAACACTGGAAACTCTCTGGGGCTGCATCACGGTGGTCTACATTTAGCATTTGGAGGCCACGGTGCTTATGTACAATGGCCAACTGAAACACATTGTCCTTGGACAGAGGTGTTCATGTCCCATTCCCGAAGCAGCTGCCTCGCTGAAACCCTACTAGTAGATTTGCAAGCCATGAAACACTAGCTGTGTCCCGATCCAGCGGTCGCATCCTTATGAGGCTGCATTTGAAGACAGCATGCGTCACAGCGGCTGCAACAAGGCTGTCCGGTTTCAAAGACTCCTTCAAATGCGGCCAAGAAACATGGCCTTCTTTTTCTGATGCAGAGGGATCCGTCACAGCCCAACTTATCACAAGATGGATTTTCATCAACATGGCGATGCAGGAGAAATACAACCTCATCTGAAATTCATCATGAAGCACATCCTCCAACATAATATGAAATAAAAAGAACATCATATGATCTCTTGATCCATTTTAATCAGATAACATAAGTTTCCTTTTCCACACTCTTTCTGGTGAACGGGAGCGGAAAACGCAACGCAAACAGGAAATCCTCTGTAGACCAGACAGTCTCATTTGGAAGGCTGCTTGGTCGCAGGCTTCAAAGGACCTGGCCGACATAGACCTGCTTCCTCCGAAGGATGCCGCCGCTGAACTGAGATACAGCTATTGACGGAGAAGTGTGTTGACATGAGAATATGGTTAATTTAGGAATGCTGCCATTGTGGAAAGAGCAGTAGAGAGAGGCGGAAGTTCTAGTTTGAGCAGCTTTGGATGCTGTGGATAAAAGACAAGGGGATGAAGGTGAGCGTGACCTGCTATAAATGCAATACTCACAGCCACGCACATCAAACTGTACATACTGTTTGTGTAGTATACGGTAAGCACACCCTGAGCACAGACACACTCTAACACAGGTGCAATGACCCTTGTGACTACTTGTTGATTCATGTGGAAGGTTGGTTATGGATTCATGCAGGGCTCTTCTGCATTAGTGTAAAGTAGCAGAGTTACTGAAACACACTGAGTAGAGCCATATAGACAAACATGGCATTTTGACTTTTTTATGTTTCTGTTCTGATTCATGCTGTCTGACAAATACTGAATCATGGCCCACCATGAGACGGAATACACACAGTAAATGGATAGTCACTCTGCATTCATTCCCACAGCGATAGTGTGTATCTCTTCTCCACAGTCCAAATATGGTCACTGCCAAAATCCAAGATGACGTCGGCCAAAACGCACAACTGGGGGTCTTCAAAACCGTAGTCCACAAACCAATGTATGATGTCACGATGACTATCTCCACTACGTATATACAGTTGTTGTAAGGCATAATGACTTACAACAATAGTCAAGTGGCCACTGTATCTGGACACTGAAACAGAATTTTCTATCAACTTGATTTGTCCCCTATGACGAAAATGTATTTAATGGCCAGAACAGAAGAAATGATTACACCAATCAAAAACTCATTAGATAACAAGAGAAGTACAATCCAGCACTTGGATTCCTATTTTGCACACTAACACTCCTGCACAGCCAAGTCCGTCACCAAGCACTCAAATACCCACACGCCAAAGTAACCCACGGACACATTCGTACCACATGCACACGACTGCACCATGTATATTGTGCACGGCTACTACTTTATCTGCTAACACGTAGTAGGTAGTGGATGTTTATTGTGCTAATGTGTCCAATTTGGAGCGATCCAACATGATCTGCAAGACAAGGCATATATGTGGAGGAATGTTTAGTTTATGAGCTTTGAAATGTTTCTCAGGGAAACTCGGGGTTCAATGTGCGTTCTGCCAGTTTAAACACATTACTGAAACTCTGCTGCATGCTGGAGTTCCCATGAGGTCCCCTGCAGGTTTATTCAAACATATTATGTGTACAGAGAGACGCTGACATCATTATGACACAATCTCTCTCAGGGGAAATTGCATTCACTCGTCACTCTAATGCAGCAGCTCTGATCCTCTGACACTGGTAGCACTTCTTCTGCTTTCCTGGACAGAGAAGACTGGATAGTTTTGCCTGAGGGCAGCCAAATGGTTTCCTTGTTTTGTTCTCTCTCTCTCTCTCTCTCTCTCTCTCTCTCTCTCTCTCTCTCTCTCTCTCTCTCTCTCTCTCTCTCTCTCTCTCTCTCTCTCTCTGGCTCTCCCTCTCTGTCTCATACTGTTCATTTGAATATTTGGCGGCTGACTCATGACACCCGTACTCATTCATGCTCATTCACAACATCTTGATAGTGTGTATATATCACCTGTTTGGATGACTGACAGCTCCTACCAGCAAGGGTGTAATTAATCAGAACAAAGCCGAGCTATGCTTCTGACAGCTGTGATAGATTGGGGAAGTTGCTCAAGTTGACTGGGTTTGTCAGGTCAAAGTTATGACTGTCATTGGGAATGCATGAAAAGAGCCAGTGACAGTGCACTGTACCTGTGATTGATAACTGGGCTGCTAATGGCTATTTGTCGTCTGATCTGGAATGCGTCGGCTCGAGGCACAATGGTTATTTACCAGTTTTTGTCCTGTCTCAGGACTTTTCAGAGATGTCAACTGAGGAAAAAGCTGTAGATTTATCTGTTGGTAGATTGCAAAGCTGCTGCCGCTCCTTGCTTTTCCATTACGCTGCTAAAAATGAATCTTTGCAGTCAGAGTTATGCAATGGCACAGTGAAAGTTGGCAGCACACTCCAGACTCATTTGTCAAACTTATTTTTATTGCACAGAGATTATATTGCAATGTACAACAATAACAAATTAAGATATAAACACACAAACTGTGTGATCGCTTTCGTTCCCTCGTCTTTGGCCTCTATCAAGAGTCCAAAAATAACTTCTCTTCTCACATGTTTTACGTTGTTTAGTTTCTTCTTGTCTTGATTCATGATTGTGTTTTCCGTGATATACGGTCGGAGGTGTTGGGAGGATCGTGGCGGTTTTCGTGGGATGGGTTCCAGCGAGGCGCTTTGTGTGCTCTCTGCCAAAATGAACAAGGAGCTGCAGCGATCACACCATCTGCTGTCTGTGATCTGTGACTCAGGGCTTTTGGACAACAGCCAGCATCTTCCTGTCAGCTACCTGCTTGCACATTTGCCTGCCTGATTGATAATCAGGTCAACTTCTCAAGAATTCTTCTTGTCTACTTAGTAAATGAATTTCCGTTGGAGAAGCGACATATGAATTCTGTGGATGTCTACGTAAACATTTTGAAAAAATGTCTGCAGTGGAATGAACCATGGCCTCTGACTCTTAAAAAAAAACCTCTACTGGTTCATCCACAGAGCGTTGTGCAGTTATTGAAAATGTACTAGTGACATGCTCTATGGATGGCCATGTTTGTCTATCAGTTAATGGGTTCACCACATAGATTGCAGGAAAGTGGATGTAGTCATCGTGATGTCACCAATTGGTTGGTGGACTACATTTTGAAGCCTCTATCACCATCTTGGAATTTTTGCAACAGAAGTGACCATATTTGGACTGTGGAGGAGCGACGGGTGGATCTGACGAACAAAACATCAGAGCGGCACCCCTTACTACATCTGGATCCATCTGGATTCTGGTGTGAAGCTGTTGACAGAGTCAGCTTCATAATTCAAGTCATCTTAGTAGCTAACTGCATTGGTAGCGTGGTAGTGAACTGTCAATGACAAGGTAGCCCAGCCCTAAAGCCTCCCCTGCTTTCTGGTCTGGTGGACTCTAAATGGACCATAATGTACATTAGACATTTAGTATGTACATCATGCTGGATTGAAGAAGACTTGAAACTAGAGATTGAGACCATAAACTCATGTTTATAATGTTTACTGAGATAATACCTCAAGAGAGAAGTAGGACCATTTTCTCATAGACTTCTATACAAGCAGACTACTTTTTGCAACCAGGAGTCGCCTCCTGATGGCCAGTAGTAAAAATGCAAGTGGAAGACACTTTCGTGCTGGCTTCATTTTTCATTACTGGAGGTTCCCTCCTGTTGCAGTAATTTGGTTCAGACTGAAATAGTTCATCTACTATTAGAACACATTTTGTAGAAACATGCATGATCCCCAGAGGATGCAGCCTACTGATTTTGGTGGTATCAACAACTGTTGGATGGGTTACCATGCAATTTGGTACAATGAAACATTCTTTTTTAACTTTTATGATCTCTTAACTTTTAATCGAGCATTTAGGTCAAAACTTTGGTGTATGACTAAATAGCTATAATGAATAACAGTATATATACTCCAAGTGCTAATTAGCACATGTGAAAAATGCCAATTACATGCTAAACTAAGATGGTGACAGTGGGCATCACTGATAACTTCAGAAATTACCTGCACCATTTATCATAAATCTCACAAGGGACTAACTTGTATGTTTGTCCAACAATTTTGATGTAGAACAGCGAAGAGGCTGCAATTTCTGATCTATTTAGCTGTAGAACAGAGTAGAACAGTGACGAGGCTGTGATTTCTGATCTATTTAGCTGTTCATTTATGATAATTTGTACCCTCAAGCTAAATCCCTGAGCAATGTCCCAGTGCAGGTAACCAACCAGTGACCAGCAGTTATTTTTTTGTTGTTGCTATCAATACATTTGTAATGTTCCCACAGAATCACAAATTTTTTCTTTTTTTCTCACTATTTAAATATATTACTTTTTGAAGCTCCCAGCAAGCAGCATGGTTTCATGTTCTTTAGACTGTTTGAGGTCCATACAAAGGATGGCTTGAATCATGTATCTCACAGATGTTTTCACTTCCTCTCCCTTCTACCACTAATTTAACTGCCCTCCAACAACCAGGAAACTCGCAATGGGGACATATATGCAATTTCTCAAACAAGAGTGTGAATTAATTTTAGATGTAGTTAGACATGTCTGGCCAGGTTTAGCAGTAACCCATAAAGACAGATTTACCGACACTGTAACAAAGACGTTAAAGGGCAAAGCCATACAATTTGAGAGATGATTCCATTTATACCTGCGATCCGAACACTGCCATCAGTGTCAGTCAATCGGTGTTTGTAGATCCGAGCAATTCTGACACAGAGTTCGACCTGTAAACTGTAAAAGTGGATAGTTTGATGTCACATGTGGTAGATGTGAATGAAGTACCAAGGATTTTGGATGTAAAACATTACCTTTTCAACAGACATCCTTGTCATCTTTAGTGACTGGCATATGAATTCATGATGGCGGTTCGAATTATCAGATTCCCGCCTGCCGAAGTGTCATTGGGCAAGATACTAAACCTCAAAATGCCCCATAAGGCTGTGCTGTACGTCATACTGTATGTCATATACTAATATTTACCTATTAATAATTAATTATGAATATGGTTTCGTACGATATAAGCAGTGGTGTAGTGGAGGGTATATGCAGGTATACGGGGTAAACTCACCTCATCAACTACCACTACACCACTGTCAGACAATGAATCTCACACAGTGCTGTGGTGAGGAGTTTCAGGCACAGCCAGTGGCTAATGCTATTAAAAATGCTAAGCCAACCAAGACAGTTATCAAAGTAAACAGCCCACGTATCCAACGAGCCAATAGATCAGGTTAATATGTTGATGAAGTTTGTGATGCTTCATTTAGAGTTATGCTGTCTGTTAGGGGTGAAGAGAGATTGTTTAGAAGCTGCAGGTGTGCTACTGCTAGCGACAGCTGCTGTGGGGGGTTTAACTTGCAGTCTGTGTGTTGTAGACATGTTGACTTCTGCAACTTTGCATCATTCATTTCAATGGGATTCTCTCTGCCTGGGAAAACCCAATGCAGAGTGTTGCAGCAAAAAAAATAAAATAAAAAACACCCAACCTGTTGGTTAACCACATTGCATACTGCATTGTAGTATTTCTCCTGTTTACTCATCATAATGAAAGATGAAATGATTGCCACCGTGTTAACATTCCAGCATTGTACATTGTTTTCCTCATCATATTAGAAGTGATTTTACATGTCATCTAAAGACCTTTGAACTAATAAAACTAATAACCACAACTTCCTGGACTGTGTTTCATCATCTCCCCCTCAGGTACCTGAAACAACTTGCCCGCACCAACACAGCCCCTTGTATTTTTTTAAAGTAGGTTTTTTTAAGGTTCTCTGCTGTGCCAGTTCAAGCACAAAAGCTACTATAAAGAAGTAACTGTGGTTTTTAGGCCAGAAGAAGCAGTTGTTAAATTGTTCTAAAGTAGTTGTTTTGGTGCTCCAGACCTTTTTCCCATCCTGAAAGAGGCCCAAGGCCAATGTGAAGGCCAATGTCTGCATGGCAGCACATATGCTGCTGCCATGTCTGCTTTGTTCTGCCTTCTCCACCTCCACTTCTTCACTCTATTGGCTGTCAATGGCTAGGTCAGCGGATGACCCCGCTGCTAAGCCGCAAGCTTTATAAATGGACACGCTAGCTGAAGAGACTCAGTCGGGATGGAAATGCACGCTTCGGAGATAAACTCAGCTGAAATTCAGGGAATGATCAAGGGTGGTGGGGTAGATAATTAATGATTTCTCATTTTCCGTGCTGGAAAAAGCCCCCGCCCCCTGTCGCTACAGCTGACTAACATTAGTAATAAATTCCTCATGGTTTGACAACATGTTGGGTGGACTCTCTGGCCCGGCTAAGGCTCAGCACTGCATAGCCCCTCATTGTCCCATAGGTTTTACATTACAGTTGGGACCGAGTAAGTCCCAGAGAGATCAGGATCCCACGTTAAGTCTCTCTCTTTCTTTTTTCCCCCCACTTTCTCGCACACACGCATATGCTTTCCGCCCTTTTCAGGCTTTGCTCTCACACACACTGCTCTGGGTCAGAAAAGCTCATCTACAAATCCAGCCTGTTAAGAGAAGAAATACAAGCTGCTGTTGAATTAGCACTGCAGTTGTGTTTGTACCAGGCTGACAAGTCGCTGCATGTTTTCCTCTGCTGAGTGAAACTGTTGGCCTCAGTGCACCTCGGCTGCCAAGGAACGGAGGGCAGATCTAAAACTATATATATGGCATTGTGACAAATACCACAAAATGTTCTGTGAATGGATCTTATTCCCTTTTTTAATACATTGTTGTATTACTTTTCGGAAATTATGAGATGAAAGTGTTTTTTTCTTATAAGTATTCCTTTACTGAATGTTACAGTTGTTCTCAAACGTCAGACCTGGAGCAACAGAAATCACTGGAGATTAAGATACATTCACAGACATTCTGCCCTGTTGACAGTGTCCTCTCCTCAGGTGGCAGGTGTCCTCGGGACCTAATGCACAGTATTAGGGAAAGAGGGTCAGACTTGGGGGAGGGTAATATATGTTTTATTTTTGCTGAAAGAGGATAGTTAGGCGTTTTGGAGTGGGGTATGGTACTTCAGTATTTTTTTCAGTGCAAATTAGTATTTTTTATTTTTATTTTAGGGCAGCAACTGAACTGCCTTCCAGTTCATTCATTCAATGACTTTTATTTAAAAGCTCTTCAAAAATCGAGTGGAAGTACTATTCCGTGTGTGTTTTTGTCAAACTTTCAGAACATTTTAATGTAAGTGTTAACCCATGTTAACAGTGAGCAGAAACGCAGTGTAAAACTGTAATGCTGAGAGGAGCTGCAGATTTGGGTTTAATTCTCTGTTAATAATGGAACTGCTGATTATAGCCACATTTTCATTTAAGTATTGGAAACATCCAAATACTGTCTTGCTTGATTTATAAGTGAAACATACAGTTCACCCCCCTTCCCACCCCAATGACTTTCATAATTCCCTTAATAAAAAAGCCTTTGCCTAATGGAAATGACTGACATTTGTTTGCATCTGGTGGTATTCATCTACATAATTTTAAATACCGTATTCCATTCATTTGTAACATGGGAGTGTTAAGGCAACTATGAAAACGTTTCCCACACTGACTCAAAATAACCCCAAAGTGGAATACATTTGAATAAAATGGGATATTTTCATAGATTAACCCGACACCTAAAACACCTTCTAATCATTTGAAACCTCAAGGTTTTTAATTGTTTGTTTGAAGAAGCGTTACTCTAATCTCTGCATCAGTCATTCATTTTACTATCCGTCTGTGGAAGCACATCCGTCCCATCTGGATCGAAGTGGTTTCTGGCTGAGGATCCTATTACATTGATTTAGCAGTGGGACTACCAGTCTGAGGTTTTAAAAGAAGGGGAATGCCCTTTTAGCATTTGCTTGTACTGATACAAACCATTTTATTCATGTTTTGTGTTGTTTTCCCTACTTGCTGTTGACTAACTACAAATAACTGTTATTGTAATTATTTCCAGTATGCTTTGCTATGCCAATACTGCACTGCTGACTTGCACTCTCCATTGTTTTGTACTTCCTTGTTCTATATGTTGTTTGCATGCAAACAAAATATGTCACTAGAATTAATTCTTTGCATTGTCGTCTGCATGGCAAACAGTGCCGTACCACATTTCAATTGCATTCATTCTCCAAAGACTTGTCATTACGGAGAGACAAGCTTAGGAGTAGGCTACAATGATCACATTTACACCTACATGGCATCTCTCAGCACCTGCTCAGGAAGTACGGAGCATTACACACTACCTTGGCCATGTGCCAGACCATGTTAGCACTGTTTTCCTACCCCGCCGTTATATATTACTTTTACTTTAAGGGGATAAACACGCATCCCACATCCCTAAAGTCACTCCTCCTCCTCCTCACTGCAAATGTCACGGTTGTTGGTTTAAGCCAGGATCTTTTCTGCTAATATGTGTCCAAGTGGTGGAGCTGTCAAATGGCGCCCTGTTGATTTGCCTTCAAACACTACCACTGCTGTTCTAGTCTTAATCAGCCTATAGATGTCCGTTGGAAGTTAGCTTCTAAAAAGCTTGCTGCTCCTCTTTCTCTTTTCAGCTTGCAAGACAAAAGGGTTCCTATAGTGAATAGGTGCTGTGATCAAATAGGTAGAAGCAGAAAAACAAGACCACTCCTTGGTTCAGGAGCTTGAACTGTTTGTGAACAGTTCCATCTGTGCGCAATGCACCTTTAGTTAGTTCATTCATACCCACCATCGTCATACTGCAGCTCATTTGCAGTTCCTCTAGTGTTTTTCTTATTTATGGTACAAAACGATTTTGTGAGTCAAAAACCATTAAGTGTTCCATAATTTTGAATGTTTTGAAAGCGATGGTGTGAACAACATGCCTTTTTATTGGCCTGATGTTTTCTTGTCAGGACCGGAAAATAAAAGCCGTAATATTGCTCAGCGAAATTCCATCACAGATGTGAAGCTTTCATTGACTGGATACAGGTTGCAAAAAAAAAATATTAAAAGGCTCTAAAGATAGTATACAAGGCCTTTAGTTATGCTGATTTGCAGTGTCTGATTTTAATGGTTTGGCTGAGAAAAAATCAACCTTAAAGATCAAACCTGTGTCATTATTTACTGATACTAATTTTCAAATGATCTACTTTTCTATCACCTTGTACTTCATTTCGTGGTTGTGAATACTTGACTGAACACAACCAAAGAGAAACGTTGAGAGAGAAAACCCGCCTTGTTTGAGGCTTGCTTTATGAGTAAGTGTAAGTTGTCTCCGAGGTGAATAAAGTGGTATATTTATAGGTTCGGCTTCATACCTTGGCGATGCACGACAGGTTAGAAAAATAACTGCTTTCAGTTTGATTTGATGGATTGCTAAGAGGAGCTTCTGCTGTTTCAGTCCAAACACCCCTAAATCAAACTTGTCACCAATTTCCCGGATTTTACAAGGTGAGGAGAAGAGAGACAAAAATCTATTATGAGCAAGCTCTGCTAAAGGTTATTTTTAAAATCTTTGATACGGATCTAAGAAATATTCTCACACGGCAGACAAACACGGAGCTTACTTATGGATACATTTTGCAGCAGCTCACAGAGAAACAGTGTGGAAGTATAAGATGAATGCAGAGGACAACATATTTCACATAAAAAAACATTTAAACTGACTCCATGTTCGCTGTGAGACCTACGTTACTCCAAATATTTGGCAAATCATGGAATCATTTTTACAGTTTTTACACTCAAAACTGAAAACCTCACACACTAAATGCTAAGCCTGACACTCCCTTTGCAGGATTTTCATTTGGTACACACAGCCATATTTTCAAATGACACACACATACTATTCATTGAGTACACAACTAAGCATTTCCTGCACACTGAAGTGCAAAATTGAAAACACAATCATAGAAATGAAACACATCTCCCCATTCACAAAAATGAATTAGGCATAATTTTGTTTGGCCTACTCCTCTTCCTCCTTGTCCTCCTCCTCATCTTCCTCCTCCTTGTCCTCCCCCTTCTCTTCCTCCTCCTTGTCTTCTTCCTCCTCCTCATCATTATTGTCCTCTTCCTCATCTTCCTCCTCCTTGTCCTCCTCCTCCTCTTCATTCTCCTTGCCCTCCCCTTCCTCTTCCTCCTCCTTGTCCTCCTCCTCATCTTTCTCCTCCTTGTCCTCCCCCTCCTCTTCCTCCGCCTTGTCTTCTTCCTCCTCCTTGTCCTCCTCCTCGTCCTCATTGTCCTCCTCCTCATCTTCCTCCTCCTTGTCCTCCTCTTCATCCTCCTTGTCCTCGTCCCCCTCTTCATCCTCCTTATCCTCCTCCTTGTCCTCATTGTCCACCTTGTCCTCCTTTCTCTCCCTCCTCCTTCTTGTCCTCCTCCTCCTCCTCTCACTCTTCCTCCTCGGTTGTCTCTCTCTTCAAAGGTCTCCATTGTTCACCAAACAAAACGGAGGTTCAAGACATTTTATGCAGTCCTGATTGCAAACGGCTCAACAGACCAGAATGTTTTTATTATTATTTATATTTGTGTGTTGTAGGTTGATGCTTTGAGATTTTTACTTTAAGTGTGTGCAACAACTGAACATTGTGTGTAGTGTTTTGACAATAAGGTGATGTGTAATTGACATGAGAGTGTAAAGAAGGAAAGTCAGAGTCTAATGCAGATAAGGGAGTGTGAAGTTGTACCAAATTGGGTAGAATTTTTGCTTTTTGTGTGTTAACAACAAAAACTGTAAAAGCAGACATTTTGGCTCTGGTGTACATATTCCTTGTTAGAAAACCAGCAGGGACTAAAGTGGATACAACTGGTTAGAAATGACCAATGTGTTTTCTGTCACAGGTTCACAGGGGTCACGTCAATGCTCCTCTGGTGGATTTACAACCCAGCTGGGGCTTTGGGTCCACTCCAACAAACATGAGCTTCCCTTGGTTATTTTCACTGCTAATAACCTTTATGATTAAGCACATACAGCCCTTCATATTTTCAGGGAAAAAAACAATTACGTGATGCCTAAATAATGCGGATTGTTAATTTCAGATTTCCATCTTTCTTTTAACTTGCACCAGTTAGGTCTGGTAACACATTTTATTTTGCATCATGCTTTGAAATGGTAACTAGTGCAACTGAAGAAAAGACTTCAACTCCACCATCTACCTGACCCATAGTGCCTGATGCACTTAAAATAAATTGAAATAAATTGATTATATGTGAGAAAATGAAAACTGACAGCAACTAATTGATTCATTAGAGCAATCTCTGACACACAGTAGGCCACTTAGTAAGCACAAACTCAGGATGTTCAAAACCGCAGAACATCTTTCTAATGGATATTTCAAAGTTTCCCAAAAATACCAGTTGTGACGGGCTCTAGTTAGTATAAGCTTCTACCGATAAGTGTATACTAAGTCATCTTAGTAGCTAACAGTGTTGGTAATAACGGCGTTAGAGTATAACGGCATTACTAACGGCGTATTTTTATTTATCGTTTTATTTTTTGTTTATTTCTTTCAGTAACGAGTAATCAAATTAATTACTTTTCCCATCGTTGCAACGCCGTTGCCGTTACTGAGAATGTAGATTTGCATGTTACTACAATTTGGTTGAATGAAGCACAAGGTGTCGGCTTTGGCCAGTACCACACATCAGCTGCCTGGAGAGAGCGGGGTTGTGGATGATGACAAATGCGTTGCAAATGCGATGATGATTGGCTGGGTGGGCGGATCATGCCCTGCTCACGCTGTGTCACTGGACGCTCTGACTACCAGACACAACAAGACAGGGACAATGCAAAGGTAGCGTTCTCCAACTGGAAGTACCAGCACTACTTCTCACTCATTGAACTTAAAGGCAAGAATGTTTATGTGAGCATGAGCTTTATATTTTATATTTTCAATATTTTATATTGTTACTTTATGGAATATAGCAGGGACGTCAATTGGGTATGGCAAGGTATGGCAGCTGCCACACCTTGACTCCAGGGGAAAATGTAAATATTCGTTTTTTTAATACATTTATGGAATTACTCTGTGTCAATTTGTATTGATTAATCTATTATTTAATACATATAAATTAACTTCAAGTGAAAATCAGAACAACACAATCGATTTCTCTAGATATTATCTTTCCCAACACTTGTATCCCCCCCTCCATATCTTGAAATGTGGTATCTCCCAGCCCCCCATGACGAGACGACGGAGGTCAGAGCTGGGTCATTATTGTAATCGCGTTTTTGTTTTGCTAAGCTAATTAACTAAAATGAAAAGGAAGCAGATAACTTTAGAATATTTTTTCTAAAAAAAAAAAGAGGCAGGTGATGGGTCCAATGTTGCCCCAGCAGCGGAGGGAGGAGGACCAGGTAGTGAAGGTGGGATTCAGGCTGTTAAGGAGGCTGTTAGCCACTCAGCACCCTCTTCTCCCTCCCTCTCCTCTTTGCATTTGGACTTTAACAGTTTTAAGTTGACCTGGTATGTTCACGTGATATTGTTGCAATTACATAGTGAATGAAGTGAACAGAATGAGTGAAATTGTGTTTGTCAGAAAGGCTATTACTGCTCTCTAACCCTGCCACTGGATGCGTAACGGTGCATTTGACTGAATTGATTGATTAACGTGCGTAGTTAAGTGTTTGTGTCCATAGTTATGTTAGCGGAATGTGAGTGAGACTGCATTTGAAAAAGTTAAAATTTTTCTAACCACACAGATAAGCTACATAGCAGACTAGTAACCTTGCCATACCTTAGCTTTGGCTGAATTGACGCCACTGGAATATAGTAAGATAGTGTATATTGTGCAGTAGGCCTAATGTACAGCTACAGAGATTTGCACAACTTAATGGGCAGATATTCCTTTGTTTCTTTTTACCCAAGTTTACATTTGTGTCTTAAATTTGCACTTAAATTTTATTTTCATTCATTCATTCATTTTTTTTTAAATATATTTTTATTTCTATGCATAAATACCAAATGTTCTAAAATACTGTATATAGTGTTTTTATTCTTCAATCAGTTAATATAAACATCTTTGATGTTAAAGATGTTATAGAACATAAACAATAATATCAGTTATTTTGCTGAGTAACTAATTTCAATGTGCTAACTGAGTTACTAACTCAATTAATTTTTAGGAGAAGTAATTTGTAACTGTAAATAATTACTTTTTTTAAAGTAAGATGACCAACACTGGTAGCTAATTGCATTGGTTTCGTGGTAGCAACGGTAGTGACGTTGTGCGTAGCAACCTGTCAATCACAGGGTCACCCCACCCTAAATCATCCCCGGCTTTATGGTCGATTTAACTGTAAATGAAACATCCATCCATCCATCCATTGTCTACCGCTTATCCTGTATTCAGGGTCGCGGGGGGGCTGGAGCCGATCCCAGCTTGTAAATGAACCATAATTTACAAAATGAACATCATGCTGGATTGAAGAAGACTTGAAACTAGCCATTAAGTCCATGAACTCATGTTTACATTGTTTACTGAGATAATAAATCAAATGAGAAGTAGGGTAATGTTTTCACCCCCTGATGGCCAGTAGAGAGACTGCAAGTTTAATGTACTTGAGCTTTGGCTTCACTGTTCTGAACCAGAGGTTACTGCCTGGATACAAAACATACTGTTGCATATTGGATATGACGGTCAAATGTCCTTACTTTGGTTAAAATGTCGAATGAAAATAGCGATATAAGTAAGTGTGGTTTTAACAAGATAAGGCCAGAAGACAAAGTGCAAAGTCAGTTACTGTTCGGCAGCACTTCAGAGCTGGCACAAACTAACTGCAGGTCCCGTATTTGTGAAACTGCATGTCTTTCCACCTGGAGCCCATCATGGCTACCACTGCAGGCCTGGCAGCTGCAGCACTGCACTCTGGGATACCGGACACCCTGAGATGACGACTCTGATGAATCTGTCTGCTCCTTGCCCTGTGGCCCCCATCAGATCCATCCTACTGGGAAACAAGTGTGTCTGACTGACCTAGACCAAACATGCTCCCTCACACACACACACACACACACTTCCCATGGCCTCGACTGCACACCACACCATTAATACCAATTGGCCTTTCTTTATGGCTACAAATATTTTTCACATGCTGCTGGCATCCTCCGAGATCATCTTGAATTTCCATGGCCACAACAAAAGCACCCAACTCCTTGTACTCAGTAGTGCAAAACCACAAGATTCAACTCGGGATATTTGTTAACATGATTTGTGAAACTTTTCAGACCGCAAGCCTGCAAAGAGTTGCACTGTGTGTGGGTGGAGAAGAAGTCAGCGCTCCCTTTGCCATGTTTGATGGTTCCTTTATTGTGTCTACAACACAGCCAGCAGGGGAGTCTGTTAAACGCCAGTCAGGCACACACACACACACACACACACACACACACACACACACACACACACACACACACACACACACACACACACACACACACACACACACACACACACACAGACAGGCCCTTTGTCAAAATAACACAGAGCAGTGAGGTGTTTTCTTTTGATACATCGACAAAGAGGACGAGATGATATCTCTGTACAAATGGAGACCAGTTCTCCCAGTACAGGACAGTTCCTTTGGTGGGGCAATGAAACAATTACAAAGAAGAAAGAAAAGCATTCAAAGTATAGATTCAATTAAAGTATAATCCTATACACTGCTCAAAAAATTAAGGTAACACCTACATCTTTACTGTACATTCTATAACTTGCTGAGAACAAAATTATATAAAAACAGTCAAAGCAAACCAAAATCATCAACCCATTGAGAGGTCGATTTAAAATCAACCGAAAATCAAAGGCAGAAATTGAAATCCAATACCCAATCCAATCCACTTTATTTATAGAGCACATTTAAAAACAACAAAGTTGACCAAAGTGCTGTACAAGTCAAACAACAAATCACACAGAGATCAAAAGCACACAATAACATATTCACAGTATGTCACATAAAAAGACAAGTCTTTTAAGCTGAGCTTTAAGCCAAAGAAAATAGTCCCCCCTCAGCTAAAATCCCAAACTGATTCAACTTGGATGATTTTATAATGTTCTACCTGTATGAACTCCAGATGAGGTCTGGGCTGCTCCTGATGAGTTGGCGGATGGTGTACTAGGGGTATGGGGGGTGTGGGGGGGGGGGGGGGTATCCTGCCACACCTGAATCAGGCCATCAGTGTGCCCCTGAACGATACTTGGCAGCGTTGGATGCACTGATGCAGGACGTTCTATAGGTGCTCAATTATATTTCGGTCAGGGCAATGTGTGAGCCAGTCAAAGGCATCAATGGCTTCGTCATCCAGGAACTGCGTACACCTCTGGTCACATGTCCTGCACCAGGAGGAACCCAGGGTCAAATGGCACACTTGCCAATGTCTGTTTCTGACAGAAACATGCTTACCAGTAGCCTGCGGGAGGTCATTTTGTAAGAATCTGGCAGTGCTCCTCATGTTCCTCCTCCACAAAAGGAGCAAAAACTGGTCCTGCTGCTGGGTTGATGCCCTTCTACGGCCCTGTCCAGCTCTCCTGGTGTAAGGGCCGTGTCCTGGTACCTCCTCCATGCCTCGATTTGGCATTTTGTCTGTTGCCATCTTGGTATTTTTTGAAGGAAGTGACCATATTTGCACTGTGGAGGAGCGACGGGTGGATCTGACAAACACAAGCAGCAGAGCGGCACCCCCGAACAGCAACCTTACTGGATCTTGATCCTTCTGGATTCTGGTGTTCAGCTGTTAACAAAGTTATCTATATGATTCAAGGTCAACTTTACAGCTACAAACAAATGCTTTGGCTCAACAACAAGAATGAACTCAACAATTTCCATTAATCATTTTAAGTTATGACAACTTAAGTTCAACCAACACACTACATTGAGTTGGGGGAATTCACTTTTCTTTAATCAAAGGTATTTTAATTACCAACTTTTTAATTATTGGTAGGCAAGGCAAGGCAAGGCAACTTTATTTGTATAGCACATTTCATACACAAGGCAGACTCAAAGTGCTTCACATCATAAAACAAAGTGAGAAGAAAAAAATAGAAGAATTAAAAGAAAATAATAAAAATTTAAAAATGCATTACAGAAAGAAAAGAGAATAAAAACATATTTGCAATAATTAAAAACAGTGCAGACATTAAAAGATTTAGCAGAAAGCTATGGTGAACATAACAGTTTTCAGTCTAGTTTTAAAAGTGGTCAGAGTTGGGGCAAGTCTTACTTCAGGAAGTTTATTCCAGCCATTTGTTGCATAGTGACTAAATGATGCTCTCCCGTGATTGTTGTTTACTCTGGGAATCACTAACAGATTGGTCTCAGAAGATCTTAGTGGTCTAGAAGTCTTATGTAGTGGGAGCATATCAGTGATATACTTCGGTCCTAGACCATGTAGTGATTTATATGTGAGCAGGAGGATTTTGAAATCAATCCTCTGACATACAGGGAGCCAATGTAAGGATTTAAGAATTGGTGTAATGTGCTCACATTTTTTGGTCTTTGTAAGAACTCTAGCAGCAGCGTTCTGAACAAGCTGTAGCTGCCTGACAGTTTTTTTTCGGAAGACCTGCAAGGAGACCATTACAGTAGTCTAGCCTACTAGTAATAAAGGCATGTACAAGTTTTTCTAAGTCTTGAGCTGACATGAGCCCTCTAAGTCTTGCTACATTTTTTAGGTGATAGTAGGCTGATTTTGTTACTGATTTAATGTGACTGTCGAAATGTAAATCAGAATCCATAATAACCCCAAGATTTCTGGCTTTGTTTGAGGTTTTCAGGGACAGAGGGCCCTAGTTTCGTAGACCAGGCGCAGTCAGCTTTCAGCGCACCTGCGCCGCGCCGACGGGGTGTGTCCGCCTGGACTTTGCAAGTTTCGTGCACCGCGCAGGCTCGCGCAGGCTCGCGCAGGCTCGCGCAGGCTCGCGCAGGCTCGCGCAGGCACACCTCCCGTCTCGCCCACCGGCGCAAGTGGGAAAGAGGGAGGAGAAGAAGGCGTGAGTGGGAGACAAGGAGGAGACGAGGCGTGGACTGGGATTAACACAGCCGATTCAGATCTTCACCAATCAAATGAGCTCCTCTCCTCTCCTTTAATGCGTTAGGGGAGGTTCAGTGTAAGATCCGTCACTTGACAACCCGATGACAGAAGCAGCGCCGGCGCTCCCACCACGCTCATCACGCGCTGTGCGCGCGTATCATAATAATAACAATGCCCATATTATAAAAAACAGGAGAGAGAGAGGGAGATGTTTTGGTCCGAGAGGCTGAGTTTCCGTTACGCGTGCCATCCGCCTTTGATCTGACGTCAGATGTGACGGGACAATCTATATAGATATAAATTCACGTGTTGATTCAATGAGTTGCATTAAATAGTGTTTGTTGAGATTATTTATTGCATTTAAATGTGCCAGGAACTGTGGAAACCTGCCTGTGAGGTCTCGGTGACGTGTGCGCACTGCGCACCGGTCCGCCAAACTTCCGATCCGCCAGCTGTGATTCGCATTGAATCAATGGACTTTATTTACGCCTTGCGCCTTGCGCCGAAAGTAGACCAGGTCGGAGCTGGCGAGCTTTCAGCGTAGTCTCGGCGAGGCTTTTTGCCACGAAACTTCCACTACGCCAAGCTGAATCTGTGACGCCTCCCCCTGCTGCGCCGCCACACCCATCTTGGCGCAGGCGATCTACCAAACTGCCAAACTGACGGTGCGCAAGGCTGCGCAGGTCGAAACTTGCACTGCGCCGGCTGCGCCACCCTGCGCCGCCCTGCGCTGGTCTACGAAACTAGGGCCCAGAGAGTGAAGGTGTTGAATTACTTTAAACCTTTCTTTTTTAGCACCAAAAACAATTATCTCAGTTTTGTCCTCATTTAGTTGTAGGAAGTTTTGGCACATCCAGTCTTTGACTTGCTCAATGCACTGGCACAGAAGATCTATGGGGCGATAGTCGTTTGGTGATAGTGCTACATAGATTTGGGTGTCATCGGCATAGCAATGATGGTCAATGTTATTATTTTGCATGATTTGTCCTAGTGGGAGCATGTAGATGTTGAATAAAGTTGGCCCCAAGATTGAACCTTGGGGGACTCCACACGTTACATTGGTAGGTTCTGATACAAAGTCGCCAATGGAAACAAAATAGTTCCTATCTTGTAGATATGACTTGAACCAGTTTAAGACTGTGCCTGAGAGCCCCACCCAGTTTTCCAACCTGTCCAAGGCTACGTTCACACCGCAGTTACAAGTGACCTGAATCTGATTTTTTCGCTCATATGTGACCCATATCTGATTTGCTTTTGACAATGTGAACAGCACAAGTCGCATTGAATCTGACATTTTCTAATCAGATTCAGGCCACATTTAAATGTGGTACTGAATCGGATACGTATCGGATTTTTTGGAATGCGACCGCAGTCTGAACAGCCAGGTCGCATTTAATGCGACTTTGACGTCATTCTGACCCGCGCTGCACTGTTTTGTAAATTAATGACAAATAAAGTTGATTGAAAAGCGGGCGGGAGCCAAAACAAACATGGAGGACAGCAGCGAAGCAAATTTGCCGGCTGCCGCCACACACTGTTTTTAGCATGAAGCCATACAGTCCCACGTTACCGGTTGCCGTTGCCATGTTCGCTTCCGTAAACACCGCTGTGGCGTGATGTCATCAATGATCAACTGCGCATGCGGGTCACTTCAGGAGCGTGAGCTGTTCACACAGCAATCCGTAGACAGGCCGCATTTAAAGAGGTAATGTGAACAGCCAAACAAAAAATCGGATTTGAGCCATAAATCGGAATTGTGCATTAAGACCTGCGGTGTGAACGTAGCCCAAGAGTATTGAGTGGTCGACAGTGTCAAATGCAGCACTGAGGTCTAATAGCATTAATATTGAAGTTTTGCCAGAGTCTGTGTTAAGACGGATGTCATTTACAACTTTAATAAGGGCCGTCTCGGTGCTATGAAAAGGTCGAAATCCTGACTGGAAGTTGTTGTGGCAGCCAGTTGAAGCCAGGAAGTGATTTAGTTGTTGGAGGACAACTTTCTCAATTATTTTACTTATGAAGGGTAGATTTGAAATTGGTCTCTAGTTGTTGATAATAGAGGCATCTAGGCTCCGCTTTTTTAGAAGAGGTTTAATGACTGCAGTTTTGAAGGCCTTTGGGAAATTGCCTGATTGAATGGAGTTATTAACTATTTGCAATACGTCTATTGATAGGCAGTCAAAAACATTCTTAAAAAAGTTTGTAGGTAAAGCATCAAGGCAGCAGGTGGATGATTTTAGATTTGTCACCGTTTCCAGTAGAGTTTTAGAGTCTATGGCATTAAAGCTTGCCATCATTGCTGTGTTACTTTTGCCTGAACAGGGTGGTGATCCAACTTTTTTGTTTGAGATATTGATGGCGCGTCTGATGCCTTCAATTTTATTAGTATAAAAGAATGCAAACTCATTGCATTTCTGCGTGGAGTGGAGTTTAGCTGGTATTTGTGTTGGGGGGTTGGTCAGTCTGTCAACAGTTGCAAATAGGGTTTTCGCCTTATTAGTGTTGTTGTTTATGATATTGGAGAAGTATGTTTCTCTCGCTCTTTTTAAGACTAAATTGTAGGCCCGGAGGCTCTCTTTATAGATGTCATGGTGAATATGAAGTTTAGTACTCCGCCAGATTCGTTCAGCCTTCCTGCACTCTCTTCTCTGGGCTGTCACAACAGCAGCTTTTCTCCAGGGTGCCTTTTGCTTACCAGAAATTGTTTTAACCGTAGCAGGTGCAATGACATCTATGACATTCAGAATTTTGGAATTAAAGATGTTTACAAGATCATCAGCATGACATGGGTTTAGAGGTGGTAACGAGGAGATGGCATTTTTAAAGAGTACATTGGCATGTTCATTGATGTACCGCTTTTTCACCTTATTTGATTCTGTTTGTGTGTCAGGAATGAAAGAAATATTAAAGAAAACACAGAAGTGATCAGACAATGAAGGATCAGTCACAAAAACATCAGAAACATGGAGACCTTTTGTGATAATCAGGTCCAGGGTGTGTCCCTTACAATCAGTAGCCTCTTTCACATGTTGAGAAAGGTCAAATGTGTCTAGAATATTAAAAAGTTCTTTTGCACCCTTGTCATTCAAATCATCAATATGAAAATTAAAGTCACCAGTTATAACTAGGCAGTCAAAATCAGTGGAGATGCTAGACAATAATTCAGTAAAATCATCGAAGGTAATGTTTAATCATGGTAGGATTAAACATGTTTTTTTAAGTTAATTACACGTAAAATTAAGTTTATTCCAACTAGTTTTCCATATTATTTAAAATGATTTTTAAGTGTTATGTACTTAATTACAATAATTATGAAGACAAGTTTTTAAGTAGTCCAGTTATATTTTCTTCACAACTTTTTAAAATATTATTCATGAAGCTTTTATGGAATTAATTAATTCAACAACAAAATTGTTAGGCAATTCACATTTTTTTTGTTTATAGGTCAAGTTTGATCCTGCAACTTTTTTTATCATGATATAAAGTACATTTAGATCGATGTGCAAAAACTGCACACACGTGTTTCCACAGCAGACCGTCAGTCTTTAAACAGTATGAAACGTTTTAACACACAAAGTTTAGGAGATACTAACAGAATCACATTCATGATATTTTAAACATCTTGACATCTTAAAGTTGTACTCCATAAGATTTGAGATACGTTGCTTCTCGCAGCCTCTTTGGCGGTAGATGGAACTGCAGGCGATCCTCTGGGACCTCATCTCCCAGAGTTCCTTGGGAAACCCAACAGTGTCGACTGTATGACATCAGTTGTGATCCTGGTTTCCCTCGTTGGCGGTCACTTTGCTTCTTGATGACTTTCCTTCTTCACTTCCATTTGTTTGTTGTTTCTTTTTCTTGGACTGGAAGTTACATGGTCTTCTTTCTTGCAGGGGGTTTAGCTCAGGAGGTAGAGCGGATTGGCTGGCAACCGCAAGATTGCCGGTTCGATCCCCGGCTCCTCCTAGCTGCCTGGTGTCCCTGAGCAAGACACCTCACCCTAAGTGTGTGAATGTGTGAATGTGTGTATGAATGGGTGAATGTCAGTCATTTACTGTAAGTGCTTTGGATAAAAGCGCTATATAAATGAGGACCATATCTTTCTCTGCCTGTTGATCCTCCATTGTGAGTCAGCAGTAATGAAATGTACCTGGTCACACACTTTAGACTAGAGGGAGCCTGACTCAGCAGTTGGAAGTTACTGATTTCTGATTACAATGAAACACTGGCATGCTAAACTAAAGGGTAGGTCAAATTTCACTGCTAAATATGACTAGGGTTAGCTACATGTAGTAGGACAACATATTCCATCAACTTACAGGTGTAGCCTAACCTAGGCTGTAGCCCTGTAGCCTACATTAGACCAGTATTGGTATATCACATTTCAGAATATACCCAAATTAATTGCTTTAGTCGTTGTTTTGTAAATGAATGATGCTCACCTGGAAAATGTATTTTGTGATGTATTTGTTCAGCCGACAGGTTCTCTAACATTTTAACTGTCTGAAAATGTCAAGGCATGTTAAGTTGGCAGGGGAGGGGACTTGAAATCCTGAACTTAAGGTTGTGAAAAATTAAGTCATCAAGCCAATTCAATTAAGTTACTGCAACTTGAATTTAGTTTGAAATTAGTTTATGCAGAAGTTTGAGATTAAATGACACACAATATTAAGTTGATGTAATTACCAACATTATTATGTCAGCACAACTCATCAAAATACAGTAAGTTTCTAACTTAAAAGTTATATCTAAATCAATACAATATATTTTTAATTTGCAGCCATGCATTTAATTAAGTGGTAGTAACAGATACCCTGAATTATTTTTGAGTGTAAGTGTTAAAGTCATCTTAGTTTGGTATCATTAAAACACATAACATGGCACTTAAACATACCAGAAACACTTTACATTTTGTGTAAACATTACATTTTAGTGAGCATCCTTTTTAGTGAAAACAATCAAATATTAAATAAGAATGATCAGAAGTTAAGAATTGTTTTTTATTTTTAAAATCAGCCAATCTATTTTTCACTTAACTACACAAATTGAAAACTTTTCCAAATCACCACTACTATTTTCATCCTGTCGATCATTCTGGCGTATTTCTGCCATAATTACTAATGACAGAACAACAACGCAGTTATATCTAGTTGACTCTTGTTCCTGTTTTGTGTCTGTATGACTGTGAACACGTCTGTTTCTTAATGCCAGACAGTGTCGTCCTCCCAGCCCCACCCTGGACTCCTCGAAGCATTTTGGCAGGTTTGTTTTTAGTCAGATGGTTTGTCAGTAAGCGGAAAGCCCTGATGCCACAGCGCTGTGTTTACTTTTCACTCAGCATATTAGATATGGCTTCACTCTACCCTGATGCTGGTATCAAGCTGGGCATGTGTGCACCTTTGTCTGCGTACACATACAAACGTCCTTGTGTGTGTGTGTGTGTGTCCATGCGCCGTTTCCCATGCCAAGACTCACACACCACTTTGATGAGTTTATCAGATGGGAATTTCATGCCATCTCCCTGAATCCCTTCTCCTTGTCCTCCTCCATCTCTTCCATACACTGTCAACATCACGTTCATATTTATACTGGTGTCTGGCACTGATACACATCCAAGACTGTCGCTGGAGATTTACCGCTTTCACTATAGCGTGGAGTGCAAACAAAAATTAAGACAACAAACAGTAATATCACATGAAAGGAGACTTGAGGAGAAGACATAAACTCTCGCTATATATAAACAAAGTGCACAATAGACAGTGATCTCATCCAGAGCAACTTAACAAAAGGCTTGAGGCAGTTTTTGCTTGAGGCTTTAGGACTTTTAGAATATGAATATATGCTGAAGGCAGTGGCACTTCTTGGGCTGTAGTGTTGCCAAAAAAACAAGTGATCATGACATGAAATCAATAATGTAGGAATGAAGATTATTACTGCAGATGAAGGCAGGTTACCGAGGTTAAGTCCAGGCCCGAGGTCAGCAGCAGGAGGCCTTATGGGTGAGCATAAGATGTGGTGAGGGGATGAAACGAGTCTAGGGGGCAAGCAGAGGGTGTTCTGGGATTTTTTTTTCTTTCTGTAATGACAGGGTGCTGGGCAGCTGGATCCTGTTTTCCAGTGCGATCCAGGAGCGTAGCAGGGCATGGACAGCTCCGTCTGTGGGCCCTGTGTTCATTAGTGGAGCAGCACTGCAGCACTGGGGGTGATTCACAAGCATATCAAGTTAAAAAGAAATGCCTGGCCACAGAGGGATTTTCCTGCTAGGCCAATGTGTGTGTGTGTGTGTGTGTGTGTGTGTATGTGTGTGTGTGTGTGTGTGAGGGGGTGGTGGTGGAAGAGCGAAGTGGGATGGGATCAAGGGGATGGAGTTAGGAAACTTCAATGGGAAAACTTCCCCACATCCGAGGAGACGCTTAAAAGTCGTCCTCGATCAGACTTTCACAAACATCCACGGCGCTCCTGTTCTCTGTCCGCTCCATTAAAACACGCTGAGGCATTCAAGGGTTTTGCCCTAAATTTACTGATGTGTTTGGGGTACTTTTTTTTATCTGGCCTGCTCATCTTGTGATTATTTGGAGACCTGGGCCTTGTGCTTGTGTATGTTTGTCAGTGTTTTTCCCCTGACACTGCACTGCGCCGCCGCCAGTCCAGGCACAGTGCCAGTCGATCAGGTTTCACTCTGCTTGTGTTTGCTTCTCTGACTGGCTTGGCAGAAACCAATAAACACCACACTCCCACCCTTATACCTCCTTCTCTGTCTCACACGCCACGTTGAAATTCCTTGCATATTTGGACATAGGCAACGTGGCAACTCAACAATTAAAGCTGAAACGTCAGGCCGAGTAAGACAGAACTGTTCCGTATATCACCGTAACTAGATCTATTTCTCTGTGATGCCGCTGAGCCTCAGAGGTCCATTTGTCTTCTGAGACCACATGGTGACTTTGGGGTGGTCGTTTGGTGTTCACCGTCCACTGAATGTTTGAATCTGGACATATCTGGATTGAATTGGTGCCTCCACCTCCTTCTGTTTCATGTGGTTTGTAACTGCAGCAAGGCACATGTGGCTTTTATTGTTCTTCTCAAAATTTGACCCCAATCCCACCCATTATCACAATCAAAATTGCTTTAATATCCAAGTACAATAAATACAGTGAAATGTGTCCTGATGGCACTGATGACATACCAACATGAAACCTAATAACATACTGACACATGGGGCTAGTTACAGTACCAGGAAAGAAATCTGTGTATGTCCCAGAAGGCAACCTCCAGTCTGAAAAGTGAAGCCAGCGCTGTCTCACCTTGCCTTCTCTCGGCTGGCCATCAGGGGGCGACTCATTTGGTTGTAAAATGAAGTCTGATTGTATAGAAGTCTATGAGAAAATGACCCTACTTCTCACTAGATTTATTATCAGTAAACATTGTGTTTTCACTTTGAGTCAAATACACTATAAAGCAGAGTATGCTTTTAGGGGTGGCTACCTTGTGACTGACAGTTTGCTACCGCACGTTGTGACCATCACAACCACACTACCAATGTGATTAGCTACTAAGACGACTTAAACACTTAGCTATCAAGCTTACCTTGAATGATGAAAGCTAACCTTGAATTATGGATGCTAATTTTGTTAACAGCTTCACCAGAAGCCAGATGGATCCAGATCCAGTAAGGTTGCTGCTCTGCCACTTGTGATCATCAGATCCACCTGTTGCTCCTCATTCAAATATGGTCACTTCCTTCACTGGTTGCAAAAATCCAAGATGGAGAAAGCCAATACGCTGCACCCTGTACACTGATGTTTAATAACCATAGTTCACAAACGTCATAATGATTAGGTCCACTTCTTATATTCAGTCTATGGTGTGTCCATGGTGATTCATACTCAGCTCCAATAAATTTCTTTGCCATAATATTTTGGGGTCCAACAAACAATGTTAGTTCTGCAAAAGTTAATATCAATATCAATATCAATTCACTTTTAACGAGAACTGACAACTAGATGTGTACACCCTCTGTTGTGTAATTTCTGGGGAAGACAGCACCATGTGTTGTGTGTGTGTGTGTGTGTGTGTGTGAGAGAGAGAGATAGAGAGAGAAAGCTACCAATGAATCAGCCAAATGCTGAATGTTGTAAAGAAACTGCTAACTGTAGGCCTGCTGAAAAGGAGGTGGTATCAAAGTAACATGGCACAAAAGGTAAAGTGGTAAAAAGGTAATGCGGAAGGAATTGAGGTGATTTTTCAGAGCCTATACAAGTACACCAACGTCAGCACTTACATCCTGCAATACTTAACCACAACTATGAAAAATCTGCTTTTCTTGTAAAATTGCCTTTCTATAAACAGAGCTATGTTCATATCGGCAGCACATCTCCTCAAAGTCAGTCAACCACTGTCGAAGGTCACACAGAGGCCTGATGCTCAGACACAGTTTCCACAAATATGTTTTAAAAGATGTCTATCCTGTTTTGAATGATAGCCGTTAGCTGCAAGGTAGGAACATTCAAATTTCAGTAACTTCAAAGTTCTTCAGGGAAAGGGATGATGTTTGGATTCATCTTTCTGTTTAACCAATCGAAGCACATTATCAGCTGTCTTGCAGCCTCATTAGCTTCACCCAAAATGACCATTGTAAAGATCATTAGTTATCGCTATTTCTATCTCTTCTAACGCTTTGTGTTTTGTATCAAAAGTGTGTTTTTCAAAAGGCTCAGGCTCTATATCCGCTGTGTGAAAAGCGACATGCCCCCATAACTGTTCAGCTAAGAGTGGAGTTCTTTTCTTTTTCTTCTGCAAGAGCTTTTATCTTGCTCTCTATCTCTACCAACAATACGCCACCATGCCTCCATATTTGCCCAAGATGTCAATGTTTTGAGAATACACAGTGAAGTGTGCATGTGTGCTATGGCTCTCGCCATGTAGGATATGAGCAAGGATATAAAGCGACTACCCACGCACACATGAACACGCGCGTGCATTCAGTCGAAATAATGTGGAAGTGTACCAGTTGGACTAGTTGCTCTCTGTGAAGTCCAACACAAAGAGCCTGTCATATGAAGACAGCGTAGAGGAACATAGATCTTCCACAGACTGGTACGGTTGCTTTATTTGACATCATGCAAACTATGTTTATCTTACTCCCATGCAGTTATGCCTGGTATTTGCACAAGTATTATGGCGGGTTTTCACATTCAACAAACCACAAGACATAGAAAAATAAAAATCACTGTCTAGACAAATTTGCTAATGGTTCTTTGTTGTAATTATATGTCACGATGCATGAAATACTGTCAATTTTGTAACCCCCCCCCCCCCCTTTCCTAATTAATGCATTGTGATTATTTAATGGCCACGGTAGCCCGACCTCCTCTCAGCTTCTCTCTGAAAGGCATTCAAACCATATCACCCTTCCCTCTTCTCCCCAAAAGCCCATAAATCACTTTCCTGTAAACAGTGGTGACACACCGCCTGATGTGTACTTCGATATATATTTCGGCGACCACAAGGCCAGAAATCTGAGCCCGCTTGTGTTTGGGAGACAAACTGTAGTGAGACGCTGTGCTCACATGTGCTTCGGGTGCTAACTCCCTCCTCTCTGTGTGTGTGTTTGTGTTTGTGTGGTTTGTGTTGCTCAGAGTACATGTTGTACACAAATGGCATCCGGCTAATTTGTTCTTATTGTTACAAATTATGTTGTCGTACTTAAGCGTTGTAATGCTCCCAGTAACAATAACACGGCATCAGACTGGGGCCGGGGCTGGAGGTGCTGCGTGACGCCACTGCAGGCCTGGCTGGCTGGAGGCATTCCTCAGTGGGAATGGTTGGTTGGTTAAACACACTCTTGGCAGGTTATATGACGTGGCAGTTAAATTGCATTCAGCCGATTGCTAAAAATAACTAGTTGTTATTATGCTTCATCATAATTGCAGATTTGCGCAATGCTTTAATCCAGACAAAGAGGAGGTGATGGTATGCACTGTTAACTTTATAGGAATTACTAATGACCATACACTATTTAGAGAGGTTCAGTAGTAGCCACGTTTTAAAAAAAAGACACTCCGGTTATGTAAACATGAAAGCAATCTAACTGTCAAATATGGACGATTCGCCAGTAGCATATGCATCGAACTGGGATGCTCCACGTACCCCTCTAGCATTAGTTTTGCTCATGCACGTTGCCTCCAGTCGCGGTAGTAATTAAACAGGGGTGGAGGGAGAAATCAGGTGATTTAGTATAGAGCATGGGTTCCCAAACTCTATCAATGTGGGCCTCCCCTCTGAAAACAGTGACACCTCCGTGCCCTTTCTACTTTGAAAAAATTAGAGTGTTCAAAGCAGGCCCGGTCGCCTGAATACCGCAGCTAGGAATAATGGAATAGGACTCCGGTTCTATTTTGTGGGTTTTCTCTCTGAACTGGGGCCATGATTAAGAGGGACGGCCGGGGGCATTCGTATTGTGCCGCTAGAGGTGAAATTCTTGGACCGGCACAAGACGGACGAAAGAGAAAGCATTTGCCAAGAATGTTTTCATTAATCAAGAACGAAAGTCGGAGGTTCGAAGACGATCAGATACCGTCGTAGTTCCGACCATAAACGATGCCAACTAGCGATCCGGCGGTGTTATTCCCATCCCCGTCCGGGAAACCAAAGTCTTTGGTGAAATAAATGAAAATGAAAATGAAATAAACGTTTTTCCTTCTTTTTTGAATCAACCTTCCGCGCCTCCCCTCAAATTATTTGGCGCCCCCCAGGGGAGGCGCGCCTCACAGTTTGGGAACCTCTGGTATAGAGCAAAGTCTCTTTACGGAGTCAGGGGGGATGGAAGGGTCACATAAACTCAGGATTTCACCGCTGTTCGTTTCCGCTGTGAAACCAAAAGCGTTGATTTACGTATGCAAATTAATTTACGTGACGTACTTATCATGCATAGGTAGCTTAAATCACATAACAAAGTATTTTAACGCAAATCACAATCTTTTTCTAAATCTAACTGCGTAGTTTTGTTGTGTCCATGTGCGATGAGCTGCGAGTGAGAATGTGTTGATTCAACACGTCAGTCTCATGTCTCCCTTTTACGTCAATGTTAGCACATTTATGTTTGAATGGATTGCTGCTGTAAAGAACAGTGTCTCACGCAAACACACTTGAGCTGGGGATCAAACTGCCAACCTTGTGATTAAAGGACTACCCTGCTCTTCCCGTTGAGTCACAGCTGTCCCAAATGTAATGTGAAGGTACCCTGCTGAGTTTTTGATTAGTAGCAGTATTATGAAGTGATGTTTTCATCAGTGGGTCCCTAGTGGTCAAGAAGACTTCTAACTTGTAAATGTAGTTATAAAAACAACTTCAAATATTTAAAAATAAAAAAAATCAGCTGACGGAAGGGCACTCGAAATAACAGAATTTAGGGATACACTTCAAAATACTTCAACATGAATGCAAACAAAAACTCCACAGGGCACCTTTACAATTTCTACAAATCCATCACTGATGCAGCCAGTGAGAGAACAAGTATATTTCAGGAATGGTTCTTTTGATAATAATACCACAATTAATATTTACCTAATAGAAATCTATATCTGAATGACAAAAATACATCACTTAACAGATAGTTGAAGCTAGCAAATGTCCAGGTCTGGAGATGAGATGTAATGAGAGTCCTTATTTGTGTGTGTGTGTGTGTGTGAGATGAACACCAACCGAGACTTGTCATCAGGTGCTAGCTTGGTCCGGGCCTTGGTCCGGGCCTGTTTCGCCCTCTCAACACTGGATGACAACTGGCAACCGGCATCCTGAAACCCAGGAGTAGCGTTGAAAATGTCTCTGATTACAACCCATTATTAATTGTGAGAACAACTGGAGCAATCATTTTTCTTTTTTTGCCGGCGACAAAACCCAACTTTGGCCTTCTGTTATCTCCCTAATCCTATCTCATCCCTTTCCTGTCCACATTGGCTCAATATTAGAGCAGAAGACGGGAGGAAGGAGGGATAAGTGGGGAGTGAATAAGGGTCTGGGGACAGATTTAAGGGCCTGACTGGTGGTGGCCATGAGGGGGTTCCCCATGGATCAGTCTCAGGCCCAGGTGCAGGGTTTTAATGAAGATGGTGGAGTTAGAGAGAGGGGAATACATTTTGAATACCCCATCCTCATGTGAAGTTTCACTCAACGCCGTGGCCCTCTTTGACCCCGGATTAGTTTCCTCTTCCAGCTTTAGAAGCAGGATGCTGACCCCCGGCATCCCCCCCTCCGCTACCTGTACCCCCACAGATATCCCTGGTTCCCTGGGGACAGATAGTGTGATCGCGCCTGTTGTCTGGACTGAAGCCAGCTTGGACGTCACAACAGCGAAGGTGCCCATCTGGCAGGGCAGACAGGAAGCCTTGTCCTCTGTCCTGACCTTATCATCCTGTCCTTTGTAATACAGTACGTTCTCCGTGGCATGGTGCATATTTTTCTGTCTTTCATGTTTTTCTGTGCAATTTTCGAGAGCACATTTTTCTACTTTTCCGCTTTGTTTCGGTCTCTCATACATTATGAATGTCCACTCTCAAGGACTTAGTCAATTCTGCCCCTTTTCCAAATAAAAAAAACCCCTAAACAATCTAATAACAGCATTCACTCCATGTTATCTTTTCAAATGTAATGTCAGCAAAGTTTACATGATTGAGTTTTGCACATGTTGAATCTGTGTACTGCGTGTGAATGAATGAGCTTGGGAGTGTGTTTCAAAGTGTGTGAGGAGGAGCTCCAGGGTATTACCACTGTTTTTTCTAGAACGCTGCTTTGTTTGTTTTAGGACTAAATGTGTGTTAGTGAGCTCGGGCAACGGCTGGCTGCATGTCTTCCACTAATTATGCTTGAGCTGGCGATGTGAACCTTAGAGCATCCGCCTCCTTGAGATTTGGGGGAGATACATGTGTGTGTGTGTGTGTGTGTGTGTGTGTGTGGAGGGGGGGTTAAACTGGAGGTGGTGAAAGGGTGTTTGCAGGCTGTTAATTGGGCTGTGGTTGTGCACGCACCTTGTCTGCGGTTTCCCTCCGTCTTTCTCACTCTCTTCCTGGGGTTGTTTGTGCTGCCCGCCTGCGCTATCTGTCCTCATATCTTCGCTGGTTTCCTAACACCTGTTGATAAAAGACATCCTCACCTGTCAGCAGCCGCCACCCAGCCACTCATGAGCCTGATCCTCAGAAGAGCCCGAAACACTCCCTGAATGTGTTTCTGCCTCTATTTGTAGCTTTTGTCTTCTTCTCTCATGCTGTGTCCAAAATCCGACATGCATTCACTTCTATACTCACTATCCAGGAAGTTCTGTTATAAGACTGTAAAAATGAGCCAATCTGTAAAAGGAAAAAAAAAGTCTCTGTTTATGATGTTCCTGTTGTCGCACAATTAAAAATGCCAGATCAACTGTGGTTGGTGGTCCATCCATAAGAGATACCAACATATGTTTTTGTAATAAATAAATATTGTGAGCTAATATGTTGCAATTAAATTTCCCCCATGCAAGCAGTGGTGCTGTGTTTATGACTGTACGTTTGTTTGTATGTTTGTTTGTAGTTTTGTCTCCATTCAAGTTAATTGTTATTTATTCTTCATTGTGTGTATTCCTTTGGACAATTGTTGATTAGGACTTAAATTAATGACTACAACAACTACTACCATTAACCTTTTTGAAGCTGGATTCTCCCCCTCCCTCTTTTTCGTCTTTATCTCTTCTTGTCTTTTCTTTATATGGTGTCACGTTCTCCCGATGTGCTACTTCCTTTTTAAAAACAGATGCAGTACATTAAGAAGAAAAAGCCCTTAGAGACGTCATCTGATCTAAGATGGCCTTTTGTTAAGCAGAGTGCTGCCGGTGTATACCTAAATCAGCATGTGTGTGTGTGTGGGGGTGTGTTCCAGACAACGGTGTGTTAAAGACGTGTGTGTCACTAAGGTGAATGGAGGTGGCAGGGTGCTAACAGCTGGAGACAGGTTCCAAGGCAGTGAGGTTACAATTGGTGTTAATAGATTTCTTCCTAAAGAGCAGATCCCATTAAAAGGCAGCGACGGTCTCTTCTCATTCAGCGTTTTCCCCGCCTGTCTTCAGTGTTTCAGGATGTGTTCATGTGTCGACCACAGATTGATTGGACTTGTTTGCTCGCCAGCGTGGGACAAAACTGAATGAACCCAACTTCATCCAGCACCGTCATCAGGTCCAAAAATGTGTTTGTCCAATTATTTTTAAGACAATACAATACAATACTCGCGAAACGAATGACATTCCCATCAACCTCAGCTATACTTTGACTTTAGCGTTTATTCACAAATGTTAATACGCTAAAGCGCTAAATTAACCAGATAAATATAGTGGTGAACCTTTTGCATGCTAGCATTGTCATTATGAGCATATGAGCATGCTGACAGTAGCATTAACATACAGATTTGCTAGCATGGTTGACTTTTGATGTTACTACTAATTTGACAACATCAAGTAGAAAGATACACTATAACCAAGGTACTATCTATATACAGTACAACAGCTACCAGAGTGTATAGTAATATTGATATTGAAGTTTTCCCGAGTGCTATTTCTCATTTAGCTTGCTGCATAATATTTTGTACACTGTCTGTTGCATATCCAAACAGATGCACCATGAATTGTATTCTGTGATTTTCAAAACGTCTGGAATAGAGGCCATTCTACTGTATGGTGTCAGTGTTTCCTGCTGGCCTGCTCTCCTGTACTCCGGCACATCCAGGCTAACCTACAGCAACGACCTGTACCGCTGACACCCAGCAGCCTCTGGGAGTTGACAAATGGAAAAAGCCCTGAAGATGAATGAAGCACAATTACCCGAGGTAAAAAATGTTCCTAATGATTTATGTCTGGCTCAGGTTGCTTTATTTTCGCCTGGGTACTGTTCTCCAGGAGGACAGTGGTGGTGGTGCAAACCCTGGGGCTGCTCTGTGCTGATGCTCAGACAGCGAGCTGCAGACATTGACTAATGGGCTATGTGAGACCACCGCCATTGATATTTACCTCATTTGTCCTGGCCCGAACACTGTCTCAACAACGTCAAGGCTAGCCATCATTCTTGGAGGGGGGGTTGTTTCTTTTTCAAGCCTAGGTATGGGTGATGCCAGGGGCCCCCTCGCTCACTTCTTCTATAGGCCCACCCATCGGTGCCCCAGGGCAGAGGAGAGAGAGGGAGATGGTGAGAGGGGAGAAGGTCAGACTAAAAGCTCCAGGCATAGTGAAGAAACACACACTTCTCTATGTTTTTACTTGTCTGCTTGATGAACTATCATACTCACTACATGGTTGAGGGAGAAAAAAAGGACAGGTTTTTTCCCCTTTTTTCAATACTACACTCTTAGGTGTGATGGAAATAAATTGAAGTCATAAAACTCCCTCGAATATAGTTCAGCTGACGTCTTTAAACACCTGAAATCTGGGTTGACTTGAGGGCATTACCGCTGTTCATTCCGGATCCAGTACCCCTTATTTAATAAATCATAGCATGCTTTGGAATTACTGATACCATTCAGGATATATTTTGTTGCAGCATCTAAATAAACCAACAGAATAAATGTTGATTCAATGTAGCAGTTTTTGGACAATATTTATTTGTTTATCCAAAGGATCCCCATAGCATTACTATACCATTATTTCAGCTATTCAGTCTGTCTGCTGCATGCCAATGAATGCTTTTGCATATTTTTAAAAAGAATGCTGCCAAAACGCCTCTGTTCCTGGAAGTTGAATGCACCGTATTACTCTTGTGTATGCCAATAGCAATAACAATATAACCCTTCTGTGCCAATATATTTTATGTAACCACATGTTCTGATATTAATTATAAACCCAGGTGCCAGGGGAATTATACATATCATCACCTCTATAGATAGAAAAAAAAAGTGATATTGTCTATATCAATTTCAGGTCCATAAAGAAGTAAATTTGTGCAAAAAGTGTAACTTTCCTCACGTTTTTCTGTCATTGAGCATTCATTGAGGCCACATGCACATTTGGCCTCATGCACATGAAGCATCTTTCTCCCTTTGTCTCTTTTTTTCCAGACACACACAGTGTTTGTTGGCAATCAGGAAAAGGCAACCACTCTACTTGGAGCCCTAAGGCCATGTGCAAGTTCTCACTGCTTTTTAAAAAAATATATGATTTATTACCGCTTTGATATCTTGGCACAGTGCGTGTGAGAGTTATGAGATTTGAAACACTTGTGTACAGAGTATAAATCTATTCTCTGATTACAAACCTCTAGCCCAGGTGGTCTCCCTCATGCTCCAGAGTCCAGACAATGACTTAACTACAGTACCATCATGAAAAATATGACCCCTAGTTACAGTGGTAATGTCCCTTTCTCTCCCTCTCTCCCCCACTGGATAACAAATGGCCAGAGAGGTATATTTATCAAGCTCAGATTAATTGCAAAATAAAGTGTAGTCATTTTAAATAAGCTTGGCACATTCGGGGAAGCTCCTCACAGGTGGTACTAATTTGTCTGTTAAATGAAAATAATCATTTCATTGAAAAATGGCTCCCTTGAGTGTCAACAGAGGTGTGGCAAATCATATAACTGATTTTTCAATTGAAACCATTAACCATAGCAGTTGTTATTATGATAAATCATGCAGGAAACCTACAAAGGCCCAGCTCAGTGGTTCACAATTAATGAATATTACCCAGTTTAACCTTGTGTGATGTATGTCGTGTTTGGTAATCATAATACTTGAATACTTAAACACAGATCAGGTTTCTCAGTGTGTTCTTAACACAGTGAAGTAGTGAAGAAGTCTATGAGAAAATGGTCCTACTTCTCTCTTGATGTATTATCTCAGTAAACATTATAAACATGAGTTTATGGTCTCAATCTCTAGTTTCAAGTCTTCTTCAATCCAGCATGATGTTCATTTAGTACATGATGGTCCATTTAGAGTCCAACTGACCAGAAAGCAGGGGATGCTTTAGAGCTTTGTGATAGACACTGCTGTTGGATCGCTACAACGCTACAAATGCAGTGAGGTACTCAGATCGCTTTACGACTTGGCTGTAAAGTTGACTTTGATATAAGGAAGCTGATTTTGTTAACAGCTTTACACCAGAATCCAAATGGATCCAGATGCAGCAAGGTTGCTGTTCTGCTGCTTGTGTTCATCAGATCCACACGTCGCGCCACATCGGCCAAAATGCAGAACTTGAGGCTTCAAAAATGTAACAGTCCACAAACCAATCGGTGACGTCACGTAAATTGTAACTAATGCTTAATGCAATCACTTACAGGACAAATAATTAAATTAAATGGATTGCTGGATTTATATCCTCCTCCAGCCCGACCACCGCTTTGTGTTTTTAATTAGCTCTTTAGTTCATCAATAAGAGGATTTCCTTTCTTAAATAGTATTTAACCTTTATTCAACTAAGAGGGACACTACCTCCTTAATACGAGAGGTCTGGCCAACATAGCAGATACAGTATACACACACTGTAGTCATCTTAAACGTGGATAGACATGACATGACGTATATACATCCAAGTGTCATTGTCCAATCAATCCCTCCAAGTGCCCAAGGGGCCCAGTAATGACTGAGATAACCTGGAGCACTTCTCTTTGATATGTCCACACACACACACACACACACACACACACACACACACACACACACACACACACACACACGCACACACACACACACACACACACACACACACACACACAGGGTCTACAAAAGCAGTCCCATATGCTCACATGCATGTACAGACACATGCATTTCCAAAATGTTACACAGATGCTCTCTATAGAAACACACAGTCCCACCAACACACTCACAAGCTGTGTCATAGCAGTATGTTTCAATCACAGGTCCTGTGAGGATCTGGATTGTTCGGGGACTGATAGGAGGATGTGGAAATGAGGGTGGAGGGCCGCTCCGACCCTTTCATCTGCAGGCCCTGTTCCTCTTCACTCGCCCTGCCATTCGTCTGGGGAGATGCCTGTCACAAATTCCTGCCCTGCATGTCAGAGACACCCGTTTCCCTGTGCAGCCCCGTGGACGGCCTTATGGACACGACCCAATGGTACACTCACTTTGTAGGAGCCAGAGCTGACATCTGGACCGCAGAGACAAAGGTGAAACATGGGAGCGCACTGATGCATTCTGGGTAACGTGTCTCATTTCTCAGGAGGCGCGGTCGTGTGGGGAATGTATGTCTTGAAACAGGTTTGGAAACTTTTTATGGATACAAGTTGACGCAATAATCACGGTGGCAGCTGAAAAAAACTCATCTCCACTTTCCTTTTGTTGCTACACAGGTTCTCACTGATCTTCCTCTTCCTTTTTTCCACCTCCACTCTCACTTTTCTCCTCACTCAGCCTCCTCGTTTCCCCTGTGTTTACTGGGGATCAAGCAGTGTGATAGTTAGATATGACCTCTCCAGTCCCATGAAGTGTTTCTATTGCTGGGACTGATGTCTGTAGGCCACTTTGCATTCAACACGCCAGACTTCCAGCTGAAAAGCAGCCACTGTTTAGCTGCATAGATAAATATTGGCTATGCAGTTCACACGGAGCTGTCGGTGCTGTCCTTCTTGTTAAAGAGGCACTGCACACGTCAATGTGGTTTGAAACTGTGAACTAAACAAATGGCTTTGCTGTCATCAGACCCATCAGTGCTGGTGATAATAATGACATTTCATGGATGAAAGGCCAGGGCTGAGATAGAGGGATTAGCTCAGATTAAGATCATTAATCTGATTAAACAACATCCCTAGCCTCTTCCCACCACGTCTATAGTTTTTGCTCATCTACTGTTTTAAGTTGGCGTAACTGTTTCAATCTCCACACACCAATGCTAGGATCATTGACTGTATGGAATAAGTGGACATAGTCATCCTGACATCACTCATTGGTTTGTGAACTACGGTTTTGAAGCCTCACGTTTGTCAATATGGCCGTTGCTATCATGAATTTTGGCCATCGCAATCTTGGAATTTTTTCAACCGGCGAAAGAAGTGACCATATTAGGACTGTGGAGGAGCGACGGGTGGATCTGACGTACACAAGCGGCTGAGTAGGACCCCCAACAGCGCCCTTACTGGATTTGGATCAATCTGGGTTCTGGAGTGAATCTGTTAACAAAGTTCATAATTTAAGGGTCAATTTTACAGCTAAGTGTTAAAGTCATCTTGATAGCTAATTGCATTGGTAGCATGACAGTGATGGTAATGAGGCCACGGCAGAGACCTGTCAATCACAATGTAGCCCCGCCCTAAAGCATCCCCTGCTTATGGTTTAATTCTCTGAATGGACCATAAGAAAAATACTTGAAACTAGAGATTTAGACCATAAACTCATGTTTACGATGTTTTATTGAGAAAATAAATCATGCGAGAAGTAGGCCCTTTTTCTCACAGACTTCCATGTAATCAGACTTATTTTTGCAACCAGTGAGGATGCAAGTTTTAGGCACTTCAGTCTTGGCTTCACCTTTCAGAAGTCGAGGTTGCTGTCTGGTGAAGATAGAGTCAACCAGCTGGGACAAATCTACATGATGAAATATGTATTCTATATATATAATAACATTGGCTTTCTTAAGAGTGTGTGGATTATTACATTTTAATAATTTAGCAGCTGGCTTGTCAGTTAGCTAATGTTAGCTTGCATATTCCAGCATGCTGTCATGCTACACTGGTTACAGTAATTGAGCAGAACTGTGGGTTGGTGGCCAGTGACATTTTTTGTAATTTGTGGTATGAAAAACAATAAATTCATCAAATTCAGTGCCCCATGTCTCCCTTCCAAACGTAGCTGTCATGTGTCGATGCTTTTCATTATACGGTCGTAGATATGGTTTTATGCAGCAGACATCAGTTAAGTGAAGCTTTAAATATTGTGTGATTTTTTGTGAACTTTTCATGTGGGTTGGAAAATTGACCAATGTTTCTCTCATTCCATTTGTACAGCACCTGCAACACTCCTAGCCGAAAAAAACACCTCTCGCCCCGAGGGAAACTGTCTCAGTTCCTGTGCAAATAAATAACAGCACATGCAGTCAAGACAAAACAGCAATTATCCAGGAGGGAGAGAGAGAGAGAGAGAGAGAGAGAGAGAGAGAGAGAGAGAGAGAGAGAGAGAAAATGTTGTTCACACTAATATTTTCATGTTCACCACTGCTCTGTCTTTACATGCCCCCTGCCTCTGTTCCTGTGGTGTAGATGGTGGTTTGCTCCTGCTGATAAATGTGCTGTACACTTCTCCATCCAGTTTGCTGTGTTTGAATACATACTGTTTAACACTTTGATGATCATATGGTCTTTATGGACTGATCCTTCAGCGAGAGGCTGCCATTATCCCAAAAGACAACAAGCGTTCATTTGGAGTTGTGTTGACACTAAAGTCTGAGCTGAAAACCATGTCTGTGCAGTTGTTTCAGGCTCTATCCTACTAAGTAGTGCGGCCTGCAGATGCAGGCATGTTTCTCTACAAACACCAGTCTGTGCATAAAATATGTCTTAAGCCTGGCTGACAGCACAATTTGATTCTTGAAGATGCCTCGCATGGAAGCCTCTCCACCCTGTTTTAAGTAATAAGAGATTACAGGTAATCTCCTGGTAATGGCAGGTTGGCATTCCACAGAGACAGGAGCATCTGAGGCATTTTGGGGGATGTTGTTTTTGAACTAAAAGCCTCTTAATCCTTTTTTCAACGTATTAATTTGTTCATTGATCAGAGCAGAAAGGATCTATACTAACTCAACAAGATCGGGGGGAAAAGGTTTGTGCTGTTCCGTCTGTTTCCACATGTGAGGATGTGTGTGTGGGTGTGCATGTGTTTACACAGATGTGTGTGTCGACGTGCAAGCATGTGTCCACATGCTTCACGGACATGCATCCATGTACATGCCACTGAGGCTCATGGGTACTGTAGTGCTAAATGCTCTCATTTGTTTCCAGAATCATTCCGACGTATTTCACAATGATGCCTTTTTTAGTTTCTTTGTAAACTTGTTGCACTTAAAACTACATGACATAAGTGTCTCCTGTCAGCAACCATTCCTGTGAAACAACCAATTACCATTTTTCCCTCACCCTGCTATGTAATTTCCACTTCCTGCAACAGGTGGGTGACATGTTTTTAAAGTCCAATGTAGTGATTTGATTTAAATGGCATATTGCTGGAAAGACTGTAATAATAGCCGCTATCATTTGTTTTGGTAATTCACAGGCATGGTGGCTTATGATGATATGGTATCTATTAAACGTGTGTGTGTGTGTGTGTGTGTGTGTGTGTGTGTGTGTGTGTTTTCCACCTCATTTTCACTCTGCCATCTCACAGCCTGATCTGTTGCAGATCTTTCACTGTGAAGCCTTCAGCTGCGACCTTGGAGGGAATACATATAACGGTGTAACAGTGTGATTCATCCGGCTGCACCTTCTGAGAAACATTATTGAGTTGCTCTCTTCCGTGCCCAATAATGTTTTTCTGGAGGGGAAGCTGAGCTTTCCTCTGGCGTCCTCTGTGGTCTCTGTGAGTGTTTGTGTTGTGTGCTTTTAGACTCATGCTGGTGTGTACGCTCTTGCAGGCAGATGTGAAAGATGGATTTACTTGTTCTGCTGCCAAATCACAGTTGTCTTTTCAAAGCCCCTGACCCAGAGATAAATTGCCGCCTGCAGCAAATTTAACTCCTTTTACTTTGATTACAGTTACTACTTGCTCTCTGCAAATAAACCGGAATGGCAAAGATGGAGTGCATACCAACCCGAATGATCTGTACACTAAAAAAAAAAATATATATATATATCGCTGGTTGTTTTAAAAAAGGCTTTTTGAGGTGTTACAATTTTTCAGATATGTAAAATAAACAATTGCATTTGTTTCCAGATTAGGTGAAACTTGATTAAAATATATATTTTTTTAAAGTGAAAGGATTAAAAAAAAAAAGGATTTAACACCACTTTTTGCAGTGTTTTTTTTTTGGCGTACCCACAGACCAAATGATCCCAGATGAATAACCCCTGTATGCGGGCTCCTCGCAGGAAAACCATGATAAAGTTCTCAAATTAAAACATTGCATTGGCAACCTGTTTATTCTATTGGAGCATTTTCATATAAGACAGCCAAGAGCAGCAGTGGAGGGGCTTTCCATTGCGATTCGGTAAATATGCAGTGTAGTCTCTGTGTTATTCACCTGAAAGGTCATAAAGCAGCGCATCCGATCGCCGCTCAGCCCTGTGCTGATTGGCTGCCTGCCTGCCCTGCTCCTCATTGTTGTGTGCTTACACTGAGTGGTAGGTTGCACTGATTTGCTGTCTGGAGAAGATTTAGATCTGTCACACACATGCACACGGTGGTTTTAAGGCAGCAGGGGTTATGGGCTTATGTAGAGGAGAAGTGAAAATTCTTGTTTGGGAGATCTGCTGAGGCTTAAGTTTCCCCATCGCACATGTCACAGTGGAAAAAACTCAGCGGAGGAGGTGGGGATCGAAGCGTCAATCCCACACTAGGCTCAGGGTAAACACAGAGGTATTCAATGACCCAAAGAGTCCTCGCTGGCTTTCTTTTAGCCCAGCTTGTGTTTCTTGCTTGTGTCGCTCTGAATTGTAACGTTGCCACGCAACTATTCATCCGACGCTCGCAGTAACATACCTGAGTATTTTTCACGACGTAAAAGCCAGCGGATGATAAGCTTTCACATTCATGGTTGACTGTGACTAAGCTGCAAAACCTCAACTTATTGTAAATCACCCTATGAAATTAGACCCTACGGCTAATGTTAATCTCAGTTAAAAGAAACACGTACACTTTGAAGTGCAGCTAATGACAATGTAAATAATGTACAAAACGTTATTATAAAAAAACATTTGCAGCAAGGGATTTGAACCAAAATGAAGGTGGAAAAAAACCCTAAAGTGGCATGCATTGTTGGAGATCTTCGATATATAATATAAAACACAGAATGAACAGGTTGCACGCATGCAAAGACAGAATACAGAGAAGGATTCCTTCCACGTCGGTAATATACAGCACTAAAAACAGTGTCTCGCTGCTCCGGGAAAAGATTCCAGGTTTGTTTGGAGAGCGCTGCAGATACACAGGAACATGCATTACAAAGCAGGAGCACTTGAGTGACTAAGCTGGATGTCATCGTCTGAGAGAGAGAGAGAGACAGCAAGAGAGAGAGAGAGAGAGAGAGAGAGAGAGAGAGACTGCAGGGGCCTGTAACAACAGAGGGAGCAACACTCAACTCACCACCGACTGTCATCTGAAATGGCTGCGTGTGTCAACACCTCCAAGAATCACTGTTCCTACATCAGTGTGTGTGTGTGTGTGTGTGTAATGAGTGTCGTCGTCTGAGTGTACAGCTCCAGCAGCAGTGAGGGGTCTGAAGGATATAAATCAGTATGTTTTGCTGAGGTGTGTCATCATCTGTGATCCTTTTATATCTGTGAGAACAGATGTGCATGTGAGTTGCGTGAATGTGTTTGTACGTAACCTTAAAGAATGTACTCTTGTATAAATTATTATCGGTTGCGATTGTGTTAAGAACAAAATAGGAAGTATATTAGGAAATAATAATATACCTTGCAGTATAGCTTTTAGGTTGTCGTTCTTATCCCTCATTATAATAAATACACTGTGTAACAGCTTGTTCCACGTCTTTATTGATGGTATTTGATGTCGTGATTTTATAGATGATTCCCCACAACGATCCGGACTTATTTAGTACCATTCAAAACCTGAATCTCCACTAGAATTTAGTATAGTAGTAGGCTACTATAGTATTTGGGGTTTGAAAGAAGTTTGGCTGAACAGAGTTTGTAATGACTGAACCACCAGCAGGCCGATGTTTGAGGAATAGTTTGATAGTTTGGTAAACGAAGATCGATACCGCTCTTACTTACGTGCATGACATACAAAGCTACAGCCAAGAGATGGTTAGCCCAGCTTAGCCTGGTGCTATCATTATGTTACAAAGTGAATGTTTATGTAGTTTAGAAAATGTTGAGTCATCTGCCAATCGGCAGTTCAGTCCTGGCACTTGTCAAAGTGTCCTTGGGAAAGATAATAAAGCACATGGCCCCAGAAGGCTGTGCCATCATCAGTGTGTGAATGTGATCCTGATGGATCTAATCTAAATCTCATTCAACTACACATTCAGGTCCTTTGTGTGTGTGTGTGTGTGGTAGTGTAAAGTGCTTTTAGTGTCCAGAAGACATACACACGCAGGTTTGCTTTTGAGTTGAGTTATAAAAAGAGACTCCGAAGAGTTGCCCTCCTTGTTTCCTCATTCAGTGTCGTATCAGTTTCTCACACTTGCTTCCTCCGTCTCTCTTATGGCTTCATCATTTCTTTTCAACACAGGGTGCATCTCATTATTTCTGCCAAGGGAACATTGCTGTCATCAAGAGAGACTCTTCCCATGTTGTGACTCCCAAACCAAATGAGCAGAGGCAAACGCAATGAGACAAAGACAGCAGTTGGATGTGAACAAAGTAATCTATTTGCTAGCTTTCTTATTTTGAAGAGATAGAGCTGCCTTATTGTTGTCCGAGCAGAAATTGACCTCCAGCAGCAGATCCTGTTGGAAAATTAACTTTTCATCTGAAAGAAAAACACACAGAGGATTCAAAGTCCTCTACACCCCATTTAATGCTACCAAAGCTTTAAAACGTCAGCCACTCATGAGATTATTTGATGCTGGGCGAGTGGAGGTGATGCTGAGATCAGCCTTTGGCATGCTTTGGCCCTGCAGGTCAAACAGAGTTGAGCCAAGCAACACGAGAGCAGAATGACCCAGAACGTGCTGCACACGGGCTTTCTCAGGTGAGTTGGCGAGGTGGGCGATCTCCGTCTCCTGCCAGTGGAGGGCCCGGCAGTGGTGGGAGCGGTGCTGGTATTAGTGGGAGCCCTGGTTCTGGGAATGAGGTCATCGCACAGGGAGTCCGGCGTTCCCCCTCGGCTGTCGGGCCCTGAGGCTCCCTCACATCTGTGTGCTGTCTGACCCAGCGGCAGGCAGCTGCTCCCTCTCATTATACCCCCTAATGGATGGATCCGTTTCCCTCTGACCTCATCCTGCCTCCGCAACAACATCCCTCCGTCGCTCCGTCCTGATACCCCTTCATCCAGGCACAGACCCCCTTTTCTTCCATGTCTGAAGCGCTGAGCAGGCACAACTTGGCCTGCAGTGGAAACAAGGCTTTAGATTACAGCCCACAAATGGCAGCATAATCGTTTGGTATATATGGTGTACCAGTAATAGACCCGTTGAGTACCTCTACGTAAGTACAATGGAGGAATCGAAGAGGGGTTAACAACGTGGTATTATAGAGTTTTAATATTTTTTTTAAAATGTGATCAATCCTGGGGAACTGTAACATAGTCATGGCATTCAATGTTGTGTTGACATGACAATCAAAACGGACCTTACAGAATGCTTAGATGAGCTTTTTTAGTCCAAACCAAGAAGTTTATTGGACAAATAAGATTCAAGGATCATCTACATAAACCAAGCAAGTCATACTTTAATGTAGGGAACATACATACATAACATAAAAAACATCATAACATGAAATAATTGCTAACACACAAAAAAATTGCAAATATGCTACTGTAAAACTAGAAAATTTGCTACTTTACTGCCCGATCACTAAACACCCATAAGATGACAATCTGGCCCATATAAATTTAACCAACAATAACCAATTTAACCAATTATAAAGGTTAAATAACTTTTTTTCTCAGAATATTGCCCACCTCTCTCGGCTCCGTATTTTTTTTCCTACAGTGACTCTAATACACCGTCGTACACATCTCCTCCATTCATTCAAAGTTGTCTTTTTTGCCCTCTTCATCGTTAAAAGTAAGTTTCAATGAACGTCACATCGCCTTCATGTCCCCATTCCTTTAGGATCTCTCCACAGTTATCCATAGCTGGAGTGTTTCCACCTATAGTGGCTGTACACGTCTCTGTTAGCATCAGCATTTATCTGGTGAGTATTAAAAGGGGAAAGAAAAATGGAGCCGTGTTCACTTCCCAGCTCTCCACCTGTGTTTGCCATGGAGTAAACAGGAGCTGTTGTCACGAGGGGAAGACAGCTTGCGGTTTTACTCTTTGGAATTGAATTTCAAGTTCTCTCTTCTCTTTTGATTTCACTACAGACGGCAAAGCGAGCTATCAACGTGGCCTCCCATGGCGGCTTCTCGTGGGGAGGCGTGATGGATGGAATCAGTAATGCCTCGGCGTACCCCAGATATTTGTCTTTATCATTAGCAAAGGCCTGCTGCGTTTGAAGCGCCGTCTGTGAAGGCCAGCTCGGACCATTTACAGGCAGGGGGGGCTCATCTCCTCTCATCATGTCTCCTCTCCGGTCTTTTCAGATACGCTGAGATGCAGATTGAGGAATTGCTCTTTTATCGTTGCGTCTATTACCCAGCGACCCTGGTTCATCGCTCCCATTGGTTAGCCGCAGCCCAGCAGACCTGTCAATCAACAAGTGTGGCCGTGTTGGGCATGCCTGGTGATCAATGGCTGGAGGAGCAGACCAAGAGAGAGGGAGAAAAAGAAAGATGAAGAAAGAAGCAGATAGAGAGAATGTGAATGTGGAGCCGGTGATAATCTCCTCTGCAGATGGGGGGAAGTGAAACAAAAAAAGAAAAAGAGAAAATGGGCGGTCTTATGGGCCTTGTGATGATCCATGGGAGATCTTGAATGCATTTCAGTGATGCAATTCTTGGTATACTTGAGTGTGCGGAGGGTGGGGGTGTGTGGGGCAGACAGAAAACGTCCAAAATAAAAGCGCAGCGGCAAAACATTTGGTTGCCAGGCAACAGGGCTTCAAGCAACGGTAGTATTGAGTTATGAAGAATGGTGGTGCATGACTCGACTTCCCCGATCCAGTTTCAGGACGGTGTCAGGGCGGGGTTCTTGTGTGTGTGTGTGCGTGTGTGTGTGTGGGGGGGGGGGGGCACAAAGACGGAGAAATGTCTCCACCTGTCCTGATTCGTCAGGGTGCTGAACAATGACATTGGCCGCTGCAGACTTTGTCTCCAGGGGCTCGACCCTGGCTTATCATCAGGGGCTCTCAGACTGGGCTAAGCTTTAGAGGTCTCTTGTTAGTTTTGAGCTCCGTCCAAGTCATTTACACAGCATGTAATCTAAAGATGAGCTCATTATGTTGTCTTATCACATATCTGTGAGGCGGTTCAATGGCTGAGAGGCTTAAGACAGAAAGTTGGAAAGTAAGGAAATAAAGGACGTGTGAGCCGGTCACACGAGGAGGGCTAGACTGTTTTTCTTTTTTTAGGGGGCCAGGGATTTTTTGGGGGAGTGATAGCAGTTCAACAGTAGATGCCACATAGAAGTGGGGTACATCTTCTGAATGCTGGGTACCTAAGGATTGATTTGAGATGCAGCTCAGTGGTGTTTGTCAAGTTGTTCTGGGCATAAAACAGGAGAAAAAAAATGTATTATATAAATAAATAAATAAACTGTGAAAGGGTTCCCTGTGAAAATCCCTCTCCAAAACGTAGCCTAAGTTAAAGTAGAAATCCGGTCATTTTTGACCCCATTTCCGTTGTCCTCAGGGTCATCCCGACTTATTAGAAGCAAAAAACCCGACAAAAATTGACGTTGCCTAGCCCGAGATCTGTACCTGCCTGGCAGCCTTCCAGACTCGCTCCAATGCTAACCCATTGGGGCACGTTATATCTGCTTTCCTGGGCCTCAGAAAACAATTCCAAGACCTATGCAACACAGGTTGGGTCCGTACGAGACACCACGGCGCTCGTTTAGCTCAAATAGTGTTGCAAAACGAAATAAATATGTGTGTTTTAGCATGAAGTTACTCACCTCAAATCACCCCGTAGACATTAGCAGTAGATAGCGGAGCGCCTGTCGTCCCTCCCAGTCACCGCAGAAACGAAAACGTTTTCCTCGTAGCTTTGATTTTGTATCCATAAAGAAACGACCGAGCTGTGCAGTCGTCCTGTCCGTAATAAATCCAGGAAGCTGTCATGTCCATATGTATGACTATGTTACACATAGCAACGATGTTACACATAGCAACGATAGCTTCAGCTAGTAACGTGCCGGGCGCTCGTCCGTCCGTCCCAGTCACCACAGAAAACGTTTTCCTCGTAGTTTTGATTTTGTATCCATAAAGAATTGATCAAGCAGTGCAGTCGTCATGTCCGTAATAAATCCATGAAGCTGTTACGTCCATATGTATGACTGTTACAACATAGCAACGATAGCTTCAGCTAGTAACGTGCCGGGCGCTCGTCCGTCCCACTCACCGCAGAAACGAAGACGTTTTCCTCGTAGATTTTGTATCCATAAAGAAACGATCGAGCTGCGCAGTCGTCCTGTCCGTAATAAATCCATGAAGCTTTTATGTCCATATGTATGACTATGTTACAACATAGCAACGACTGCTTACAGCTAAACAGTAGCCTGGAGCCAAAACAATGCAAGTCTCGCGCAAGTTCCCGTCTGCCGTCCTCACTCTGGAGCTGTTTTCAAGCCAGTACAGTTGAAAATCTTGGACAGTCGCGCGAGGGTCACTTTGATCTCACTCTGTTGATGAGAGACTGCAGTCTGCACACGCGACACGCGACTCCCACTTGTGCTGTCAACACAACTAGCCTACTGAGACTGCGCGAGGTTTGTTGTCTTTGTAGCAGGTTCAACTGTCACACAGGCTAAGCAATCTTACTATGTAGGCTAGCGCTAGTTACACTGTCATATGGACATGACGGCACTGCTCGATGGAAAGAAGTTTGTCACTGTATTGGCTTGAAAACAGCTCCAGAGTGAGGACGTCGGGAGACGGGAACTTGCACGAGACTTGCATTGTTTTGGCTCCAGGCTACTGTTTAGCTGTAAGCAGTCGTTGCTATGTTGTAACATAGTCATACATATGGACATAACAGCTTCATGGATTTATTACGGACAGGACGACTGCGCAGCTCGATCGTTTCTTTATGGATACAAAATCTACGAGGAAAACGTTTTTGTTTCTGCGGTGAGTGGGACGGACGAGCGCCCAGCACGTTACTAGTTGAAGCTATCGTTGCTATGTTGTAACAGTCATACATATGGACGTAACAGCTTCATGGATTTATTACGGACAGGACGACTGCACAGCTCGGTCGTTTCTTTATGGATACAAAATCAAAACTACGAGGAAAACGTTTTCGTTTCTGCGGTGACTGGGAGGGACGACAGGCGCTCCGCTATCTACTGCTAATGTCTACGGGGTGATTTGAGGTGAGTAACTTCATGCTAAAACACACATATTTATGTCGTTTTGCCACACTATTTGAGCTAAACGAGCACCGTGGTGTCTCGGACGGACCCAACCTGTGTTGCATAGGTCTTGGAATTGTTTTCTGAGGCCCAGGAAAGCAGATATAACGTGCCCCAATGGGTTAGCATTGGAGCGAGTCTGGAAGGCTGCCAGGCAGGTACAGATCTCGGGCTAGGCAACGTCAATTTTTGTCGGGTTTTTTGCTTCTAATAAGTCGGGATGACCTTGAGGACAACGACAATGGGGTAAAAAATGACCGGATTTCTCCTTTAAGAGCGTTATTCAGCACCCTTCCCGACATGAGGGCATGGTACCAATGGGTTCATCAGGTTGTCCGGGTTGATATGATACCAGTATCTTCACTCTATTAGGACTGAACCCGTTACAGCCTCTCAGACACATGGTCTGCAGAAAAAGTGAGTGTCATTACAAACCGTCCTCCCCAACATATCGGCCGTCTGTGCATGTAACTTATTACAACCCGTATTTATGTTTATTGATAGAAGGCCACCTTGAGACAAATCAACTCACTACATTTGATTTGATTGGTTGTAGTAAGTCCGTGATAACAGATAGTAGATATGATTCATCCAATAACCAATGACCATAAAAGTCCAAATATGGACCTCCGTTCACTGGCTTGAAAAAATCCAAGATGGCGACAGCCAAGAGTACCATGACCTGGATGATTGAGACACTACATTTCACTACATTTTACTACACAAATGCATAGTCATTTTTTTATCTTAATTTTGCTTTTTTTTTTTTTTAGAAACACTTGAACCTCTTTGGGCCTCAAACTATGATCGTAGTTTATATGGGAAATGTGTTTTTATTCACAGAACTGCTATTTTCTTCATTCTTATATTTCACTTTCCTTCTTCCTCCTACTGTGTGTATGTGTGTGTGTGTGTGTGTGTGTGTGTGTGTGTGTGTGTGTGTGTGCGGGTGTGTGTGTGTGTGTGTGTGTGGCCATGCAAGGTGTATCTGTCAGTCAGTTAATTTGTCAAATCCATCAGCTCCTCACACAGAGGCCGAGAGCAGACAAGGCCGTTATGGTACACGATGCTTCTGACAGTTCATCCCCTCTGACCCCGGGTCAGTGGGAGCATCAAGCTCCAACTCCCATCAACTCTGGCCAATTCTCCTCACTTACACTTCATTTGCCATTCAAGTATTTCCTTTTACAGAAGCTACCATATCACATATTCCCCTCACCCGAGCCTGAGCCACAGTATCAGATGTAGTACTGTGCGGTTCTAGCCTCAGGCCATCTGGCTCCAACCAGGTAGCAACAGCGGAGGCAGGGAGTGGGCAGAGGATGCCTTGGATGAACAGCTGAAAACCACTTCCTCAAATAAGAGGCTGAGCCTTCCAAACACAGTATACACTCTTCTGCTGATTACAGTGAGCATGCACACCAGATGGGTGCATGAGTCGTGTACAAGGCAGCCAGTCTTCATGTTATTTTCTGGAATTTAGCTTGTAACATGTTCTTTTTCCTTCCGCTAAGCCTCTAAATGACAGTGTCTCATGGAGCAACACTGACGAAGAACCAAATGTTTGCTGCTTGTTGGTGTTTTGTTCAACATAGCTAAATAATAATTACAATTATGTTTGAGATCCCCCTGTCCGCTCCGTCTTTGTGTGTTTGCCTAAACATGTTGTATGTGGTGAACAGGGCGTACAGCTGGGGATTACATTCACGTGTGTGTGCTTTTCAATGTCTGTGCAGCCTATAGATATGTGTGGTTGGATTATTAGTTGTCAAAGGCAGATATAATAATAGCAATAATATCTATTTTGTTTTGTCCTGCATTAGTGATATTTTGTATAAATGTATTTACATACTACTTATATTCTAAATACTTCCCTATGCTTATACAAAAGGGAAGAATGTTTAGGAACACACCACAAATTAATAATTGCAACTAATGGCTACTTTAAGTTTTCATTAGGGTTTTTTCCCCATTAACATTTGAATTCATGAATCTGTAATTTCCTGTAATTACCTGTTTATTGGAAAGAACTACATTAAAAAAGGAAAGATGTATTTGAGTTTAGGTGGAGCCAGCAACTGCGTAGAGGGATGACTAGGGCTGTGTCTTAAATCACTCACTACTCACAATAGTGTCCACTCCATAGTGCGTATCTTCATGTTGCAATGCCGTCATCCCACAATTCATCTTGAAAAGTAGTGTACAACCTATGGTTACTAACCGAGCGTTACGTACCATCATGCATTGTGTTGAAGGAAATATGACAGACGGATGAGAGCAGAGAGAGCAGCGAGATTGAGACACATCCATGAATATAATATTAAATGTGAGCAGAGCGCTGCATCATAACACAGAGTAAAAAATACTTAATAAATTTGTAAAACACGTGTATTGCCTTCACATTGACAACGTTTTGCAGCGTATCGCTCCTTTTGTTCCTCCCTTTGACAATAAATGTTAGAGACATAAACGCAGCATCACTGCTTACCAGGGGAACTTCAATTAGCTTAAATTATGTATTAATTACAAAACATATCTCAGTATTTATAATGGATGTTCCCCCAGCTACCTCTGATCTGACATGTTTTAGTTGTTGTGTAGAGTGATGTTGTTAACGGCGCAGAGAAAAATGGCCATTTGATTTATAGTTGATCTCACTATATAATCCTCTCCATAGAACTCCCCAGATGAGTGGAGTAAGTGATTTCGAACACAACCTGGAACAAGGGTGAGAACTGCACCTCGAACAATGAAAGAAATAGTCCAGCACATGAACCCCAGTAAAACCACAATGTACCTTTTCCCCCTTATTTGTTCTGTGTACAGATGAAACTAAAGAGATTCAATGTGTTGGTGACCTTTAGTGGTGCACATGGTGGGAATGTGCCCTTACAATATTATAATTACAGTGTTATGTAATCTTAAATTTGCCATGGTTTATTTATTTATTTATTTTTTGGAGGGTTTCAAAGTTTTTTGTAATTGAAGGGGAAAATTCAAAGAAAATATTAACACAGGTGAGAATATCTCTATTGAATGGGACATTGGGTCAGAGTGTGCACTCAGGCAGCATGGCACACAGCAGAACGTTTCATAATAGAAATGATGTTGATGTTGATGATGACAACTCACAGTTCCTTCCTTCTTTGAGTTTGTGGGTGTCTGGACGATGTCAGTGTCAGGCAGCAGACTTAGACCTCGCTGTGCTGACAGCATGGGCCCTTGTCTGATAAGACAAGCCTGCTGCTCGCCTGTGCGGCCCTGTGTCGCTCTCCTGCCAACTGCTGCCGCTCTTACTCTGGGATAGTTTCAGCTGCCTTCCATAGATATTATCTTCCCAACATTTCCTGCTACGAATGCAAACATGTGAATCCACCTGAGCTATATTTACAACTGTCCCTATTGAAGGCTGTATAGTCTGTCAAAGTGGCTTCAAAACTCAAATTTGAATTCAAAAATGAAATCAAAATTTCATTCAGGAGTCATTCACTTTATTATTAACCCCTACAACAAGAGCAATGTTATGAGTTGCACCCATATGTATAGGAGAAGTGAACATAGTTATCTTGACGTTACTTATCGGTTTGTGGACTACAGTTTTGATTGGGACCATCATTTACTAAATTAACATCATGCTGTATTGAAGAAGACTTGAAACTAGTGATCAAAAACATCGTTAGTTTCTTCCATACAATCAGACTTCTTTCTGCAACCAGAGGAGTCGCCCCCTGATGGCCAGCAGAGAGAATGCATGTTTAAGGCACTTTAGAATTACTTCACTTTTCAGGACTGCAGTTGCTGCCTTGTAACTTCCCAAATCCCCACTCTGGTTATCTTCTCACAGAAGGCTCACATTTCAGGGTTTCTTGCTATCAGTGTGTCATCTTGAAAGACTACCTGTCAAAAGCCTCGATTTCATCCATGACTGAGTTTGTCAGTTTGTAGTAAGAAGACAGATTAATCTACTGTTTATTTAGCTTGCCAGGACAATCTGTCCAGAGCTCAGCAGAGAGTGATATTGGATCCTTTCTGCAGTATACATACCAGTAATGTCACACTGAAACTTACTTGTCAGGTGCCTTTGTGTCCGGTTCTATTCATTCAGAGTGACTGGTAGAAGCAGCTTAAACACCTTGTTTGGCAGCATTACAAGCAGCCAAACAGGTCAAGGGTCAAAAGCACAGGATACTCACAATAGGAAGACATGAAGTTATTCATGAAGGGAAGAGAAAGGAACTAAGACATGTTTGCTACATCTTCTCTATTTCTTTAGGTACCCACATTTTGGAATGTGCAAATGTTTATGACAAAATGCTTAAACATGTTGTTAATCTGCTTAAATAAAAATTGACAGCAAGCCCTTGAGATTCTCATTTAATCTTCAACTTCCAAAATACATTATGTAGTTAAAGCGATGGTAAAATGCACCCTAGGTCATTTCCACCATGACATCCAGCCAAATACCCCCTCAGAAGCATTTTTAGCAATGGCTATCAGCCGAATGGCTTAGTAGTGGCGCGAATAGTACATCTTGTGTATCTTGCAAATTACCCCACTAATAATGCATGGAATGTTACCAAACGTCTGCAGTAGTACACATAGGGTCTGTACTCACAAAACGAGGCATTTTAAAGTTTGTAAGTACACCAGGAGTTTATTTAAAAGAACATTTGCCTGATAGCTATATCCTCTGCTGCTATGCTTCCCCAGCGTAGACGCCACTTCCGTGTTTAACAAGCTGTTTCCGTCACGCGAGTTTCACGCGAGAGTATGAAAAATGTTCACTCAATTTTTATAAATGCTTGTATCATCAGGTCAACAAGTGTTTACAAGTGTGATATACACAATGTACCATCACGCCAGTACTAAGCCATTCAGCTGATAGCCCTATCTTGACCAATGTTGACCATCGCTAAAAATGCTTCTGAGGGGGTATTTGGCTGGATGTCATGGAGGAAATTTCCTAGGGTGTATTTTATTCTGAACCATCGCTTTAAACTGACCTTTAGACCCAATTGACATATCCTGATTTCCATATTTTTCATCACTTAGCTTATGTCATCTATATTAGCAGAGTGTCTTTTAAGATAATAAAGTAGTACACCAGTTTTACACATCAAGATGAAATTGACCCTTCATCTGAGAAAATAACCCTGATGATCTCATTAGAAATTTTCGGTTAAGAAAAAGCCTGCACTATAAACCTGAGATGTAGAAGTTCAAAAATAGAGTTAGAGTTATAAATAATGAACCAAGCAAACTGTGTGAATTGAAAGACCTACTAAATTGCAGTGAAGCTCAGGCTGAAGTGCCTAAACTTGCATTCTCTCTGCTGGCCATCAGGGGGCGACCCCTCCGGTTCCAGAAATAAGTCTGATTGCATGGAAGTCTATGAGAGAATGACTCTGCTCGGGGTGCCGCTCTGCTACTTGTGTTCATCAGATCCACCCGTCGCTCCTCCACAGTCCAAATATGGTCACTTCCTTCTACGTCACAATGATTATGTCCACTTCTTGTATTCAGTCTAGACTCGAGGCTAGAACTTCTACTGCTTTGATTTTGATCATTGCTTTTTTAAAGCATCATTCATTCATTCATCATTGTCTCAACTTAAATGTGTAATAATATGTGTGCTTAAAGTCTCACATGTTTGTTCTACTAGCCAAAATATTTTGAACTGAGTTAAGATGACAATTTTACCGTCATTTGATACCAGGATAATTGCTTTTAAATCTTCGAGAAAGAGAGAATGGAAATTACATGTATTTCATGGTCAGCGTGCTAAAACTATAACCTAACAGGCCCCCCACAGGATCACTGTAAACTTTCTGTAATTCAATAATAAAGTGCAGACGCAGCACCTGTAGAAAGACCTCTTAGAGCGCTGCCTGCAGTGTCTATAAATACTTGCAGATACTTTTTCTTCATTGGTAGCTTGGATATGAACCAGCGTTTGTGCATATCATAACTTGGTCAACCAGGTTGGTCACATGCTCCGTTTTACGAAAGCTGTGTAAATAAATGTTGACTCACATGTCAAATGGCTTGGATTGGCACGGAAACATCTTGCCCTGTCAGGTTTGTCACTTCTGTCTCAACAGGTTTCGTGTACAGTTTGATGTCAACAGACAACACAGTGGCAAACAACAAGCTTGCACATGTGAGCAGGATGATTCTTTCTTTCCTCTGCTAATGAGCCTGGATGTAGAAGTGACTGGGCATCGAGGCACGGTCAGTACCTGGCTTATTCCACGCATGTAAATGAAGCCAGCAGCAGGAAAAACACTGTTTTCAAGAACCTGGCCTAAGCTGCCAAAATGAACAAAGAGCAACGCCATGTTCCCTAGCATTAGCCGAGTGCCAGCCCCTTCTCACTCCAGTGCACAGAGTTGTCAGAGAGCAGGAGGCTCAGGGTGCTGTCACTTTGAATGACTCCATGAATAGTCCCGGGCCTTTTAGAGCACACTGCTCGGCTTTAAGCTGTTTTGACATGGGCCCTAAGACCACTTGGCCACTCTAGCACTTGGCCAAAAGGGTTTGGGTGCAGAGCCCTGAATATGAGGAGGGAGACTGCCGCGCTTGGCAGCGGTGCTTTACTGCCTGGCTGAGAGGGAATGACGGTGGCATGTGGCTCACACTGGGCTGGATGGATTTCAGTCACTGCTGCTCATCTCCCAGCTCCCCCTCCGGCCATCTGTCCGTCTGTCTGGTTCCCCGGCGGGCTGTAGTGAACAAGGTGAGAAATAAACATTAATTATCTGGTATATCTTTTACTTTATGATTGCTGGAATTGCTAAAAGTACATCTAACCACCTTATCCCCCCCCCCCCCCCCCCACACACACACACACACACGCACACATACACATGCATACACATGTTGAACACTTGTCTAGTGTGTGAAGTGAATGAAGCATGTAGTAAAGTCCAACTTTTCCATTACCTGCAAGCATAAACATATATATGAGCTTAAATATGGCCAGGCTGATGGAAGATCAACATCATTTTTAAAATAAAATGTGGCAATGACAGAGCCACGGTGGCAATTTGATTCCCACTGGGTCCTTGGTGACTGAACATGAATGCACTCATGGTAATACGCTATCATAAAATTTGGATAAACACATCCCGCAAATAGCATGCCCTGAATCTAAAAGTTGGAAAGTCATAAACAGCATGGCAGGTTGAGGCAACGGATTGCCCTTGGGGTAAGGCAGCTCATGTAGTCGAGGATAAAACAAGACTTACGTATGCATTTATTATACCCACATTTTTATTGGAGGAATAGTTTAGTCTGACATGTATTTTTATGATTTCAATTCAGAGAACACAAATTAAGCGTAGAATAATATGAAAGTTGATAAAAGTGGGGTGTTTCCTCCATAATTTATGTAAATTCTCGTCGGGTGTTTTCATTTTAAATCATTTTTTAAACTTATTTCATACATAATTTTTCATTTGTAATAGGCTTTTTCTTAAATAGTTGCAAATACATTTTCAAATTCAGTTCCTTTTCAAATGACACATTTAACAGCCACTCGGGGCAGCAAACACACTTCAAATGGCTCCTCAGAAACACAACAAAAGAAGAACAATTACACCTTAATACACAATACGAAAGTAGACATTCAAAGATGTTATCTAGAACCAGCTGTTGGAGTACGTGCCTGGATCCTGATCTGTAAAAAAGGCGAACCTTGCGTACAAACAGACTTGCAACTACAGAATGGTGATTTGTTCTCCTTGAATTAATTATATTGCTCACAAAAACAGTAAAGAGTATCAAATACAAACTTCCCATCCACATGAACTGAATTTTTACCACCAGATCTTTGGCTTTAAGTTTGATATTTACTCATCTTTATGTTTTGTGTTTTAGTGGAGGAAAATATAAATCTCTTTAGCTGCTAAATGCTCCAGCAGCGAGTTGCCAACTTAGTTTTTTTTTTTATTATGAGTATATTTTTATGCCTACTACGTAATTTGCCTGCCAGGTCAAAAATAATTTCTATGTACAGAATGACCCTGCGTTTTCTGAAAAAAGAAAGGGTGTGTAGGTGGCATGTTTATCAGACGTTCTACCTCAACAACAACAACCGTCTGATACATCTGGAACACGGTCGACAACAAATGTAGATTAGAGCAACTGTAATATGATGAACCAGACTTTATTACTACTTTAGAAGAGTATACGTATACAGAGTATACGTTCCATATGTAAATTCTTAAGAAAAGAACGAGTCAGCAGTAAAGTTTTTAATAATCTTTTTCATATTCACTACAGATATAACCTATTGATAATAGTTTGTATACGTGCATATATGGAGAGTGGAGGGAGTCTGTAAACTGTAAACTTAATTGGAGATACTTAATCTTGAATAAATAAGGGCACATGGCTAAATCCTGAGTGGTGATAAAGCGGACTAATCTCACTGGAAGCCAAGGTAACACAAACACACGCCTGTAGATAAGGCTGGTTTGATCCACTGTGTGCACTGCAGACCAAAGGCCCTGTGATGCTGTCTCGCTGTTGACAAAAGCCAGACCACAATAAGGCCGCTGCAATCAACTACCGCAGTGAGTTATTCTCTCTGTCAAACTTCTTTCTGATGACTTGCTTGTTTATTTATTGGTGGCTCGTCTCTTTGGAACATGAGATCTGATCCTACACTTACAGTAAACGCTGCGACAAAGCAGGCAAAGGGTCCACATTTGATTCTTTGTCTGGATTTCTCAGGTGAAGACCAAGAGAGAACCTACACTCTCAGCATCAGAGGTATGGCAGGCAAGATGTTACACACGTTTTCATTCTGAACCTCTTCATATGAGACTCCTAATTGTAATTTCTTGGTGTGTGTGGTTTGCATCTACCGGTATGTATTTGATTCATGTGATTTTGTCCAATTTCTCTGATTTTCTTACTAAGTTGTGCACAGATTGTCTTTATAGGAGAGAACAGTCTGATTTTGAATATTTTTGCACCTAAACTGGATGCAAACTGGCCTGTGTGAACCAACTGTAAGAAGAAATGATCAACCAAACCTTTCCCGTGCCTTTCCAAGAAAGCAGACAGTTAGAGCTCAGTAGCCTCAGCTATGTATTACTGCCATCTAATGGTCAGGGAGCATTAAAACATTGACTTTGCACACTTCCACAAAAGTGTACAGGGAGCTGTGTCACTTGTTACATAACCTATAGCCCTATGCCATGATTTCATCTTGCACAAGAGGTATATGTCCATATATGTTTTATTACTACCAATGATGTACTGTTTAAAAAAAAATCTGCAACAGTGTGTGCTCCCAATACCTTCCTGCTTCTTTCACCTGCCCGATCATTGTTAAGTAACAACTACAATCAGGAGCCGATTCAACCTTATCTGATCACGCCACCCACCCCACTTGTATCCGCGGCTTAAAGCTCTCAGGTCCTTTTGTGGCTTAATTACATGTATCAAACATCAAATAATGGCCGCAGCTGGCTCGTGGCAGTGTGCGCTGTGCAACTCATAAACTGCATTGTCACAAAAGCAAAAGCACAATGGCGACTGGCAAAGAGTATCGCTTTCACAAGCGCTGGTCAAACAGAGCTGCATATGTAAGGAAACACTGACGGCGGGAGATAAACACACACTTAAAAGCAGCACGTTGATACACTGTATCCGCTGTCGGAAAAACTCACCTGCCGCCATCTCTCAACGCCGCCGCTCATGGCCTCGCCATCTCTTTTCTGCCAGTGCAAATTGACATGTCATCACTTGACTATATTGATCAAACCTCAGGTGCAAAGTGGAGGCCCCCCGCTGGACACCTAACCTAACTTTTTTTTTCTCCGAGCATTTAAAGCCACCCATTTCTTCAATGATGTGACGCTCTCCGCCTCTTTGGTGTTCGGCGTGGGTAAACACAAGGCTGCAAGCTGCCGCGGGCTCCTTTAGAAAACACTGAAAAACTTGCTTGAACTGTAGCTAGCTGGCTTTCAGTGCCATACAAACACAGGGCTAATGCGATCCTGGCTAACCCCAGTGCCCACGGTGGTCACACTAGTGTTGTATGCTGACAGCTCCTGTTAAGACTCTATTGTGTGGACATAACTGTGGAAGAGAAGAGGGGAGGTAGTTAAAAGCACAAAGGGGACATGGGTACACACTCCTTTCTTTCTCTCTCTCATCACAGCTGCCTTTTCTTCTGGCTGCTGCCCTGTCGATCATCCTCCATGAATGGGGATCCCCAGGCCTCCCCTCACCTCCTTAGGACGTGTCTGGAGATGGGGGGGGGGGCTTACCAAACTCCTGGACCGCCAAAGACAGGTGCAGGCCAAGATACGAGAGGCTCATAATGGTGCTGACAGATAAGTTGCTCTGGATGGAGCTCAGTCACTTCATCAGTCGCTCTTCCCTTGGTCGCTTGTCTCCGACTAACTGCTGGAGCAAAGGTGTTGTTGTCACCTCGTATACGTTCACAGCAAAGGGAAGAACAACAACCGTGTAGTAAATAGTGATTCACACAAAACAAACTCAGTCAAGTCATATAGGTGGAGAAGCTTTTTCTTTACTAGATCAAATGAAATGTTACTTTCGTCAAACTAAAACACGTTCGGATAAATATCCATTATTAACATTTAAAGGTGCAGCGTGTAGAATTTGATGATATCGAGAAGTGAGGCTGCAGATTGCATCAAATTGAAAGTGTGCATAACGACGGTGGTTGATGTGAAAACAAGAAAATGCAAATGACCATATATCTAGCCATTGTTTGGCTTTTCCATCTGGGTTTCCTTAGAAACAGTCTCCAGGAAGAGGATTTGCTTCTTCATTGATAGAAATGACTAATTTGAAGGAAAACCCCACAATGATTGCTTTTTTCCAGGTTAATACAAAATAAAGAAACCATATAAACGTATTCATATAGATTTGCTAACTAGTGTTCTTTAGTGTGTGGAATTCATTAAATGTCACTCAATGATTCCTATTTGCAATAAAAAGTCAGTTGTCAAAATAACTAAAAAATATAGCTTTAACTGTCAGATTAAAACAGGTCAAGTTAAACTATCCAGTTACAACTTCATTAATTCATAAACATTTAGTTCTTGTAACTAAAACTGATAAATTGACTACATGTCCAGCTGATAACCGTCAACTTTATTTGTTTAAAAGCGTTTTTTTTTTTTTTTTGCTGAATATCTCTGAGTGAAAAAAAAATGCAAACCTTGTTGAAGGAAGGTATATATTTCACATGACCCCATACTCTTTCTCCACAAATGAGTGAAATGGTGCTAAGTGATACTGGTGTTGGTGGGACCATACAGTTAAAGCCGTAAAGCACCAGCAGTAACCAGGCAGGAAATGAGACACCAGTAAGGGATGCAATTGTCAAAACTGAAAATGTCATGCAGGTGCAACGTACGCACATCAGTTCTTCTAACTAATGGAAATGGCAGCTTGTGACAGTGTAAAGTTACAGATCAGTCCAACTGGGATCAAGTGAACAGGAAACGTAGCATTTTATTGGAGTTTTTTGCCCTCGATTTTGGAGCTTCTTACATTTCTACTCTGGGGTGGAAGGTTTGTTGTGAAGGGTAAAACCATTGTACTTGCACCAAATTCTGTTCACCAAAATGTTTCACGTCCTGTTTTGGGAGCTTTAATCAGCCTTTCCATATTAAAAAATATTCAAGGTCACTGAGGTCACAGAGACAAAGGCCTTTATGAGGGGAGGGGAAGCCCTGTGTGCAGGGATGACAGATGCCGAGACGTGATTGGCCCGTTCCTGCACGGATGGGATTCGCTGTCAACAGGTCCCAATTAGTCCAATCAGAGTGGAAGGAAATGGCACAGAAAGGATACTTTGTTAGTGCCACTGTTTGTGGAGCTGGAGGCAAAAACAAAACACAATCACTCGTTCTTTCTTCCCACCACACTGGGCCGTACCAAGCTCTGTGGGGGCAAATTAACTTGGGATTTAGACTGGTTGTACCGTTGCTTTGTTAACACACGCTGCGGACTACATTGTCCCAGCCTTTAATGTTGCTGTTGATGTAAATATTGCCTTCTGGGTTGCTTTTGTGTTTCTGAATAGTATTCAATGACCAGAGCTACTTCCTGACACAAATGTGTCATCGAGGGCCTTTCAGATTGTGCACAAACACAGCAACAATCTAACCAGCAGGCTGCAGCTTTCATGAAAAGTCATTATGCTCGATGCTGAGTCATATTTGGAAAATAAAAAACGTGGACGGAAATTGTGAGAAAGATTTTGAGGACATGTACTGTGGGAAACAGACAATCAGACATGGTAATGCCTAAAACAATCATACGTGAAAGGGTATAAATATGAATACTTGATATACTTTTTTTGTTGTATTTATGTAGAACGTTCTAATCCTCTGAACAAAAATACTCTAATGTCATCACTGACGCTGGGATCAGCTGTATTTTTAGGTGCTGGAGAGAATGCAAGGATATTGCATCATGCCGAATGCTATGAACAGAATATGTGTTCACACGATTAATTACGCAGGAAAAATTCAATACAATTAAATGAAATACAGACAGGAATTCTAATATCATATTAAGGTAAGGTAAGGTATTCAAGCAATGCCCATGCTGGGACCTTGACCTGACTAACTAATCAACAAGGGTTTAGTGAGTGATGGGACATTGACCCTTGACCCGAGGAAGTCATTAAGATGGAGAGACACTGAAGGTCTGATTCATAGTCAGATTCTCAATGGAGGCCTGATACCAGGGAGGGCAGAGGTGGGGATGGACGGGTAATTGGGGAGGTGGAGCGGGGATGTTTTATTTCTCTGGACCTGCCCAGACGGCAACCTCTGGTTGTGTTTTAAACTTGCGACTCCTCTGCTTGCAAAAAGAAGTCTGATTGCATGGAAGTCTATGAAAATGATTTATTATCTCAGTAAACATTGTAAACATGAGTTTATGGTCTCAATCTGTAGTTTCAAGTCTTCTTCAATACAACTTGAATTATGAAGCTAACTTTGTTAGCAGCTTCTCACCAGAATCCAGATGGATCCAGTAAAGTCCGTGCCGCTATACCGCTTGTGTTCATCAGATCCACCCGTCGCTCCTCTTCAGTCCAAATATGGTCACTTTATTTACTGGTTACAAATATTCCAAGATGGTGACAGTTCAAAATTCAAAAGGCTGACTCAAGGCTTCAAAACTAAAGTCCACTTCTTATATACAGTCTATGGACCTGCCATCTCAAATCAGCGTATAAAACTGTTATTTAGGAGTTACATACCAAAAGCCTAAACACCCATTTAGAGCAATAACACCTTTTTTAAAGTATTTCACTTTGCTCACATGCAGCTTTCAATACATTCTGATGATATTATTCTGAGCTTTGCTGAAAAAAATTTGAAATGCCACAATGACTCAGAACAGTAACTGGATCATTTGACCAACGCTCATTTGACATTATGACATCTATTGAAGCGTTCTCAATGGCGTCTCACACTAAGAGAAATGTGTTCTTTAGTCTTTTCTGAAGCCCTCTCCACCAGGTTTTGGTTTGTAATTCTTGGTGTAGAGACAGAGGGATCGGTGCGGATATGGTTTAGAGGTCCTTTATTATTTTGCGTGGCATATTATTTTGAGGCTGACTGGGCCCTTTAAAAAAGCTCCCGCTAATGTTGTTACAGACATCCTATTGGAGCGTATTGTTGTGAATGGCCAGAGGAGCAGACAGATGCCAGCCTCCCATGGCCTGATCCTGGATTCCTCAGATATGGTTTTTCCACTCTACAAGTGTACCATGACAGACACGCCAATGTTTTTCCACAGGGTCATGCAGTTTGGTTTGGTAACAATAAAAATGTGTTGCTTGTAGAAAACAACAGTCAACTGTCTGATCGAGAATGCTTCTCTCTTTGCTCTTATTACCACTTGGCTGACCTTTCCTGGAAAATATCTTGAGAAAATTATATATGTTATGTTTCCAGCAGAAGCATGAATAACAATATTCTCTATGACAAGAAATAGAGGGCCATCTTCAGAAATCTGTAGAAAATGTCACCAAAGCTAGGGACACCACACCTGGGGATGGGAGGATATAGGATTCTGTCAAAGATCGCAGTAAAAAACACTCTCAATAAGTTGATTGTGGGGATTGTTCATATGGGGATGGTTGTGAATAAAGTTGAATTGAAACAGCTGTTGAGCTTGGTATCATGGTAGAGAATTGAAAACTAAAGCCTGATTTCAAATAAGAACGTCCAGGAATTATCAGAATGAAAAGACTCGCACAATGTTGCTATTTTTAGTTTTTTTCATTCATGAATTATTTTTAATTTATCTCCAATAATCTTCACACACAAAAAATGTGTTCCATCTGTGATCCAGAAAAATGTGTTTCTTGACAAAATGTCAAGTAAAATGATTACGGTATGTGGTGCTGTGTTTCAATACAGATCAATATATAAATTATAAATTAAATTAAATTAAATTAATGTTGCAGACTAGACCAGACTGGGTGGAGGATTTCACTGACTTGGAAAAGCTGTATAGGTTCTTCTAGGGGAGACAAGTAAAAATTTTGTCTGACTAAAAAGATACAAGACTTTTATCGTTGATGCAGGAAGACCTTCTGATTAATGATCATTTACTTAAAAGCATGTTCACTAAAAAAGACGTTTGTATTTCATCTGTGACACAATAAATAATTACAACAAATAATTAACTAAATTAAAAGTGCCATTATATTATGCTGGTAATTATAATATTATCAGGATAATATTGTGAATCATAATTATGTTGGCATGGATAATTGTTAAATTGTCCCATGCCTAATCATAACCCCAAAACAGGTTTTGGCTTATTTTTAACTTGACGAAAATTAGATAGGCCTAAGCCAAAAAAAAAATGAGGTAAGTCAATCGTGACCCAGTATACCCATGTAACTTACATAAGTGTGATGTGAGCCCTCAGGTAAGTAGAAGACAGGTTGCATTTATAGATTATGGATTTTTCAAAGAGGGACGTGTTATATAAGCATTCAGCACAATCACATTGTCAGGTACATTTCTCTTCAACATAAAAGAGGATTTTTGAAAGAAACCTTTTATAAACAATTTCATAGAACAAAACCTGCAGTGATTTGTCATTTGACACTAATCGAGGGCAGCTATGTGCTTTAGAAACACCTTTAACCCAGGGATCAGATCGACATCTGATTGCTTCATTCAGACATCAAGTACTCAACATTCCCAAACATCACAGAGGTACAAAAGAACTGAAGTACAAAAATTACTTTTGATGGAACACGCAAAAAGAGTCTCAGTAGCATGTCACAGCGGGATAAAAAAAGTAGAATATTGTTATGAAGTGCCAGTCACTAGTTTCAGTCATCGTGCTGTCTCACTGTAAGACAGTGGTTCACAGTCACTTCTAAGGACCTGAGGGATCTCTGCTTTTTTCTTTGATACGTCTGAAGGACAACACTGAAGAATCTCTTTAAGATCAAAGCTTGGAGATCAAACACACATCTATAGGAAGAAGGAAAGTCATATGGACCTCAATCACTGTCTGTCCTTAAAACCAGCAGGCCCAGAAAAGCAGCTGAGTGTTAAAGACAGATACTGCTGTCGACCCTGCGAGGACTGCCGTACAGGACCACAAGGTGGCCCCATGAGGCCCCTGTGCTTTCTGTTCCCATTCCCAGTAGCCAGAGAAGGTTGAAAAGGTTGGCATACTGTAAGCCAGAGGTTTGAGTGTCAGAGTTACTCAACCAAAAAATACCGTTCATGGTTTGTGCAAAATGAATAGCATAACTAACGAAAAAAAAATAACATTAGATCTTAGATAATGTTATATGCAACAAGCATAAAGTCGACATTTTCTCTTGGTTTCAGGCAGGCCTCCTTGGTGAAAGTCTTGTATTCGTTTGACCCATTGTTACACCCTCCTTGCCCATAGTGGGCTTTCTCACATGTTACAATCATAGACTGTAGTGGACGTAGTCATCGTGATGTCACCCATTGGTTTGTGGCATAAGGTTCGGAATCCTCGAGTTGGTGTTTTGGCAGTCGCCATCTTGGATGTTTTGCCACCAGTGAAGGAAGTTTAGAGGAGCAACTGATAGATCTAAGGAACAGAAGTGGAAGAGTGGTACGATAGTCGCAATCGCAAGGTAGCCCAGCCCTGATACATAACCTGCTCTTGGGACCGTAATTGACTAAATGAAAATCATGCTGGATTGAAGAAGACTTGAAACTAGAGATCGAGACCATTTATTCATGTCTACAATGTTTATTGAGATAAGAAATCAAGTGAGAAATAGGCTCATTTTCTCATAGACTTCTATGCAATCAGACTTCTTTTTGCAACCAGAGGAGTCGCCCCCTGATGGCCAGCAGAGAGAATGCAAGTTTAAGAAGAATTGGCTTCACTTTTCAGAGTCGGAAGTTGCTGTCTGGTTACATTCAGTATTACACCACGCAATTCTTAATATTGAACGCTCAATATACAGTCACTTTCTCTAACCAAATGCAAAAACGCCGCCATTCAACGCAACCATAAATGGCATGAAACCTACAATGGCAACATTTTGGCTGGATTGTCCATATATACTGCCAGAGGATAAAAAGGACTGTGGGATAGGACTATTAATTATCAGTGGGCTTCATCTCAAGACTTCAAGGGTCAGCACCATAAAGATTTTTTCTCCCCCTTTCCAAAACATTAAACCTAAGGCATCTTTTGTTATCGGCCGAACACACAATCTTACACAACCAGGCAGAAATGTTTAAGGGCCCTCTGAGGTTTCCCCTTTAGGCAGTAGTCTGAGAAAGCAAAAGACTATATGTCATCTTAAATGGAGTGTAAAAATGACTAGTAATCATTTGGGTTGGTAAAAAAATAACTTGTGACTAGTTGTCAAGGATGCTTCATATTAAGGATTCTAAAGGGACATACCATATCCCTATTTGGATTAAAATCAAACACTGTCCTCACTAGAAAACCCCCAACAGTGGCTGCATGTTTCAAACCCCCCCACCACAAAGCCAGGCTTTGGCTTTTTAATACCAGAGAGAGTGTTTTGTTTCCTGCCTCCTATCAACAGTCAGCATTGGTTTCTTTTAACCCTAGAACACTATCGCTCAAATTCAAAACACCATCACTAACGCTGGGTGATTTTTACCCGAGATAATACACCCAATAAAAAGTACTTGTCATCAAAATATATCAAAACATGACAATACATGACAAATTTGAGTGGTGTTTTTTGATTCCAAACTGTGTCATGTCTAACAAAATGAAACAAAAGCATCATGAGGGGTCCATATAAAAATGCTCCAAAATTACTGGAAAATTAGGAATTTGGGAACAAAAAATTCCTAAAAAATATATTTGAGACTTCCCTGGTGAAGGCTCAGTGTCCTTGGCACACAAATAGTTGCAGGAGAGAGAAACAAAATATGTCATATTTCGAATGGGTAAAAAAGCTCAGCTGACTAAAATAACCTTATCATAATATGAATGCTATTGGAGATCACCACTTTGTGATAGTTATTCATAACCACTGCACATAATAAAGACAACATGAAATTCCAGAACCACTCTTACTTACCTTATTCCTTACATGCAATTGGTACACACAGACAGTACTACTTTACCTTCTATCACTATTGCTGGGTGAAAATCACCCAAACATGTGCCTGTAGGAAAAAGTGTGTTTTGGATTAAGAAAATACCCATGCCATCAAAGATGTCAAAGAGAATGCTGAAGCTACCCAGAGACCCTTCACACTCAGATGAACGCAGCATAATGAAAATCACATAAATGTATTTGCTTGGGTGAAAACCCGGCAATAGTGTTCTAGGGTTAAACATGACCACATGTGCTTTCTCATTTTTGCTTTGCATTAAGACAGCATTTCTATCCATATTGTCTTATCTGTACTTTTGTCATACTGCCGTTGCAAGAAGGAGCACATAACTTTGTTTTTTTGTACGTATATAACAAACCAGATGTGTTAGTTAGTGAGTTTTAGAGGTGCTGGTAGATGGTAATGGTAAAGAATGTTTTTTTCATCTGCTACAGTCACAGTTGGAGACCCTGTTGGAGAGAATCTTAAATACTAAACTGAGGATGATTTGACTTTCAACTCATAAGCTGTGTTCAATTGCATTCAATTGCCAAGCAAATTCTAATCACACATTTGAAATGTTGCAAAAGGGAAATTGGGCATGATTCCATCAACTAGTCTAGACTAAATAAACTGTCTGCGTATTTTGATAAATGTGTTTCCATAATCCATTTAGCCCATCAACTCTTGAAAAAAAATCACCTCAAGGCAATGATGTTTTTCGCCAATGGAGATAATTTGAAAAATGAATTTTTCACTTTCCATACAGCTTTTCCCATGTGATACTGAAGAATGCACATAACAATACGTGAATGGAAATCCGGTCAGTATACCTCTGGACTCCTTCCACCACCGGCAGCATTTTTACAGGTGGAGGAAGTGAAGATATCTCTATCCTGAAGCTACATTCCTCCTGTTAGTGTGAGTGACTGATCTGTTGCAAAGAGACCTTTGATGCTTGAGATGATGCACCAACTACCTTCCTATGTTTGAACAGTCAGGAGCGGACCGAACACAACCGCCTGCCAGTCAAACATAATTTAGTGGAAGAGCCTATCTGGCCTGAAGCAGGGGGAGCTCCCGGCACGCTGCATACCTGTCCGGCACTGATTGAAATAAAGTCAACGTCTGAGGGCTGAACGGCCCTGACAGAGCTATGAAACAGCAGGGAGGTACAGTCACATATACACAGCCTGTGTTTGTGCAAGTGTGTTTGAGAGAGTTTGATGTGGGCTGTTAAGCGTCTATCGCATTGAACGACACACCTTCCCAGTCTTAATTAGTCCCAGCATGCAGCTTAAACAGCAAATACTCTGTTTTTCTTCCAGAGAGAATAATATATATATGAAAAAAATGATATATATATATATATATATATCATTTTTTTTTTTTTTTTTTTTTTTATTGTACCTTGTAAGTAAAATGTACCCTCTCTGCACACAGATAACCTTTCAAACCCCAAAAACAGCTCTGTTGCTATATGGCTTCTATATTTCTGGTTAAAGGTCCCATGGGTGCTCTAGTATGTAATTTATGGTCAAACAAAAACCGTTGAGACAAGGACTCATGGCCTGTGAATTGTTTGCGTTAGCTGCCCCATAAAAGGCATCACCATGTCAGCTTCAGTGGTGTGCGGAATAACAAGAGTGTGTATATGTATGTGTGTGTGTGTGTGTGTGTGTGTGTGTGTGTGTGTGTGTGTGTGTGTGTGTGTGTGTTTGGGTGTGTGTGTGTGTGTGTGTGTGTGTGTTGTACTCAGAAAATCAGCTGCAGTCCACATGGGCAGCCTTTTAGCTCACCTCCGGCCACATCTGGACCGATTCAAACCTGTAAGATGGTGAACTCCCATAAGAATAAGAAAATAATGCCAAAAGTAATATTAATGGCTGGCATTTGGATTAAACAGATACAATTATAGTTTAATGAATCCAATATAATCCATCCAGGGAGATGCAGTCACAAAATGTATTCATGAGAGAGAAAAAAGGAGCTTTAGAACTAATACATGACCAATGATATTTGAAGAAAAAGTTGTTGGGCTACTAACATGTTTGGAGGAACACATGTTTACCATGGCATCATAGATGTTGTCTTACAGTTAGACAAAATTAAACTTTCTCCAGAGCTTTGAACTGTATCAACTATATGAATAAGCAACACAGTATTCATATTTTATGAGTTTTTTTCAGCTGCCAATGCAAGAAGTGTGTGTGTAAGCATGTCTGACTGTCATGCAGGAAATTGAAATTCACCTCCCATTAAACTGGCAATTAACATTCACATTTTAAATAACTGTACCAAAACTAATTTTAACACTAATGCAGTTTACAGAACGTCCAAATTAACAGGCAAACATCCACCCCTCCTCCTCTGTGTGGACGGTGTGTCTTCATAATTACACACCTGACTCCCTTCTTTGTTCCCGAAAAGTCGTATTTCCAACAACTGCGAAGGGGCTTTGTCACTTGAACATAAACTGATTTGTTTTCCATAAACGCGATCTTAAAGGTTGTATCAGCGATTCTGGTTGCCCTCACTTCAGTTGCGAGATCCAAAACAAACAGAGCCAGCTAGCCCCTCCCTCCCGTGTTTTGAAAATGATCATGGACGCGCATTTTCATGAACGTGCCACCCACCCCTTGTCTGTGATTGGTTGGAACACTGTTTATTTTGCTTTTGAGGTGTTGGTAGTACCATTTGTTTTTGTGTGTGATCTCGGAGCCTAGGCTGCCTAGAGAGACGCGTTTTTTTGACGGCCTGCTTATGGGGTGGGCAGCTAGCGGATCATGAGGTAAAAACAGATGAATGTGATCATTTATGTTTCGGCCCAGAATCGCTGATACAACCTTTAACCAAAGTTAACCATGTTGGCATGTACAGATAGTAATTGCTGCAGGCTTTGCAGTGGACACAGATAACATTAGCGTTGATGTGGGATTTTGCAGAATTGTACCATACTGATGTTCTTGTCTGGTCATCGTTCTGGGATAGTTGAAAGCTTCCGAGTGTTTTTTTTTAAGTATTATACCCAAAGCCAAGAATGAAAAGTCACAGTTAACTTTAAGTAACCCTCAAAATAATAGGGATTAAATCCTAAACATAGCAACAGCCCCTTTTCTATGACAGGTTAAAGTCCATCCACCGATGAGGCCGTGAAGTACAGTTGAAAGTGTGGGGAAACAATAAAAGCGCACTTGGTTTGCTTGGAAAGATCAAGATTGGACGTTCATGCAGTTTTTTGATTACGATAAAGTCAAAATCCAAACTATGGTTTGGAAATGCTCTTAGTTTTACCAGCATCTACTCTAGAAGCACGGCCTCTAAAGTATTTTAACGTGTCCTGTAGTTTGATAAGCAGAATATGGAGCCAACAATGACAGTAGCCATACTGAGTGCTCAGTTCCCACAGTGGCCACCCACACTAAATATACATGCAGCCAGAGCTGGGGATAGAAGCACTCAACAAATGGTATTATGGATGATATGAGAAAGACACCTTCTCCTGTTTCATCATTAATATGATTAACATGCTAAACTATTTGTTATTCTCATAAATGCTCTCATGGCAAAGGAGTTCTCACGAAAACGGACGTCTAATTTACAGATTCACCGCAAAATCTGTAATCACAGCTAAATGTGAGGTAATCCAACGCCTCCCTTGGAATATGGATGGTGACTTCCCACCATGTGAGACGACAGCGTGTTTTAGCTTGTTTCCCAGGCTGTTTTTAGATGTGTTATGATTGTGGGCATCAGTCATAATGCCAAGGTCATGGCTTCTAGATGGCTTTTCCACTATTAGACCTCATTATAGCTCATTAGGCCTCAGCTGCTTGTCTCTTCACCCCTTATAACACACTCACACACACATTCAGACACATATAACCCGTGCTCCAGATGGACAGATGGACAGTCACACATGCCCACACATACAATCCACAAACACAAATACGGCTGCCCGCGTCAAACACGCCCCCTTCCACGCCAAATGGCAAATAGCGGTGGCTGAGTGTTCCTAGAAACTGCTGTTTGGTAAACGGAGAAGGCTGGGAGTCAAGGAGCGGAGTGGGCGAGTGCAGCAGGTGGTTCGGTTTCAGGTCCCTCTGGGTGCATTCCCTCACTCCAAGCCACAGGCCAAGGTAGCACGGCTGTCTGGAAAACAAGTTCATCAACAGCTCCTGACACACTGTTCCTGGGCTGGGAGCAAGAGGAGGGCCACGGAGGCCTGCCAGGGACCCGTCATGGCTCAGTCAGGCTTTTTCTGTCTCACACCTCTCTGAGGTCCTCCATCAGAACTGACACTTCTCTGCATGGGACTCTGGCTTCTGCCATTGAAAACACCAACTGAATTCAGCTTTTAGTGAAGACCAAATTAGAGAGGGACGAAGGTTTCTGGGAATCTAATCCTCACTTGTAGTAAATTATTAATTATTTCTATTAATTCTGGCTCCTAATGAGAAGCAAAGAAATGGATGAATGTGAAATAATTGTTTTAGAGATGATGAATATGGGGTGGATATTTAGGTTCGAAATTAGAGTTTTTTATGTTGTATATTTGGAAGAAGGAGAAGTAGTAGGACTGGACACGTTTCCGGTCATGCAATATTTATTTCTTGAATTTATATCATACATTTTCTTTTGTTTACGTGTCATTATATTTGTTATTGTTATTTAATTTTTTTATTTTACATGTTTGAAAAAACTAAACTAAAATTACAATTGCAGTTAGACTTGGGCAAATACGTTGGGGAAGATTAAGGGATAACTCACAACTTTGGTCTTAGTTTTGGCAATCATTCCTATCAGTAATACCAATATTCATATTGGTCATATATTTGCATTGGAGATGTGAGACTATGGTGACACTTCTGAAAAGAAGTTGATTTAAAGGATAGTAGCATTTCAGGTGAAATAACTTTTGGTTTTACCTCCATAGAAACTGCCTCTGCTTGTGTTTGTTGTCCCAACTGTCATTGGTGTTGTATCGTCTCCCACCATTTAATTGTGTCAGTACAATGTTATCATAACTGATAGAAAATTAAATTAACATGATAAATAAGACCCAATATGAAGTATATGAAATGTTTAAGTCTCAACAAACTGTATTGGAGCTATGTGGGAAGTTTTATATACCTTCAAAAATTTCTGAATGTGTAACATTACATCGGGTATGAGAGCTGGTCAGGTTTAGGCAAAGATAAGATTAGCCTAAAGGTTAGGCTAACAGTTAGAGGTAACGTGAACAGGACTCTTGCTCTTGGCTGACACCAGTACTGACCTACATACATGTACAATCTGGCAGCTAAATGCTACATCCCGCCCCTGTTTAGGGGAAGGCAGGGGGTGCAGGTTCGTGAGCAGGTTGCTTGGTTTGACAGGTTCACGGGTCAGTGTTGTGGATGTCCTCCCCTGCTGGCAGCCATGTGCTGAGGTGTATCGGCCAAGAACGGGATGCTGAGAGGATGAGGGAGGCACAGCAGGAGGGAGACATTTAGTGGAGAGAAGGCTGTTACGGTCCGTTAAACTGCAAGATGATAACAGCGGGAGATAAGGTAACAGTAGCCGTGAAGGCTGTCTTCAGGAAAAAGGAAGGCAAGAATGATTTATCTCTGCATTTAGGAAAGATTTAAACATGAGGCATGCATTAAAGAAGACTGTCATTTTAGTTGTGAATTAGGAGGCCAGTGAACTATTTATGAGTATGACATTTTATTAGCAGTGTATGAATCTCTTTGAGTATGGCTGAACAACAAATGCATGTGCAAGATAGTTTTGGGACATAGCCCACTTGCTGTGAGCAAGTTCAGTTTGGTCAGTTGGGTAGAGTTAATGAGCTTGTTGGACTCATAGACTCATAGAAGAGGTACTCATAATGACGTCACCCATTGGTTTGTAGACTACAGTTTTGAAGCCCTGAGTTTGGCATTTTGGCCAATGCCATCTTTGGCTTTTTGCAACCGGTGAATGAAGTGACCATATTTGGACTGTGGAGGAGTGACGGGTGGATCTGATGAACAAAAGCGGTAGAGCAGCACCCTTACTGGATCTGGATCCATCTGGCTTCTGGTGGGAAGCTGTTAACAAAGTTAGCTACATAAAGTCATCTTGTAGTAGTAGCTTTGGTAGCAATTGTAGCGACAGTAGCAACAGTAGCAATGCCTTGGGAGTGACATGTCAATCACAAGGTAAAATGTTTACAATGTTTACTGAGGTAATAAATCAAGTGAGAAGTAGGATCATGATCTCATAGACTTTGGTTTTTGCAACCAAAGGAGTACTGATGGCCAGTAGAGAGAATGCAAGTTTAAGCCACTTCAGCATTGACTGAAAGAAATGTATTCCAACTTGACACAAAAAAGAGAAACCTAAACCAATATATTAGGTTTATCACTGAGGGCACACAATTAACGGGACCTCCGGTACATAAAATGCCAGCCTTCCTGCATTTCCCTGGAGAGTGAAAAACATAGACCAACAAATCTTCCACCACCTTATATACCCCACTGTCTGTGGCCAATGAGGGAAGATCTCTGGAATCAATGCTACTTTAACCCACGTGACATCTATCTGCATCATAATCATTTGGATTCAATTGGTAATCAAATGCACCGTAATTCATAAGCAGAACCTTAACATTAGGGGTGAGTAGGGCAGTAGAGAAACAAATAAAATGCCCTTCTTTGGAACTGACATCATCATTACAGCAAAATGAATTATTCAATTAATGAAGAGATTTTATAGGGGAAGCACACTCCTTCTTCCTAAAGGGTCAGGCAGGTCAGGGAATTAAAGGCCCCCTAAATAAATCTAGTGTCAGCAGAAAGCCACAAGTGAACAAACATTTCTCAAACATCACAAACTCATATGAACAGATGAGCCAGAGTAATGTGCAGCTTCCACTCAGCATACCTACCAACATTGACTCCAGCAATATATATATATATATAAACAGGGGAGCAAATTGGCTCTGAGACCGAGATCATGACTATAAAGTAAATGTGATGGGATAAAAAAAATAAAGCCTAAGCTGTAGCAGACTAGACTTAAAACCCAGAGTGAACATATGGGCTACAAATTGCTTTAATTGCGAACATATCGACACGCTGCCTTCACCGCATACTTCTTTAACACCTGTGGTGGTTTAACAGATGCCCATTGCCTCATGCTATAGAGCAACATGCTGCTTCAATGTTCATCTGATCAAGATATAATCTACATGAGTGACATCTTATGGTGAGGAATATAAAGTCAGTTGGCCATACCTTCAGTTCTGAAAAAGAAAGCGAAAGTTGAAGTGCCTCAAACTTGCACTCTCTCTACTGGCCATCAGGGGGTGACTCCTTTCTGGTTGCAAAAAGTCAGTAAACTTTGGAAATTTGTGTTTATGGTTTCAATCTTTGGTTTCAATTATTCTTCAATACAGCACAGTGTTCCTGATTTTAGTATTATTCATTATGGTCCACAAGAGTCAAATAAAAGAATAAACAATAAAGCAGGGTATGCTTTAGGGCGTGGCTAACTGTGGTCTCACTCTCTCAACCTCCCTCACTACCGCGGCCTTGCTACCCTCGCTACCACGAAACCAATGCATGCTCTAAAGTTGAGCTTGAACTGAACTGAACTCAACTGATTCCCTAAACCATGAGGCAACCCCACTTGGAGTATTTTAGTCCAAGTCGTTTTTTTTTTTCCAGAACATGCTGTTGACATGTACAACCATTGTTTCATATTTCCTAAAGGAATGTGTTTTATGTATATGAACATGTGCTTGGAAACTAAACCTGTAGGTTCAGGTTCAACTACAGTAATCTCATCCTTTCCTCTTTTGTGATTTGCACTGGATAGCAAGTGGCAAGAGGATTGTTGATGCTGGGGATATTACTTTGCTTTGCAAGTATTGTACATCTCTGTTCCATCTCCCCACCCGCCACTGTGGAGTATCAGATATGGTCCCGGACTATTTATGAGGTTACAATAGTGCTGTCAGGTTGCTGTGATTAATGAAGCCTGATTCTGTGGCTGGGAGGCTTTGATGGCTCGCATCTACTGCTGCACATGTTTCCTTCGCTTTATGCTGTTGACCCCCGGCTACACACTGCTGTCCTACACACTGCCTGGCCAATAACTCAGCTCCTGTGACTTGCACAAAAGTTGGCGACATTTGCTGCATCCAAAATCACTCACTGCTAACTATAAAGTCCACTCTATAGTGAGAATGCCATTATGTAGTGCCGTCCGAATGTGTAGTGAGAATTATTATACCCTACATAGTGGACTCAAAGCATCCCACAATTCATCTTGAAAAGTAATGTACAACCGAGCGTTATATCCCATCACGGAGGACAAATGGCAGACAGACGAGAGTAGAAAGAGCAGAATGATTGATACAAATCTATGAGTTGTGGCATGTAAATAATATATGTAAAGTGAGTAGAGAATCATTACACAGCGGTTCACAAAGGACTTTGTATTTTTTTTTATCATGAATATGGTAAAATATGTTCATTGCCTACACATTGACAACGGTAGCATTTACCGCTTCTTTTGTTCTTACCTTTCACAATAAAAGACCTAAAAAAAATTGTACTAAGGGACTGTTCGTTATTTATTTAATGACCTACCGGAGGGATTTTCGGACCTCTGATCACTTTATGCATATGCCCCCCCAAACACATAGCAGAATCAATATGACCACCCCTCAACAAATAATATTAAGACATAACCCATTCCTTCGGTGGTCCATTCCATAAATACCGAACGGTTCCTTACTGTGCATTTCATTACTGCAGTGTGCTCAGTACATTGGTGTCTCTTTTCAGGGGATTTTCTGTTGTCAAACTTTGAGTCTCTGCAGCCTTTGTTAATGCTCCTTTCTGCTAGGCCACGTTGACACTCACTGCTCCATCGAACTAATTGCATTTTTGGAGGTATCAAGTAACAAGATTAAGAAAGAACAGAAAAGGTAAATGCTGCTGTTGATAATAGATCCTAAGATACCAGATCCAGACCCTTACAGTGTGATGATTCCTATCAGTGTGATAGGTTGATAGTGCATTCTTCAAAGGCAGGTTGCTGGAATACCTTCTTCACACATTGGGTTATATCACTACAGTCTCTGATACACTGTCCTGAGTGTAGCTAACGTCAGGGGGTGACCAGTTACATGAAACCAGGACAGTACCCTACCATAAATCATAGGTGCTGGGCTCAGGGGACGACGACACAATGCCAGATAGGCTATGTCGTGAACTCTTCCCCTCTCTGTGAACTTGCCCCTAGGGAGCCATATCATATGTTGCTGATCCCATAGGGACACACAATGGTCCATATTAGCTGTCACTGCCAGCATGTCAGCTCATCAGATGAAGGATGGCAACTTTAGAAAAGAAAAGCCTTGTAGTTCACACTCTGGGGAGGGAACTCTTAATTCATTCACACTGGCATTGATGTTATTGTGTGTGGACTGTAGACTGTAGTCACTGGACTTCAAAACTTTGCCTGCCACATCTTGGAATTTTAGCAGCCAGTGAATGCAAGTCACCATATTTGGAGCGATGGGTGGACCTGATGAACACAAGCTGAAGAGCGGCACCTTTACTGGATCTGGTTCCATCTGGCTTCTGGTGTGAATCTGTTAACAAAGTTAGCTTCATAATTCAAGGTCAACTTTATAGCTAAGTGTTAAAATAATGTTAGTGGCTAATTGTATTGATATTGTGGTAGTGACGGCAGCGAGGGCGCGGTAGTGGCGCTATTGTAGCGGCCTGTCAATCAAAACGTAGTTACGCTCTGAAACATGCCCTGCTTTTGAGACCACTAAATGAACATCATGCTGTATTGAAGGTGACTTGAAACTAGCAATTGAATCTGAGATAAGTAGGGTCATTTTCTCATAGACTTCCATGCAATCAGACATTTTTTCCAACCACAGGAGTTTAAGGCACTTGGCTTCACTTTTCAGAACCGCAAGTTGCAGCCTGGTGAGGACTACCAATCACTTTGCTCACCAGGCCAGGCAACAGAGGAACTTTCATCCACAGTGCTTCTTGGAAGTAGATCAGTTTTTGGTGATGTCGATCATTGCGTAGTTCCCTGAACACAACGGCAATATGCAAGACAAAGACCAATTCATCATTGTTAAGAAAGTTACAAATCTTATGTTACTCTACATTATGGCCCATTAATTTGCTACTACTGAAATCCAACAATATGCAATTTGCTGCTGCCTGTTAGAAAGTCAGGAAAACTTGTTTTGTCAAAAATAAATGTATTTAAATTTCAAATTAATTTGTAACTCAGGGCGGTAATGAAAGGTTCAATAGAGCAAGCAGGTTTTAAGAAATACTTCTCTGCCAACTAATTATTTTAGTTCTTGCTAATATTTAACTGGGGGGGTATTTGTTAAGAAGGGCTCTGAACAGGCTGTTGAGTGTATAGCATCCGCAAGTGGCATATTTGGTGACAAGAAAAGATAGTGCGCCAACATCTGCCCTTCACACTCGGTGTCAGTGATATTTCTTATCTTGTGAAAGTCTGCGTTGAAAGATTCTTGTATGCCCGCGGCCACACTGCACAATTTAACACTTTATTTCCATCACTTGCACCAATGTTCTCGGTAGAGTGAAACCTCATAACCCTCTGTTCTGTTGCAGCTAAATTTAGTGGCAGATGCAATATTTCAGATCTATAACAGAAGCGATATGCCATCTCACTGGGTATGTGTGCATTAATTCAACCCATGTGTGTGTGTTGAGTGTGTGTGCAGGAGCTTAGCGGTGTGAGATGGCTATCTGGGGCCATACATCAGACCTGGTGTAGCAGTGGGCCCATGTAATTATCAGGTCTCAATGGGATGCTGTGTTATTTTTGCCCAGGGTGAGATGCTTATCTGGCCCTGTCAGCAGCCACCTGGATGGATGAGCCTCGCTCCTCAGAGCACCGGGCTCACCTTCCCTCTGCACCACGGACCAACTGGTCGACTTCTCCCATGCAGGCCACAGCAAACTGCTGCTAATGTGCAAGATAGATGAGCTCCCCTGAGAGAGTGAGACAGCCATGGCTTTGAGTATATTTAGACTGATTTACCAATCCGAATCTTCATTCCAATTTACATATCAACTAATGAATATAATCCGTCTCTGATTAGACTACTGCAGAACATTGTTTGAATATGTATTTATTGTAATTGCTGAATTATAGGTTCATATTCATCTGAATTAATTACACTGCAATATATTACTTTAATTACAGTGATTTTGGTCATATCCCACATTTATAAATATCTTTAATATATTCTATATATTCTTTGTAAGGTTCTTGAACGTTTGATGGTCTATGGCAGGGGTGTGACCCTTGGCCCGCTAAAGTGTCTAATTCAGATGACTTTTCTTGGTGTGCTCAAGGAATATAATATTTGGTGCCATTATGACAATTGCCATGGTGAAAAATACAAGAACTTTCAAGGAAACCTGAGAAAAGAGAAGATACATGAATTGTTTGAGGCTCGTTAACTAAAATGAGTTTGACACCGTTACGAGCTGCACATTCTTTTCCAGTTAGTGAGGAGAATCTTGCTAAAGAATGGATGCAAGCTGAACTCATCTGTGTGAGTATTGTATTGAGACATATGACAAAATTAATTACAGAAAACCTATTTTAAAAAGGTGACTAGTAATGAAGATTTAGTGGCATTATTATAAAGGACATAGTATGGTAGGTGGCGGAGTGGTTAGAGCGCATTCCATGTATGAACGTACGCACATGCACAGGCGACCCCGGTTTGAATCCCGGTCGGAGGTCCTTTGCTGCATGTCACACCCCCTCTCTCACTTATGTTTCTGATTTGTCCACTGCTAATAAAAGGTGTCTATGCCTCAAAAAAAAAAAAGGAAAAAAAAAGGACATAGTACATTTTGCAACTAGACATTGCAGAAAAATGTGAGCTGACAGGACTAAGTGGGTAGAGCAGGTTTTCCTTAAGGGGCAAGGTTAGCGGTTCGAGACTGTCGCATGTCAAAGTGTCCTTGAGCAAGACACTGAACCCAAAGATGCTTCACAGCTGCCGACTGCGGCTCCTAAAATGCGACAATTAAATAAGACGTTTTTTATTATTTGGAAGTTGTAAACGGAGCTCAATGCTACCATTAGCATGTCAACAGGCTGATATTTTATAGATAATGTTTCACACCATCTGTTTAATGGGTTAGCATGCTAATGCATGATGATAGCACTAAAGGAAATGTTGAAGCATTGCCAAAGTCAGGAGGATTCATCTTCTGGCGAACATGAATGTCTTTATGAAAATATGAGACAAGATATTTCGCTGTATGAGTAAAACTGGGGATTACCAGTCATGCTCGTTCTTTGAGGGCTATTTATGACAGCAGCTGTTACTGAATGGCATTATCATCCCTAAAACCACTCAGTTACTTGGCAACTAAAATGCTTTTGCTAAAGAGTGACTCAAATGATGACGTTTAGAGCCGATATAATGCTCACTGGCAATGCACTTTACATTGTGAACTATGGTAACTACTTATAATCTGACTTTTGCTGTAGTGGTATTTAAGTGTCCATTGTGTTGCCATAGTCTATTATTTCATACCCTTATATATATATATATATATATATATATATATATATATATATATATATATTATATTTATATATATTGTTTTCTTCCTGTCTGGTTTTTCAAGGATTTCCCTTTCAGTGAAGCCTCTGAACCTGCTTGTTTACGATGCATAAAGTAGCATAAATCGGCTCTCAGTTTTGCTGGTACGGGTGATCAGTTTTGTTTATGAGTCTGTACACAGCGATAGCACTGAAGTGTATTCTGCTGCTGGCCCATAATCATTTTTCATTGCTGACTTTCTTTGTTGTGCTTTATGCAAACACTGATTGGAAATTAGGAAGTGTTCCGAAACAAATAAGCCTCCAAGCTCTTTGAGATATCTCTTACAGGATCTCATAAACAGAGGAGCACAAGGAACGCACACAAATCAGGCAGCAAACTCCTCTTAAAAAAAGTGAAGTCAAGTTCTTTAACTTGCATTCTCACTGTCGACTCACATGGTTACAAAAACAAGTTTGATTGCATGTAAGTCTATGAGAAAAGTTTTTACTTCTCACTTGATTTATTATCTCAGTAAAGATTGTAAACATGAGTTTATGGTCTCAATCTCTAGTTTCAAGTCTTCTTCAATCCAGCATGATGTTCATTTAGTAAATGATGGTCCATTTAGAGTCCAACAGACCAGAAAGCAGGGGATGCTTTAGGGCAGGGATACCTTGTGATCGACAGGTCGCTACCACGCTAACAATGCAGTTAGCTGCTAAGATGACTTTAACACTTAGCTGTATAATTGACCTTGAATGATGAAGCTAACTTTGTTAGCAGCTTCACACCAGAATCCAGATGGATCCAGATCCAATAAGGTTGCTGCTCTGGGTGCTGTGCTGATCAGATCCACCCTTCGCTCTTCCACAGTCAAAATATGGTCACTTCTTTTCCCTGCTTGCAAAAATTCCAAGATGGCGACGGCCAACAGCAAATTGGACAGGTACAGCAGACTGTACCTGTATGCAGTGAGCGGTTGCCCACTTTTCCTGCAGATCATTTCCTATAATTTTTTACTGTGCATTCTAGTAGTGAACATTTTCAATAGGTCAAATGATCAAAAGATTAAAAGTGTCAAGCGTTGAGGACCCAATGTCAGTGTCAGCACGACTTACTGGCAGGAAATGATTGAGGAAACTGCAGGATGACCCAATCTATTCCCCTGTGCGCCTCCCAACACAGATGTTTTGTTGACACTGTTAACACTGAACAAATGAGAGAGGATAAAGAATGCCTCTGTTTGGGTTTCTGTTTGTGGGGATATGTGTTATTTATTGCTTTAAAGACAAATGTAAAAGGGCATTAACTACTAACTACAAAAACTAGCATTGAAATGTGCTTTTAATAATATGAGGATGTTGTGATTTTTTACTTTGACGAGATACATGGTGCTGCTTCTACGTGATCCTCCTTTGTTGTAGTCAGGGTTGGAATCTGCTTGAAATTTAAATTGCCTACAATGTCAATGGAAAGACGCGATTAGAGATGAATTGATGCAAGTTGAAAGCCGCTTACTTTCAGTTGGGGCACATAAACACAAATGGTCCAACATTCAAATGTTTCACAAGGCTTTCTGTCTGAGACCACTTTAACAAGACCAAGTCTAAAATCACATTAGTGGCTCTATGATGCTGGAGTCTACTTTCATACAGCAGTACTTTGAGCTAAATGTTAATGTCAGCTAACATACTAACAATGACAATGCTAATATGCTGATATCTATCAGATGTAATGCCCGAGGTCACCATAGTTTAGCATGCTAACAATTGCTAAGCACTAAACATAAAATACAGCTTAGGTTAATGGGAATTACTTTTTTGTATTTTGTCATAAAGCAAACTGTTGCCATATATAGTGTCAGGTAACATTTTCCACTTCTGACTCGTCACTGACACCAGTGGCCCAACGCGTCATACTATGGTGCTCTAGGTGCCCAGCTATCTTCAATGTGGATGTGGAAGTCCACAGTCCGCCGTGTCAGTTTCCACTCATCATATGCGTAGTGTCTTTTCCAAATAAACTTCACACATGAAGTTGAGTTTGGCCAACAAAACCACTAAGCTAGGTTTTAGGAAAAGTGCATGTTTGACTTTAGCTCGACTGACTCATTTTACTACGGAGTGACTAACGACTCACATGACAAGCAACTCACGTGACTAAGATACAAGCAACTCACATGACTAACGATAGACGCAACTCACGTGACTTATGACTGACATGTTCAACATTTCAAAGTTAACTTTTGGTTTCACAGGCACCACAAACAGTGGTCTCCAGGATGGTCCGGTGTTTGTTTGACCCAGACCCCCCAGCCCGGTGTGGACTATCTTGTACCTTCTACTAAGTCACTTTGCTCTGACCGTTTGTGGAGTTAGATTAAATTGCAGTGTGTATCAGACGCCGAAGGACAATGACCAATGGTTTGTGACGAGTTCGGAGTGCGTTTGGGCTGGAGGGGAGCATGGAATGCCCAACTGTAGTCTACCACATTTCATGGCAGTGGAATGCGTTTACATTCAGTCCAGTAGTATAATTGCATTACATTCCACCACTACAAATACTCCACCTGCCACCTGCTGATTGAAATGGATGTAATTGCATAACAATATGATTTATTATTAGACAACATTGTAGCCTCCGTTCAAAGGCCTGAATCAGAGGCAGGATCACTTTACATAAGCCAGTATCGCATATGCAGTTTGTTTGTGATGTAGTGGAGTGCATACTTTGAGATAGCATCGACACTTTGCTTAATCTTCTGCTATGATGTAGTGTCAGAAATTAATCCTCCGCCTTCTTTTTTATACTTCAGACCACACATCTAATTATGAATTCCCAGAACAGATGTAGAACAGCAACTACATAAACAAGCTTCATGTGAATGACATATACTCGTCTTCAGCTGCCTTTCAATCAAATCTGTTTCATTTGAATGACAAGAGACATCTGCTGCTAAATTAGCATTTTTTAAAAGTGACTTAAAAAAGAAACACATGAACCAAATACCCACAGAAACAAAAACAACCCTGTAACTATTTGCATAGGGTTTGTATATGTGCACACTTTGTTGTGTAACTGACAGAATGCTACAGTGACACTCACTTTTACTGCGTTTCTTGGCTTTTAACCACTCTATTAAGCCCAGAAAACCTCTGCCTGGTGGAACCTAGCATCTTCAAACCCTGTGACCCCGCCCTTGAGCTTTGACCCGAGCTCCCTCCTCTCTCAGTCCAAGAAGGGAGTGCTGAGTAGATGTGGGTGCTCTCCCAGCAGCTTGGAGGAAGCTAGAGTTACTGGAGCATGTGGATTCATTAACAGCTATCTGTCTGTTTTGCTGCAGTAATGAGTGAGGCAGCAATTTAAAGTTGAGTGAACAGCCGTCTGGAATCCAAAGTAGCGGGACAGGCTGCCGGTGTCAATCAAAAGTCGAGGTTCACCAACAGGGCATCGCCAGTCTACCTGCCTCCATCACCATTAATGCACATACTTATATAGTCGTGGATGAGGGTGCTCCACATAAACCATAAAGCTAGTGGAGTGATAAGCCTTCACAGATGAGTGAGAGGTCAGGGGGAGAGAGAGAGGAGAGACTCACAGGGCTCTTCCACCCTCTTCTGGCCAGGAATGGGAACATCAGCATTTTGGTGACAATTAATTAAACATCAGCATTAATCAGCTATCTAAAAATACCACTTGAACCTCGATGAAAGATGATACATGTGGGTCATTTCCTTTTCTGCTCTGCAGGTGATTTTTATTCCAGTCTCGAAACCCCGATTACAGAGCAGTTTGGACCCAGTTTCCTTTTGTACCCGGCAGTTTATACATTGACCCGTTGTGATGTGTGTCTGTGTGGTGGTCCGGATCCATAATCACATTCGTATCGTGCTGCACTACATTGCATTACACTGCATTCTATCATCACACTGGAATCATTTAGAGTAATGGCTCTTGAGGGGTTTTTTTTTCAAAAGTGTGTCATCTTTCTTGTTTCATGTCAGAGGCCTGAAAACATCAAATCAAACAGAGCTGAAGCATGAAAAAAATAAACATAACTTTGTGTATTCCTGTGAAATGTCTCTGTTCTGCTTTTGAAAATGGAAGCCCATTTCGTACACTTGAAAAAACAAAAATTTTAACTTTTTGTTGCCCCAATTTGACTATCCCCATGTTGTAGTCAAATTTGGATAAATTGTTGTTATAAAAACTCAGTATTCCAGGTTTTATGCACTGGAAGATTGAATTGACTTCTTTTCCGTGTCTTTGAAGGAAGCGTTTGCTGTTCAGAATCCTGCATTGCATCTTCCAACACATACAAAATGACATACGTGTGACTCTGAAATATGTTATGAAACAGCTGCATTACTGGTGTTCAAATCTTGTTGTTCTGCGGTGAAGTGAAGCCTGTTCAGTCCGTCGGCTGAGACCGGGTCGGAAAGCTGGAGCATTTCATCTCAGCACTGACAGACGGACGGGCAGACAGATGGACGGGCTGATGGAGGGGCTGATGGAGCGCGGTGGCCAATGAACCATCGAGCCAAACTAGCCCCGCTTTACAAATCCACTCATGCATGCTGGTGCTGATCTGGACTCCTGCTAGCTTGTGTCTGATTATGTGTGCATGTTGACGTGTGTCGAAGCAGACTTTTCTGTATGAATTTAGGCATGCATCATGTGTTGTGTTATATGTGTTTTTATCCAAATATATAAAATATAAAGATTTGATTGAGCCTGTACATGCACATGTATCTCTCTACCTTTGTATTTGTGTGGCTGCTGGCCTGCCTGTGTGTTCAGATGTGCTGGTGCGCTATCTGATAAAAAACCTGTTAAGCCAGGAGGCGTGGGGGGGTAAGTATCCCCGGCCTTTTTCAGAATAAGTATAAACAGCTAAGGGCTAAGTGTTGCGATCAGACAAACAGATAGCAGCTGTGAACAAGGACCCTGACTTATAGCTTCCTATCAGATAACCTGGACACGTGGTGCTAGCAGGGAGGCTCACGCAACATGAAGCCCCAATTTTTTGGAATTTACCGAGACAGAAATGAGTTGTTGTTAGTTTTCCCATTATCTGATGTAATAGATATTAAGCAATTAGTTTGAGGCATATTTAGTGTGAAATTTGTGCATTTTTGTCTTTGGAAAGACTGTGACTTTATTTATCTATGTTTTAGTTCTGCATATATTTATTTGTACATTATCTTTTGTTTAAAAAGTGAATTTTTCATGCACAAGGCATGGCAAAATTGTTAAAAATGCATGCAAATACTTCAAAAGAACATATTGTCTCTGTTTGAAGTTGGTGTTACTGTGCTCTTACACTGTCACATCCGATTTACACATTCAGAACACTTTTCCAAGTGTCTTTTCCAAGTCCACTTGTGTACGCTAGACCTGCCAGACAGACACACACGTGGCCATGGAGAAATTAGATGACAAGCCGCCTGACTTGGATGTTTCTATTGCAGAAGAAACATGTGAAAGTCAGGTAAAGCAAACACACCTGTATTTCCAACATGTCATACACAAGAGAAATGATCTTACAACAAGTGAAGAAGAAGAATGTTTGCAGACAGTGACAGGCAAAAAGCAAAAGAAATTGTCAATAACTTGTTGCCCCATACAAAACCGTGGATTAATTTCAATTTGTTTTTGCAGGTTTTGATGTATAGTAAGATCTTGGCTTTTACCTAATGACAGCACTAGACAGATGTACCATACGTGATTAAGGTGCTTTAATTATATTTACCCAGGCGGCAACCTCCGGTTTGAAAACTGAAGCCGGGGCTGAAATTCCTTAAACCTGCATTCTCTCTTCTGGCCATCAGAGGGCAAATCCTCTGGTTGCAAAAAGAAGTCTGAATACAGTCTGTGAGAAAATGACTACTTCTCACTTGATTTATGAGTTTAACATGAGTTTATGGTCTCAATCCCTAGTTTCCATACTTCTTTAAAACAACATGAGTAGTGTCACACTGCTGAATAGGAGAAATAAATATGTCTTTATTTCCATAACACAACTATTTCTCTCGGAATCATAAATCACGAGCAGCCCAAGCCGACCAATCACAGTTCCTGAAGTTGCTAAGTGGTATTTCCATAGAAGTTAGTGAACAAAGGCTTTCTACTTAGACTTTCAAATATCATGGAGGAGTTTTTTTTTTTTTTTTACCAGAATCTTTTCCTGAACTTAACCAAGTAGTATAGTTCTCATTCACATCATTAACCACGTGTTTAAAACTGTGACTGGTGGATGCAGTTTGCCTGTCTGAATAATGCCAGTGACAACAACTGATAATGGCCATTTAATAGTCTGATATCATTAAGGGGTGTGTTGTCGTTGTAATATGTTTGTTAACAATGATCATCAAACCAAGGCGATGGAAGGGCAACACTAGCATTAAACCCTCAGGGCCAGTCATATCTTTGAAACCAATTATCACATGGCAGGTCCGAACAGTTCCTTTAGGCACATCAGATCGATCATCGGATAAAGCTTTAAGCAAAGCTTGTTGGGTTGCTGCTGTTACAGTGCTGTTAGGTCAGAGATGAATCGTCAATGTCACAATAGAATACACAATCTGCATCAATCCTGCAGCCCAGCCAAACCACATATTTCATCTACAATATAAAACACACACACAGCCATAAACACAATTCCAAACGTGGTGGTCCGTAGCCTGAAAAATGATTTTAACTATAGCCGGTCTCACTCCCCCTGCTGAGCGTTTATTTATGTAGATTGGATGGAGTAGCGTATAATTATTCCTTCCAGCATTGCCAACGACTTCTTTTATTTATTCTTCATTTTCTTTCCTTTGCAGGGCCGCATACTGTCCTGGGATCAATGAAGGGAAACAAGAAGCACCCATCTATCTTTAGACACCTACTGGCCACTTGTGCATGTATCTGATTACAGGGCTTAATTATTTGAAAGTTCTTTTAGAGTGAACAGTCCTGAGGGGTGACTTTAATAGCATTGAGTGTGTATTCAGACTATTAATTACAGCTCTCAAACTAAATTTGATCCCTTTGAAATTTAATGAAGAGTGTGTGTGTGTGTGTGTGTGTGTGTGTGTGTGTGTGTGCACAGAGTGTGCATGCAGGCTTGTGCATGTGCTTTTTAATGCAGAAAGTTGTGTGTTTTAAATGTACATGCGTGTGTGTCAGCTGCACTGGCACAGTCTGAATATTTCTGGATGTGTGTGTGTGGGTGAATGTGCATTTTTCCATTTCCCCTCTTGCCTTTAAATAAGAGCAGTGCCACTGAGCTGTTTATTGGCTCAAGGTTTCTGCAGTGGTAATGATGCATGGAGAATGATGTGGGCCGAACTGGAGACAGGGAGGCCTTTCTGAAGTTACATTCAACCCGAGCAAAAAGCCTCAAAGTCTGCCACGGAAACTCAAAATGTGTGTGTGTGTGTGTGTGTGTGTGTGTGTGTTTTAATCTTTCTGTCAAAATGTAATGATTCTAGTTGACCTTCTTTCATGTAAAAAGCCCAAATGTAATTCAGTGGGCTAAATGAAGGCTGTTTAAATATGCGTTAGACACACAAAGGCTGTGAGAACATCATGTTGGTGTTTTCAGCTGGTGCACACTGAACCCTCACAGCATCACAGGATTAAGAAAACGACGTGACCTTCATAGAGCAGCGAAGTGTGGCAAGTTATTTCCTACCCAGAACCATGGCTTTGGATCAAAAATGCATCAGGCTATTATGATTTTGCATAATAATTTGTTAACTCATACCTTCTTGTGGGCATGAGTTACGAGCAAATCAGCCAGTGATCCCCCCCGAACCCCCCCCCCCCTTGTCATGTGAAGGACTTCGTGAGGCCCCGGAGGGGCAAAAGAATGCAGTATTTCACAAGAGAAAGGAGAAATAACAGTTGTCCCCTCAGTTTCATCAACGGGTCCCTCGGTGGGTCCAGACTTCAAAGTTGGAAGCCAACATTGTTCACCTCAAAAAGAAGTAATGTTCAGTTTGTAAATGTTTGACACCAATACTAATTTACCAAAGTTGTGTTTTACTGTTATCGTCCTCGATGGGGTTGATTGATCTCCCAAGACTTTTATCTGTGACATCATCTGAAAGTGTCTAGACCACTCGAAACTAGACTAATGCAAAAGAAAAGCAATGTCTCCATTTAGGCTTACTGATGGGACAAGCTCCGTTCTTCATCAGATGGAACATCTCCACCCAATGAAAAAGAAGTCATCATTTGTCTCAGGGAAGGTGTGTGTGTGTGCGTGTGTGTGCGTGTGTGTGTGTGTGTGTGTGTGTGTGTGTCCTTGTTTGTCAGAGGACAGGGGAAATGGCCTGTGATGTTGTGGGACACACAGGTGTGTTGGAGTTGAAAGCATCAGGCGTCGGAGACCGTGGCGTGGGGCCCCTGATACGGTGGTGAAATCTGGCTTCATTTAGCACAGCGGAGGGCCTGACATTAGAGAGGGTGATGACAGTAACAGTTAGGAGGGTCAGCTGCACTTCAGACTAGAGAGAGAGTGACAGGGAGAGGTGAATGAATATGGCAAACTATCTATCAAATATTCCAGCCATCACACTTGCTTGCACTCTAAGAAACAGATCAGTAACATCATCGCATTTTCATATGAATATCAATTTTTCAGCCATAAAAATATGGGTAAAACACCATATCTTTTAACAACTCATTGAATTGTGGGAGCAATGCCAGGGTATTATCTGTTTTTCTCTGATTATATCCCTTTTTTAGAGTTTTTTATCTGCCTGTGGAGATACAAATGAAGAATGATGATGATTTAGCATCCTCAAATGGTCTATGTTCTATGTTAATGGCCTCATTTATATAGCGCTTTTATCCAAAGCGCTTTACAGTAATGACTGACATTCACACATTCACACACCGACGGCAGAGTCATCCACGCAGGGCGACAGCCAGCTCGTCAGGAGCAATTAGGGTGAGGTGTCTTGCTCTACCTCCTGAGCTAATCCCCCCATATGTTATTACCATGTAATTCAACGTGACTGTGACCAGGAAGTCCTCATATCTAAAGACATAATCGGTTGTCTATCATTGCCTTCCAAACTGACCATGGATCTGGTGTTTGATTGTCTTGTGCCCTAAAATTAATCTGAAAGTGATGGTTAGAACCAATATTCCCTGGGCGGAAGAAACCCATCAGTGAGAATATAGTCGGAGAAACAAAAGTGTTTGTCTTCTCTTTTTTAATTTAAATTGCTGTAATAAAATATAACTAAATATAAACAAATAAAAATGAACAATAAAATCACCAAATTCACGGAAAGCAGTCTTGACTGGTTATTAATCTAATAGCTTGCAACAATGCTGAACCTTTTTCTCAATTATATTATTATTTTACACAAAAGGGTGCCCTTATGTAAGAGGCTTACAGGGTTATCTCAGGTAATAATGAACATTTTAACACAAAAAGTGGCATTTTTTTTTTATTTTTGTCAATTGGTGCTCCTACGATGGCTTATTGCAACCATAGGTAAATATAATATATATATTTGATCTAGGGGGAGGCAGTAAAATACTTATGAACGGGCTCTTTTCTTCTTAATCATGTTGCTGCATGTCGTCTCTCTCCCCCGTCCACCATTAGTCCTGTGCATCGTACACAGGCAACGAGCCAAAGAAGAACTGAGAAAAAACGCCGCCGCCTGTCACTTAATGTCAAGATGAGGAGCACAAAGCGACAGCTGAAAGAGGCTGCGTTATATTTGGGTTACCAGTGAGTAAGTGAATAAATGACTCAAATGTATTTTTGATGAGGATTTGGTGCAAGTGCCTCAAAAAGAATGTTTGTACAGCGTTTGATTTTCTGTTTGATTTGCTTTGGTAGTGAGTTGCCTCAGGCTTTGTTATACTTGACATGAAAATTCATCTTAGCATAAACATTTAAATCTCAACGGATTCAAAAGGATGATGTCGCTGTTTTAATCTTTTATTACATTTGCCTCTTTGATCATAGACTATCAACAGCAGCTGTATATATGTCCGTTCTTTCATCCATGTCCTTTACACGCTCAAAGATAATCCTTCAAATTTGGTGATTCATTTTCTTGAGTCCACAAGTACCTTGATAACAAACTTTCCACGGCATGCACAGCATTCATGTCAAGCATTTCTTCAGTAACTCCAAGTTAAACCTGATGTTTGTTTTGTTTTTTGCTGTCTGCACCATAGACTTTAAATAAGAATTGGACATTTTGTGGACTACGGTTTTGAAGCCATTGCAAACTTGGAAATTTGGCAACCAGTGAAAGGAAGTGACCATATTTGGACTGTGGATGAGCAACGGTTGGATCTCACGAACACAAGTGGCAGAGCTGCACCCCGTCCGGATCTGGATCCATCTGGTTATTTTTCATCATTCAAGGTCAACTTTACAACTAAGTGTTAAAGCAATTCGAGTAGCTAATTACATTAGACATGTGGTAGCATGGTAGTGAGGCTGCAGTAGCAACCTGTCAATCTAATGGTAGCCACGCCCTAAAGCATACATACATGCTTTACTAAATGACCATCATGCTGGATTGAAGAAGACTTGAAACTAGAAATTGAGACCATGAACTCATTTTTACAATGTTTACTGAGATAATACATCAAGTGAGAAGTAGGGTCATATTCTCATCGACCTCAATCAGACTTATCTTTGCAACAAGAGTCGCCCCCTGATGGTCAGTGGAGAAATGCAAGTTTAAGGCACTTCAGCTTTGGCTTGACTTTTCAGAAAGGGAGGTTGCTGTCTGGTCTGCACACACTGGATGTTACTGCAAGTCTTTGTAAACCAGACCCGTGTGGATGCTCCAGCAGCAGAATGACTGTCAGTGAATTCTCGAGTGACAGTCACTTGAGGCAGCAGGGGTGGCAAGGTCATTCTTTCTGCTTGGTTAGGCACATGCACGCCCATACACTCACATACAGGTGCTCATTGTTCAGTCAGGCCTGGGGCTATGAATCCATCGGAGAGAGACTGAAAGTCAGAGAGGGCTCTTTAAAGTAAACAGGGGTGAGCAGGTCTCCTTTCTCTGCTCAGATTTATTGGACTGGCAGTCGACCCCAACTGTCCCATGCATGAGTGGGCCAGGTGATGGGCCACGGTAGTGGTGGTGGTTGTGTGTGTGTGTGTGTGTGTGTGTGTGTGTGTGTGTGTGTGTGTGTGTGTGTGTGTGTGTGTGTGTGTGAGGGGGGCACTCATGAAAATGTTAATTACCTGCTAGTGGTCAGCAACAGGTCATCTTGAGGTTGTGATGGACAGCGGGTCACTATTTAGAGACGTTAGTGTCTTATTGCAGGACATTACCAGACCGAATACGAAGGTTTTTGACATTATTATTACTAACAAGACACTGCTAGATTACATTAATTAACATAAAAGTAGCAGGGCCTGTCAGAGCGTATTGTCAGGCAGGGATTCTAATTCTCCTGTATCATTAAAGCGTGCATATCTAGAGATGGTGCCATTAAAACTAGTGTATTACTTCCAGCAGTAGCGTTTGGTCAGTACAAACTCTGCTGTGATTGTGACACACAGCAATAAGTTCAAATTGTTTAGGTCAAAGCAATTATTAAACGTCCACTTTAGTATACTAAGTTTACATATCTGTATGAATTAGGACTTTGCCAGTCTTGACAGTTACTTGAAAAGTTTACAATGTTTACTGAGATAATAAATCAGGTGAATTAGGAACATTTTCTCAAAGACTTCCATTCAATCAGCCAAAAAACTTGACCAACCCTGCTTTAGGTAACCAAACAAAGGTTCTTATGTTCTCCATGTTAAGGGTTAACCATATTCTACAGTAGTCATTTCAAAAGATATTTTACTAATAGATGATTAGCAAGAAATATTAAATGATATGCAAACATCAACAACTATTAAATGCAATACAATCAAGGCATGAAACAACAGTTAATAACATGGGCAGCTGACTACTCTGTAGGCTCCGGCCCACGACCCTGAAGACGATAAAGTGTTACGTAGAATGGATGGATGGTGGGGCCAGATTGTTTGATGTCTCTTCTGAAGCCCTGGTGTTAGGCAGAGCTCCGGCACTAGCTGGCAGAGAGGACTCTTATCATTGTTCAACTCTTGGCACTAAAGGGCCTTGTTCTGGTTAGTACCAGAGTCTACAGCCATGTTAGCAGCTCTTGACACTCGTATTTAGGGACAACAATGTGTTGAGATAGATGCTGACATCACCATGCTACATTAACATCCTCACAAAATCAATGTTAAACTGATGTTTAGCAGGTATAATGTTTACCATCTAAACTGATTAGCCGTAAACAAAGTACTGTCATGTCTCCTTCTTGAAGTATTGTTATTATATTATTTGGGTTTTTGTGTTCTCGTATTTCATTTCCTGTTTTATTTTGTTATCTCCTGTTCCCTGTTCTCACCTCTCCTCCTGTTTCAGGTGTCTTGACTTCCCCTCCCCCATGCCTTGTACCAGCGTACACCTGGTGCTGATGGAACTGTCATTAGTTCTGCAGGTCTGAATGATAAAGCAAAGCATTGGTTAAACATTGACCTGATGAATGAGTGAGATGAACAGTCAAGAGATCACTGAAGTTGTTACTATTTCATGCTAAAGGGAGAGTAATGTCATCCAATGGTTTTCACTCTTCTCCTCAAGAATGAGTGAGATGATTTGGTCTGGGTCAAATCAGGCCGATGTTGGTGTCCCTAGAGCCGTGTTGCTAGCACGGCTAAAAACTACAAAGTCAAATCAAATGCAATAGGCTGGCATGCATTTGTCTCTGTCCCTTCTGTAGCCCTCTTTGATACATCAGATGTGATTCCTCCACTGGAACATAATTGAATACCAGTTACCTGCATCAAAGAGCTTCCACTTCACCCAGTCGAGGCACGGGCCATGTTTCAGTGACAGCCAAATTGATTCCACGATAGGAGGGGATAATCTGTGTGAGGGAGGAGGTGGAGGCTGTGATTAAGTCAGAGACGGTAGCGAGGACGCCGCAATCAAATCTGGCCACGCAGATTCCTATCAGATAATAAGCTGGATACTTAGAGAGAGAGAGAGAGAGAGAGAGAGAGAGAGAGAGAGATAGAGAGAGAGAGAGAGAGAGAGAGAGAGTCTGTCTTTCTGCATCTCTATTTATTCTCTTGTTCGACAATTGCACTCCTCTCCCGGAGTGCTTTCCTGATTGCTGCATCAACAGAAGGACAGGAAGAGTGGAGTGATAAAACAAAATCTTCATTTTCACAGCAGCCATCGTCGAAATGGCACAGAAACAGGACCCACATGGCTCAGAGGTCCTACACCATTGTGGGTTGAAATAGTTTCAATTCAGATGAGTTTTTCAACCACTGTGTTTAGGCTGAAGCTGCTTTTTTTGAACAAACAATATACTGTATAATCAAGCCATAAAACACAAATGAACAGAAACAGGCAGTAGGACGGCACCCAAGTGGAAATGCAGTCATAAAGTGATATACAGGAAGAAAAACAAATAATCCTTCACTTTTGTTCTGGCTGAGGCACTCTTACCCCAAAGCCCACACATGCACACCCACCCCCATGCACTCCTGGCCAGATGCATACTATCCATGCACAGACCCACATCGTAGCGCTTACTGTTATTTACTGCATCCCAGTGACAGGCTGTTTGCCGAACAACTAGACCCTGTTAACCCTGAGACAGTAAATTTTGAAATCATGTTGCTTTTGCTTCCTTGGGGTCAACTCAGCGTTGGGCCTGCAGCACAGCACTGGCCAACGATTCTCGTGTCTTTGTCTTTTTTATCGGTCAACAAGAAATTCACTATGAACCGTTCTGCACTGCTGAATGACATATGATGTATTTTAAGTGCAAGGCTCAGGAAAACAGCAATGTCTGCAGAGTTTATTTGTCCAGGGTGCAGGTGCAAAGGGACAAACTAAGTGAAAACATGTTTATACAAAAATATATTCAAGGGATTGAATATAATTTGGTGTGAAGGTTTTGACTCTGTTACTCCTCACTATTGTTTGCTTGCAACATTGTTGGTTGAATAAAGTTAGTCCAAAGATGCCTGTTTTAAGTACCTAAAATGGGATATAGACCTTTTTTGTGTTTGTTAAGATTGATGACATATTTTGTGGGTGGAGCCAAACTGGTCACGTGAGTGCCAAAATACAACAATACTCTATTTCCTAAGTTGTCGTCCGTTTCAACTAGTTTCCACTGTTTTTTGCCACCACAGTGTTTGCACAATGGGCTCTGTAAACAGCATGTAGGTGATAGATCTTGATTAAATGCTTGCTGCGCTCTCAGGTTTGGTCTATCATCAGGACATGCCATAGCAGATGCATTGCTAATGGCCTAAGACTAAAAGCTCTGCAGTCAAAAAACAGTGAATTCACACTCTTTTTGGAATTGCTTGGCATTAAAATGGTTTTATTTGAGCTCACAGTGTCAGTTATTCACAGATATCTGCACTGGCTTACTAACTGTCAAATCCTGTTGTGTAACTTATACTTGTCGTTCAGATTAAATTCAGTGCACCTCAAGTGGAATAGTACAAACCCTCAGTGTGCGGTTATTGATGATAGCTAGGGGAGATATAAATCAGGGGAAAGATGGTAGTCAAGCAAGGCGGCGGGGGCAGGAAGTCTTCGGAAACTATACCATTTGATACTTTATCTGCATGTGTGCACTGAGCAGGGAACCAGAATTCCTCTGGCTAGCCCACGGCAGTAATGTTTTTCAGTTTCTGTTCCCTGCAGATAAGCGCTGGCTGTCCTCTGTCTCACCGCCAGCTTTGCCTGTGGTGCTGCTCAATTGCCAACAGCAGAGGACCGTGGTTTTACCCAGCGGCCCTGTTATGTAATTTAGCATACCTGTACTAATCTCACATTTGGTGGCAGACAAAGAGCACGCCCGTTGAGTAAATCCTTCCCTGGGGAGGTGGAAGCTAAAGAGCAGAAGAGGACTTCCCTGGACCGCTGTTCTCTTTTTCTTTCCCCGTCAGGACCACCATCTCCTGACCAGCAGAAAGTCTGATTTACACCCCTGCGGGTGGATCGTGGGATCTGGACGGTCAGATACCTCTTGTCAGGACGCCCTCTCAACCGTTGCCTCCATCTTATTTACGAGGCCGGTGGCGTTCAGCTCCATGGATGATCATTTTTCCATGCAGGATGAGCCTGTCTGTGGATGTCGGTGACGGACCTGCCTGGGGAGGAGATGGGGTGGGTTCAGGTCTCAGGCTTAATGCCAGGCACAAATAAAGCAGTGGGGGGTGTACACTGTCGTATTTCAGCTGGAGTCACTATTTAATTATACGCAGTTTATTGATCAGAGTAAACCCTAATAATTTTTTTTTACATTTTCTTCCCCTGCCTCCCTATCTCTATCCCAAGTGGGATTAAAATAATTACCCGGGTCTGTCATGCGTTTCTCATTGGGGATGCCTGGTCAGTTCCTACCACTTTAAAAAAACTCCAAACTTTCACCCGTCACTTTCTGACACTTCGCCGCTGTAAGGAGCACTCTTCCTCTGCTACACATGCTGACAGAAGAGCTGCATGCTCTTTCTCTCCTCATCTAGTCCAGTTCATTTTACTTTACTGCACCCTACTTCAGGCAGCTTGTGCTTTGTTAGTGAGTGTTGGAGGTCACCCGGGCCTGGTGTCATTACTCAGTGACTGACAGACTGACAAGCCCTCTTGTCGTGGCCCAGTCGGCTGCAGGTGAACCCAAGCTGGACCGTGATGGATGGCAGCTGACAGAGAACTGACAGCGACTGGGAGGGAAGGACCGAACTGACTCGAGTGCTAAGCTACTACTGCCGCCGGCTAATCATTTTGGAGGTCACTGCAGGAGTTTGGATTTGTGTAGGCATGCGTCTCTGTTGGTTGGTGAGGTTTTATCAAACAAGGGTGCTGATGGCTGTGGCTGTCGCCTCGAGGTGATGAATGGAAGGGGAGTGCAAGTGGAACTGGAAGCAGTTTGAATCTCCATGTTGACTGGGAAGATGTCGACGGGGAAAGTGAATGGATAGCACCCTCCACTCTTTCATGGTCTACTGGCTAAGTGCTCTTGAGCAAATAACTTTACCTCCAACTGCAGGGCTTAACTGGTCAGTTCCAGGTGGCAACCTTCGGTTCCGAAAAGTGAAGCCGATGCTGTAGTGCCTTAAACTTTTGATGAGAAAATTAGCCTAATTCTCTCTGGATTTATCTCAGTAAACATTGTAAACATGAGTTTATGGTCTCAATCACTAGTTTCAAGTCTTCTTCAATCCAGCATGATGTTCATTTAGTACATGATGTTCCATTTAGAGTCCAACAGACCAGAAAGCAGGGGATGCTTTAGGGGGTGGGGCTACTTGTGATTGACAGGTAGCCACAGCAGCCTCGCTCCCATATTACCAATACAATTAGCTACTAAGATGACTTTAACACTTAGCTGTAAAGTTTATCTTGCATTCTGAAGCTACATTTGTTAGCAGCTTCACACCAGAAGCCAGATGGATACAGATCCAGTGAGGGTGCCGCTCAGCAGCTTGTGTCCTTCCCTTCCGCCCTTCGCTCCTCCACAGTCCAAATATGGTCACTTTTTGCAAAAATTCAAGATGGTGACAGCCAAAATTCCGAAATCAATGCTTCAAACCCTGAAACCCTGACTTTCTTGGGTTAAATTAGAGAAATACCTCTCTGTCGATCTCCCAGATTACAGAGCGTGACTTCTTAGCCGCCAGCAGTGAATCAGGTTTCGGGCCTTCATAACTGGCGGTCAGTGGCACTTATATGAGTGACTGCAAGATAAGATCAAGAGCTGTGTGTGTGTGTGTGTGTGAGAGAGAGAGAGAGAGAGAGAGAGAGAGAGAGAGAGAGAGAGAGAGAGAGAGAGAGTGTGTGTATGTGGGTCATGAACCCATCAATCAGTTAAAGGAGAACAACTCATGTCAAGGTGCAGTGTGCACTCCTTTGGCCATGTCACTGCACCTCACACACATTGTGACCCCCTGGTCAAATCTAGCCAGCCAGTCAACCAGGCAATCTGCCTCATCAGGGCTGAAGAAGTCTACTGCTCTTCTTTCATAACATTGTCCTACTTAGGTATACACCCTTCTTATTTCTTCTCCAGTACAACCAGTATAGAAATACAACAAAGCAGAGATCTTCAACAGGAGGTCCGAAGCAGTTTGAAACAGTTAATATTCTGACAGGGTATGACTTACCTTTTCTCGCCTCAACTTCTCCTAACACGTCCTCCCAAAAGCTCCAAAGCCTGTCAATCGGTACCGGTTAATAGGGGGAAGTTAAGTACACAGTTCAGGGGCTTGTCAAGTTCTTGCGAAAAATCGGACTGACAGCTGAGGCTAAAATGCCAAACACCTGGACCGAAGAGAAAATATGTCTTCCGTACATCTAATAAAAATACCAAAATGGAACCATGGAGCTAACCACCAATGGGGGCAGACCACCAAGAAATACCAATAAGAAAATATTCTCCAGGCCCTTATAAGCAACCGTGACAGTAAAAGTTTATGTCACAGCAGTTGGAAATGCTTGCACTTTTGACTACAAGTTCATGATATCACCTCCTGGTCAGCGAGGGTCAATCTCCTTTGACAGTTTGGAAATCCCAGAGAAAAACACAAGTGCAGCCATCCATTCTGCTTAAACCTGGCTGTGAGTCAGTGATTGGATTCTGGTAGAGAGTTGCTCCACTGTTCATTCTCCACAGAGCTCTCTCAATGTGTTGGGCTTGGGAATCAATCACAAGGCGTTTTCCTCTGAATCCCTGAACCCTCTGTCCCAGTTTCTTTTCCTACAATGAAATCAGATTTGCTAACATTGACAGCCTAAGCAGCTGTGGAAATGTGTTAAATTAAGTCCAATTATTTGATTGAACCAAATGACTTTCATCCATGTCCTGTCTTTCTGGTCTGTTTATTCTACGTCAATTATAATAATGAGAGAAAACCACAAATATGAGGCCTTTCATGCTTTTTGTTTAGATCTAACTGTGTCACTGTGCAGTCTTACTCAGGATGAATAGTAATGTACTCTGTTGATCCTTCAACTTAAAACTAATGGATTCAAATGACCAGGGTTGGAATTTCATCATTTTACCACCAAGGCCATTTGGCCTTCACTTTCCTTTTTTTCAGGGGCACCAAGAACACATGACAGGGCACAAAGGCCATTGAGTAAAATGAGATGGTTTTACCTTTCAGATTAATACCATCAACCACCAACATCCTAATTCATAACAAAACATGATTTATGTATTACAATATTTTGAATACCAATATCAAGTTAATGTTACATTGGATTTTTTTTAAATAACATCTTACAAAGAGAGCAATAAAACATATTCTGTATGAAATCTTTATATATATATATATATATATATATATATATATATATATATATATATATAAAGATGCACACGCACATACACGGGTAGGCAATGTGGACTTGAAATTCCTACCCTGCCAATGACCCTCGGCTGTTCTTATTGCTATTTAACAAATTTTTACACGCTAATGCTTAATTAAGATGGTGACCAAAGACATCTCATAATTAATTACAGCCTCACAGAGCCACTGGCGTGGCTAAAATCTGTTATCATGAGGATCCACTGACTGCAGTGTGACGAGAGTTAGTTCTATTCTCTTGTGAATCACGTGATTTTTTTTTAACTCTATTCAAAAGATTTATGATTTCAAAACAACTTTTGAGGCCAAAATGATGCAACATTTCATCAGCAAGTTTAATACACTTGCCGTGGATGAATAGAAGAAGAAGAATCTGTTTTTTTTACTTTCATTAGAGCCCACTTTTGTAGTTCCTTGCCTCCAAGATTACAGATACAAACAAAAAAGTGTCCCAGCCTGCTTGGGAGATGACTTATTTACACACTGGCTGATGAGTAAGGTGCTTGCTAGCCTGTGAAGGTTGACAGGCCCGCAGCGATGAGGAGGCAAACTTAAATTATTTTCTTGCTTCCTTCCACTGAGTCTTCACTGTCGAGAGATTTTCATCTTTGTGCAGTCAGCTAAAGAAAGTGAGAAGTTAGATTTGTTTCATCATAGCGTCATGTAGCTTGCAGGCATTATTATATCACTAAAGAGGTAAAATGTAGTGGGTTGGACTTTTTCAAAACAAAAAAGCATCAATACTGCATTACAAGGGTGTTGCAACATAACTAATCTGTCCCAGTGCAGTACAAGCAAAATGTAAAAAGCCTTCAGCAAAATTGCCCTTATTCATGGCTCCGAGGCTCGCTGAACCCCGAACATTGCATGCTAAGTGTTATCATGCTCATACTGTGTGGGTTCAGGGGTTTTTCTTGTCAATGTCATGTAAGCTGACTGCTTGCTTATTTTTCCAGCTTTAACAGAGAGATAGTATGAGGTAAAGTGTAGGAGCCACACAACCCCTATTAATCATAGCAAAGACTAGGCTTCCCCAGGCAGCGAGACAGGATCCCTCTGTTGGCATTCATACATTTCTGCATGCAACTATAGCATGCGTATGACACATTGTTTATACAGTATGCCTGTACTTGTCAGTTTATATACGTGTGTGTGTGTGTGTGTGTTTGTCCTTAACCAGAACCCTAAACCCCATTTCTACCTGAAAGGATACAATATCCAGAATCCATTCATCAAAGTCAGAAAACAGGCAGTGTGGGTGTATATTAGTGTCTACATGAATGTACCTGTATTCATATATGCATTATGTATATGGTCATAGTCTGTTTTTTATTCATGTTCTTTCCAATGGAGTGCATTCATCAAGTGGAGGCTGATTTCTGTGTGTGGTCATATGATCTGGAAGATGATATTGTGGGTGTGCACCATAGACTGTATATAAGAAGTGGACGCAGTTCCCCTGATGGCACCCATTGGTTGGTGGAGGCCATCCAGAGGCCATAAAGCCATGTTTACAATGTTTAATGAGATAATACATCAAGAGAGAAGTAGGTGATTTTCTTGATCGACTTCCATGCAATCAGACTTCTTTATGCAACCAGAGGTGTCGCCCCCTGATGGCCAGTAGAGAGAATGCAAGTTTAAGGCACTTCAGCTTTGCCTTCACTTCTCAGAACCTTGCTTGGTGTGAACCTGTAGCAGAATGTATGAAGTGTCCATGTGTGCTGGTGCAGTTCATGTTCAGGGATGCGTGTTAAACTGTATGTGGACTCATATAAAATGATTAGTAAAGGGATCAGGTGCAGGCTCTTATCCACTGTGGGGCTACTGGCACGTGTTTGCACAGATGACAGATGTGTGCGCATGTTTGTGTTTGCCCACCTGTCTGGGTGCATTTGTGCATTTGGTTGGATGCAAACTGAATGTATTTGTGTGCACATGTGCTTTTGGGTACATCTTGCATGCATAAACCCCTCTCTCTCTCTGTGTGTGTGTGTGTGTGGCTAGTACTAGACCACATGGTACAATTGTCTGCAACAGATGGGCTGATACAATGCCAGAAAAGCAGCAATTACCACAAATAAACCAGTGTCAGCTGTTCACTCTGTATAAGGTTGCCAGGTTTGAACTAGCCTCATATCAGCCTGAATTGTCAACTCATTATACTTTGTTTCCATCATCATTGTGTTATTGCCTCTACTCTAATCGCTTTCCATGAGGGGTTTCAATTTTGACTCACTTATCACAGACCAACCTAACCAACCTAACCTAATCATTTTAAGAATACAGGTTGTCTGTTGCCTGGCAACATGTGCTTTGTGCCAGTGTGTTAGGAGTGGTTAGAAGATGAACTTTAAACTAGCCTACGATGTGCCGTATATAAAATGTATTTCTTAATTTCATAATGTATTGTGAAGACGTGGCAGTCGGAGCTTAACTACAGTTATGGACAAGATATAGAATTAACCTAAACATGAAAGTGCTGCTGAGGTTTCGAAGTAATCAAGAAAGCGGATCCCTCCCACTGCGTAGCCGTGCTGGTTTTGCCTAAATATATACGTCTGATAAATAAAGTATGTATACGTATGTCACATGTAACAACCGCAATCCTGGCCTTGAAGGGCAAACGGCAATGACATTAACAAAAACATGACAAAAAGAAAAACACGACATTAAAGGTCCCATATTATACTGATTTTCATCAATTTCACAAAGCTGTCAGAGGTCCAACAACACTGGATTCGATATGCATTGCCCCAAACCCATCCATGGTCCTGACTTTCAGCTGTCTAAAAGTTGCTCAAATGAGCTCTCCTGAGAACAGTCTGTTTCTGTTTCTGCACCTTTAAATGCTAATGAGCTCCATCTGTCAACGCCTACTTGGAGCGGTAGCATGCACCAATGTTTACGTGGATGTATGGCTATGGCTCGCCTATGTGGCTCAGGGGAAGTTACTGGTCCCGTATCGTTGGGACAGATCCTTTTACGAGGGTCAGTGTCGAGGCAAAGACAGCTTTGTACTGACCCTCGTTACTGAAGCATAGAGACAAACTGTTATTCAATATCAAACTTTGGAGACTTTTGTACTGCAATGTAAAATCTTTATGCTCAAATTAAGATTATTTGATTTGGTTGTGTAATTTATATACTCAAAGTATGACAAAATGTACAGTCTTCAGTATTATGCTATCATATGTTTGTTCATGGGTAAGACATTAAAAGCTGCTTTCAGCATGTTCAACTCACATTCAAGGACTTATTGCCTCTGTAACTACAACTGTGCTACATTTTAATGTTTTCGTAAGGCTACATTTATCAGTAGCATTTAGTCACATCTAAGTCTTTGGTAAATGGTAAAAAACACAATTGAATTGCCCTGCTGTGATGTTTACTAGTAGGCTGTTAGGACATGCAGTACCAAAAATGGCCACAAAAACCAGGATTTTAAAAAATCACTGCGACAAAATGAGGCAAAACATGCTCCCGATTTTTTAATATGATTTTAACAAGAATATGATCTTTCAAAAAAAGTAAGTTTGGACCCGATACTTGTCAGTTTTTTGGAATATGGCTCTGAAGTTGGGCAAAGATGTGTTTACTTCCAGCCTTAATATCTGTGAAACTAATCATCTAAGAGAGACCATATTTTGTAGAATGTTTAAGCTAACACCAGAGATAAAGGCAGAAGTGATAGAAGTATTTTATCTGCAAAAATGGGAGCTCAGCTACTCTTCAAATTTGCTACTTCATTTCGACAAGCCACATTTTGGGAGAAGTTTAAGTACCTACCATACTAGGTTATCATTGAGCTACACCCATGACATGCCATATCTGGAGGCTATTAGTAACATACTGTATACACTGTAGAAAATTTGAAGGCCACAGGTGAGATAGTTTGCCAGATATTGCTGTTTAAAAATGGCTTTTCAGAGTATGATGCCAAAAACCGTCTAAACTACCCTTCATTCAATGATGTTTCATGAGAAAACTGTTGACAGTAGAGACCTAATATTTTTCCTATTAACAAGTGACTTGTTTCCTATTAACAAGTCAGGTGGGAAGATTTTCAGAAATTTGATGAAATGACACCGAATGACCCATTTGAAAATTATGCTGGACTGATGAATAGGCTGACCTTTGCTGTGAAATCTAGATAAATGCAATTTCAGAGCTCCTTGAGTCTTGAAGACACATACACAGGTGGAATCAGCCGCGCCGGAAGCACCGGTATAGGGGCTGCAATCGCAGAGGAGCTGGTGGAGGACCAGGGACATGAGGAGGTGCAAGGAGGCCAGGAGCAGCAGGATGAGTTGCTGGTGGGGGACCAGGGACAGGAGGAGGTGCAAGGAGGCTAGGAGCAGCAGGATGAGGAGCTGGTGGGGGGCCAGGGACAGGAGGAGGTGCAGGGTGGTGGCTGCAACGATGAGTGCTGTCAGGGAGAGACTGGTCGGATAGTTCAGCTGCTCACCGTGCCGAGGAACGAGACAGCTAGGGCTTACAGGGATGGAGAGAGGTGTTTCAATGTCAGCTGGTATCAGGCAAGAGAATGGCTGTCTCTCTGCACAACGCGGAAAAAGACATTGCTGTCCAAAAAGGCCTTGTTTCGTTTGCCAAATGTGGAGATGTGGCATTCGTTCAGTCGGTTTCATAACTGGACGAAATGCCCCAAGGTTCTGAACTTACACCAGAGCAAATAACTCGAAATACATGTCCCATGACATAATTAATGAGTTAATTTCTGAAATGTACAGAGAGTGCATTAATGTTCTACACACCAAAATCAGGGCGGCGAAGATTTATGTCGTCATTGTGGACAGGACCAGAGTTGTTGCTGGGCGAGAGCAGCTGTCCCTCTATCCGGTGGGTGCCAGATGTCCTTGAGGTCCACGAAGATTTCATTGGGATGTATGACTGCCCAAGGGCCGATGCGGAATCCATCACCAGCACGATTTTGGACATGTTGGCCAGATGCTATCTCAAATTTAAGAACATGACGGGGCAGAAATACGACTGGGCAGCTGTCCTACAAGGAAGATTGACCGGTGTTGCCCAAAAGGATTAGGGACATCAACTCCTGGGCTCTCTCCATCCACTTTGTGAGCCACAGTCTAAACCTCATTCTCCAGGAGGTAGGTAAAGACTGTCCCATTGCCCGCAATGCCCTAAACATGGTTCACGATGTCCATGAAATAATTACATCCTCGCCAAAACGTCTGGATATCTTCGAGCGCAATCGTGCCTCTTTTGAATGCACATCGCCTGGCCTTAAACAGCTGTGTCCGACGCGCTGGACAGCACGCACGGCTGCCATCAAGGCACTGCTCCTTAATCAGTGTAGTAGTGTATGACACTCTGGAGGAGGTGGCTTTTTCAAATGGCAGCTTGGACACAGTGGCAGCACGGAAAGCACCAGGCCTCTGTGCTCAGATGACCAAATTTGATCTGTTTTTCGGCTTGCAGATTTCCTTGCGGCTGTTCTCTGCTAAAAAAGTGGCACAGGTGCTGCAGTCTAAAGACCTCACATCAGAGGCAGTCGCAGTTGCTGCCCAAATGCTGAAAATCCATCTCTGCAGCTTCCGCAGCTCAGAGGCATTTGCACAGCTGTTTCAGCAGATACAGCTGACGCGTCGAACCCGAACCACTGCCAAACAACGGACTTGCTCTTCTTTTTGGCAACTAAATCCAACGCCGACATGTTTGTTTACAATGTGAAGAGCGCGATGGGAGGACAGAGGCGGAAGTTGCTACGGCAACCCAGCGCAGCCCAGACACACAAAAAATGTTACGAGTTTCAAGTTTTTTAACATCGTCCTAACTACATAATCGCGATTAAGATTTAAAATCGATTAATTGAACAGGCCTATGCTCTTTGTAGATTTCTCCTCGGCATTTAACACCATCCAACCCCACCTACTAACTGAGAAACTACTGAACAACTGTAGCCTTGACCCTAGCCTGACCGGTTGGCTACTTGATTTCCTCACACAGAGAGTTCAGAGGGTGAGGGTAAACAAAGTGCTATCCGGTGGCCATCATCCACAGGCTCACCTTGAACCCCTGTTGTACATACCGTACACCAATGACTGTCGTAGCCAGCATGACAGCAGGAACATTTTAAAATGTGTAGACAAACAAAGCCATACAAATGTATCAAAATCCAGCACACCCCCTGTATTCTGAAAATGTGCTACTGCCATCTGGTTTTGCTAAAACTCCCATTGCTTTTAAACAGAGGTACAAAAATTCCTTCATCCCCTTTTCTGGATTAAATGCACACAACAGGAAGAGATAGTCCCCCCCCAGTATCCACTTTCTCTTCTTATATCTACCTTATCTATTGACATTTTTTATCTTGGTTTTATTGACTCATCATTTTAGCCACTGCCAGACCTATTTATTGCAACTAACTTATTTGTTTTATTTGTTTTGTGCATATCTCTCTGTATGTACTGTAGCCTAGTATGTTGTGTCTATTGTTGTGTGGTATGTGATCCTGTCTGCAACCAAATTGCCCATTTGGGACAAAGAAATAAACTGAACTGAACTGTAGACTAAATCACTGTATGCGTAAAAAGATGCTACTTGCAGTCCAATCAGCTTGAATGAAACCACCCGAAATCACTACACAACACCTAACCACACACCTAACATAATGCCAGTTTTTAGTTTTTTTGTTGGATTTTTTTTTATCATTATCTTATATCGTAATATCCCACATGAAAACATGCATGAATGCTAGTTGGCCTCTGAAATTTTCAAAATTGTCTCGGGGAACCCAGCCTGAAACCAGCTCTTTTTTTTTCGTCTTTTTTTTTTTGCACCCCCACTTTCAAACTGGTTCCAGGGCCGCTGGGTGGAATGGACACAAGGCCAATGATGAGGTCTGTGGTGATGCTGTCATCCTCTAAGTGGGGTGTCCCTCATCTTCAGGAGAGGATGTGTCCTCATCTTCAGGAGAGGATGTGAAGGGGGGTTTAGCTCAGGAGGTAGAGCGTTGGACTGGCAACTGGAAGATTGCCGGTTCGATCCCCGGCTCCTCCTAGCTGAGTGCCTGGTGTCCCTGAGCAAGACACCTCACCCCAATTGCTCCTGACGAGCTGGCTGCCCTGCGTGGTTGACTCCGCCGTCGTTGTGTGAATGTGTGCGTGAATGGGTGAATGTCAGTCATTACTGTAAAGCGCTTTGGAGAAAAGCGCTATATAAATGAGGCCATTTTATGTGTGCTCATCTTTAGGAGAGGATGTGTGCTCATCTTCAGGAGAGGAGAGGATCCTCATCTTGGGTAGAAGTGCAGAGGAATTCTCCCCGTCTTCGCTCTCCGAGCACATCCCATAGTCAAGTGCTTGAAGCAGTGAATATGACCTTCTTGCCATCTTGCCAGAGAAAGAATGATCTTTCTCTGTTAGGCTTACTTAGTATTAGTATTGACTGAACCTGCATCAACTTCACGACAGATTTATAAACAGTGCCAGAGTTTGTTTGTGTTTCCCCTGCAGCTGCATCTTTGACCTCTGCAAGATGTCTGTTATTCTGATTTTTTTGGAGAGAAGCTGTTTGGGTGTGTAAGGCTATTGTGTAGTTGTGTGTGGCATATATTATGAAAACAACAAAGCTACAGGTGTTTTCAACATGTGCATCAAAGCCAAGTTTGCCTGGGAAAACCTCAAAGCTCAATACCCTGCATCAACAGAAATGCACTTCAACTTGGACGTATGATACATATTTGTGCTGCAATTTCATGCACACGCAAACATTTTTAATGCACAAACACAAATCATTATTTCACATCCTTATGATCACACCCATGTCAAAACTGTGTCATTAATTTGCTCCATAGGACGCAAGCAATCATATGCCCCTATTGGAAACTAAGAATATTGCATAAAATTGCTCACTTGGCCAAAATATGACAAAATACATACATATATAGAAAACATTAAACTATTTAGACTAATTAGACTTCAGGATGAAAGCATTTTACCCAAATTGTATGATTTAATACTGTGAATAACAAGGAATTAAAAAATGTAGCTTGCATGGGTTTCAATTGGCCAAACGTTTCCACAATAGAGTCAAGAGGTACTATTTTATTTAAACAGTATATTATTGATATATTTAAAGAGCTGAAGTTGAAATATTAAGAATCATAAAAAAAATCCAGACCTTTGGTAAGTTTCATTCTATTTGCATTTACACAGCTAAAATGGTCAAAGAAAAGAAGGTGGAGTGGATGCAAACGGCCACCATAAAGGCATGAGGGTTCATGTTGTGTTTTTGTTAATGTCATTGTGTTTTTGTTAATGTCATTGTGTTTTTGTTAATGTCATTGGGCCCTAGTTTCGTACACCAGGCGCAGTCGGGGCGCAGCGCACCTGCGCCACGCAGACGGGGTGTGTCCGCGCCCCCACCACGCGCACCCTCACCACTGTGCGTAGGGCGCCAAGTGCTGAGGGGGCACCAAAAATATTATGAAAAATCATCATAGTCATAATAATTATAATGCCGATATTATATCACTATAGAAATTGTAGGCACATTTTAGGCATGTCTATCACAAAACAGGGTCAGGGAGCGCACAGCAGTAGACATAATACTGGCGAGAACCCGGTGCCTGCACGAGCCATTCGTCATCATCATGGTAAATGGCCTCATTTATATAGCGCTTTTCTCCAAAGCACTTTACAGGAATGACTGACATTCACCCATCCACGCACACATTCACACACAGACGGCGGTGTCAACCACGCAGGGCGACAGCCAGCTCGTCTGGAGCAATTAGGGTGAGGTGTCTTGCTCAGGGACACCAGGCACTCAGCTAGGAGGAGCTGGGGATCGAACAGGCAATCTTGCGGTTGCCAGCCAAACGCTCTACCTCCTGAGCAGATGTGACGGGACAATCTATATAGATATAAATTCACGTGTTGATTCAATTAGTTGCATTAAATAGTGTTTGTTGTGATTATTTATTGCATTTAAATGTGCCTGGAACTGTGGAAACCTGCCTGTGAGGTCTCGGTGACGTGTGCGCACTGCGCGCCGGAGAGCCAAACTGCCACTCCGCCAGCTGTAATTCGCCTTACGCCAAGAGTAGACCAGGGGCCTGTACTACGAAGCAGTATTTGTGCTTAGCGAGGTAACTTAAGCGTTAACTCTGGGTTTTCCGTCCTACGACGCTGGTTCACTTGTTACCGGGGTAGATCGCCATGGTAACTTACGCTGTGGAGCTAACCTGCTCCGGAGCAGGTTATGTTCCTGATAAGAGATCAACGTGGAGAAACACACCGCCGACTGACCAATCAGCTGTCTTGGTGCGCGTATATAAAAAAAAAGAAGCTCGGTGGATTGTGAGAGGTTCTCGTAGGAGAACTATAGAGTGTACAGAGACCGGCAAAACCCTTTTTCTGTCCCTGACGATGTTTTTTATGAGAGATACAGATTCTCATCGGAGGGAAAGATTTTTCTTTGTCAGCGTACAGCCTACTTACCACTTTGAATTATGTTTTTATATTTATTTGATTTGCTCCCAAGTCCGTTTTACACCGCCGGGATTGCAGCTGAAAGAATGAGGCTGATATTGTCATAAACCACGTTATAAGAATACATCCAAGCAACAAATTCATTATTTTAAAGTTATGTGTTCTGCCTTTTATTGCTGAAGGACATCGTAAGAGTTAAAGGGACTAAAGAAAGAGTGACGACATGATTTAAAAGAGGACCGCAGGGCGGATTCGAACCAAGGTCCGCTACAGTAAGCCTCGGTATATGGGGCGGTAACTCTACCACTAAGCTATCAGCGAAGTTACTGTTGAAATCAAATCAGTCAGATCTATAAGTGCCCTTATGATGGGGCAGTCATATTATAGTTCTACTAATACTATTAATACAACTTCCGCATTCACACAGTCGGCGAGTTTTTGCCAGCTGTCCTTCCTGCATTTGGCAGATGAAACTGTTGCCTTTTGCCTGTATTATATGTTTAACTTCTTCGTATTTCTGTAAGATTATGGTTCGCTCCTCGTACGTGAAATACGCCGCTCCGCTGCAGTAGACTGATCCATGTATGTGATTGGTCAAATGCTGCAAACGGCGCCTCTTTCATGTGCACACGCTCATAGCTGGACAGGTAAACCCTGGGTTGAGTTAACGAGTTGATAACCAGCTTCGTGTGACCGCTTATCTCTGATTGCCTTTGTTAGGGTTACTTAAGCTGGATCTCTGAAAGATACCCTGAGTATGTTGAACTCGCTTCGTAGTACAGGCCCCAGGTTGGAGTTGGCGGGCTTTCGGCGCAGTCTCGGCGAGGCTTTTTGCCACAAAACTTCCGCTGCACCAAGCTGATTCTGTGACGCCTCCCCCTGCTGCACCTCCACACCCATCTTGGCATTACACCGGCTCCGCCACCCTGCGCTGCGCCACGAAACTAGGGCCCATTGTGTTTTTCTTTTTGTCGTTGTGTTCTTGTCAATGTTGTACTTTTCTTTTTCTTGTGTTTTGTTAATGTCCTGTTTATGTTAATGTTGTTGTTATTGTTAATGTCATTGTGTTTTTCTTTTTGTCATTTTGTTTTTGTTAATGTTGTTGTTTTTGTTAATGTTGTTGTGTTGTTGTTAATGTCGAGTTGTTTTTGTTAATGTTGTTGTGTTTTTGTTCGTGCCGTTGTGTTTTTGTTAATGTTGTTGTGTTTTTATTTTTGTGGTTTCAGTTTTGTTAATGTCGTTGTGTTTTTCTTTTGTTGGTCGTGTTTTTATTTTGTTGTTGTCATTTGCCCTTCAGGGCCACTATACAATCCTTCTGACCTTCTTATGCCCAACTGAGAAAGTCTTAATGGCCTCATCGTAAAACACACTTCATTCAAACTGGATGGAAACAAAATAAAGCTCAACAAACACGTTGCAACAATCAGCTCTGCTTTGGTCAAAATAAATACTTTATTCACAGACTAACCTCACGTGCCGACTGCTTATTGGCAGCTCTCACTCCTTCTTCAGAGACCATAACATTTGAATACAATGAGATTATAAAACAGACTCAAAACCTCTGGTCTTACTTCTGAGAATTTTTGATGGAAAAGAAAAGTCCCTCATGTAGATTCAACTGAAACACTGACGCAAGAAAGTATGTAAAAACCTTGCATTAACAAGCTGGGGGCTTTCCAGGAACCAAGACAGCACTGGTTATAGCTTCAGGAGTATACTTTGATATTATATCTCCATAAATATATTAAACCAAAACCCAGTCTGTTGTCTGTGATGGGAATTTTTCATTTAGTAGTTCATTATAGTATAATTAGTAGTTTGAGTAGTTTTAACTCATACTATTCCATGTGTCATGTGGTAACCTGTATTCTGCACTTATGTCATGTCATGTGTTACATGAGTTGTAAAATGCATCTTGTGACACCAGCACAGCTGGCAAGTCAATATGGATCTATGGACACTGATGAGTGGTTCAAACACCACATTCTGGACAAAGTTCTCCGTCTACACAAACAACGGAACAATGCTTCTCTGATGACACATCACAAACAACTGTATAAAAAGCCCTTCTCAAGACTGAAGAATTGGTCAGACTCTTAAGGAGTCTGCCCCTATCTGGCCAGATAGTTTGCTCTGAAGCTGTATGTCGGTGATGCGGTCTGCTTGGACACCCTGTTTGCGAATGCTTTGACTTATTAGACTTTGTCTGTTTACAGTCTGTAGCGACTGCTAGCCTGTTTTTGGACTCTTTATAGAATAAATTACTAAAAGCTCTGTTAGGAGTTGTATTCTTATTTCTCATCAGGTGATCATAAACTGATTTCCACCACATTGTCTTTCAACTTCTCGAATATTGACGCTTTGTCAGGCCCCATGGCATCTGATACTAAAGCACAAGGCACCATTTTGTGTCTGTTAACCAGCTGATAATAATAGGTTCACATTTTGAGTTGTTAATAGTGTTATTAGCTCATGGGTAAGCATTGGGTGGTAAAAGATTAAAAATGAGCGTGTGCAATTAGTGCTATTAGATTTATTTTAATGTTTTTTATCTAATTTCTTTTTTTAGTGTGTAAAAGGAACCCGACTGCAGTGCCTCCTGCCTCGCAAACTGCCATCCACACTCTGTGTTGCCTTCTGGGAGTTCAGGCTCATGTAAATGGAGACACAAAACATTCCTTTGTACAACACTATTGACAGTTTTAATGCAACCACTTTGAGGAGAGTCTCGCAGCATTTATCTGTGCAGACGAGTGGATTCACTTCTCATCGAGCAAAGGTCCCCTGTGGAGTGATAACACCCACTCATGAGATAGAAATCACACAGAGGGTGGCGTGAAAAAACACCAAACTGGAGACGCACCTGCAGAGACATGCTCATATTCCCATAAAGAGGGAGAGAGAAAAAGTGAGTCAGTGCCATGCGGGAGCATAAACACCCTGCAAAACATACATGCTGCAGCACATACATGGGGGCTTGTTTTAGCGGATGTCTTTGGTAGAAACAGGCAGTGCAGCAGGTCCCAATGAAACGAGCCAGACTGCCAGAACCCTGAGTATAAAACTTCCTGTTCCTCTAGTTGGGGCTGGACAATTTGGCCTAAAAGTAAAATCTCCATTTTTTTCAAACGAATGGACAATTTTCAATTCAACCCTCGATTTGATTCTGTTTTTCTCAAAACAAACAAAAAAGACCAAGGCGAAATGTAATTTTTTAAATCAAAGTTCCTAAATAAGTGCAGTAATAAATCCGTAAGATAGCTAAACTAATTTGGTTTAATAAAGAGTCAAAATGGTTCACAACTCAGATATTAAGACAACTTAATCATAAATGAGTAAATGATTGTAAATATTTGTAACAGTAAGGTTGATTCATAATTCAAGATCAAGGTAGAAAAATAGAGACTGTGCCTTTATTCTTGTTAGTGTAATTTGATTCACTGCATGTATCTGTCAGTGTCGCCTGTTGTGATTGGCCACGGGTAACCAAGAGGGGCGGGGCTTAAGGAGGAGGGGCGGGAAGACAAGAGAGGGAAGAGAGAGGAGATATAGGATAGCGCCAAGGGGCAGTAAACGGAGATTGCAAACTTTTGGAAGTATTCTCGTTGATTGGTAAAAGGACGTTGAGTTTTTACATTTTTATGGTCCGTCTGTCGAGGCCACATATGAATGTGATCATATGTGGCTGACTTTTGCACGTTCTGGAAAGTGAGAGAGTCGGCTACTACGGAGTCCATTGAAGCAAAACAAATCTGCGGAGTCTAGAACTGTTTTTAAATCATGATTTTGTAGTTTTTTTTCACAAACCGTAGGAAAGTAAAAATGCAAATTAATCAATTAAATCGAAAATTGCCCCGCCCATACCTCTAGTCTGGCCCTGTAATGTTTACATACTGTGAATCAGATCATAAGTGCACACATTCTCAAGCACCAGCAATTAGACCCATCCTATGAAACACTTTTTGTACTCTTTACTTTATAGTACTATACTTTCAGTACATCAGAGCCCGTATTCTTTCACTTTTAGTTGAGTAAAGAAGTTGAGTCAGTACTTTTAAAACAAGTATATCCTTCAACTTGAGTATAGAATGTCTAGATATATACTATTACCATTAGAACTTCCTCCCCTGTTAAGAGACTTAACTTTTAAATGACAAAGGGGATTTTATTTTATGGGCCAAAATCAAAGCTCCTTGGATAATAAAAACATTCACACTGGATTTTTGTTGATGTCACATAAATTGTTTTGCAGCTCATAAATCTTTCAGGTTTTGAAGCTGCAGCTCAAGGGGATTTTACACTTGAGGGAACATATATATTAATATTGACTGATTAAATGTTCCGTTGAAGCATCCCAAGAGGAGAGCTGACTATAGCCGTGTGAGTGATTGTGACTGGAATATTACATTAATATAACATCACCATGTTGCAACAAACTTCCTTTTCAACGTGTTTCATGTTCTCTTGGTAAGTTCCCTGAATTTACCCAGAGATTCTTGCTAGGTGAGTCTTTCAGATGAGTTCCTCGTGGCCTCCTGGTTCTGTAGAAAACTAGCGGCCAGCAAAAACGTCCTGATCATCAATTTACTGGAGTATAAGGCCATCAGCTGCTAATGATCCTCATTATTTCACACTCAGCAACCATCCCACAGTTACATTTAGCATATTGCTCTGACCCAGGATCTGCCAGAAGGTGACAACTTTACACATTCATCCCATGCATTCACTAGGATACGAAGCCAAGCAAATGCCATAAAAGACAATAGGCAGCTATGCACTCTGCTAACTCGGCTCAATGCTGATGGATATAATATTGGAGGGAGGAACTGTGCTTGTAATGAGCATCTGTCCCTGTTGGATGAGGAGGATATGAGGGAGGAGTGACACTCGCCTACCCAGGGAGGAGTTGGGGTAATGACTCCAGCTGGTGGTGACAGATTTCTGGGGGGGGGGGGGGGGGGGTATTGGGCATATTGGCTGGAACCCATGAAGATTCTGATACCAGGCAATGATCCCACTGAGGACTTGTGCTCGAAATGGTAATTGTGGCAAATTCAATTTTGGAAAAATGGCTTCCACATCAGCTTCTAAATTGTAAATACAGCACTTTGCCTGCCGATCGATATAGATAAAAAAGAGAGAACAAGAGAGAGAGAGCGAGACAGAGAGAGCTGTAATACAGCAGTCAATACAGCATTAATAATTTAGTAAATGATGATAATGCAGTGTATGCTTTAGTGCGTGGCTACTACGCTACCACGCTATCATGCTATCAATGCAATTATCTACTAAGATGCTTTCAACACTTAGCTATAAAGTTGACCTTGAATTATGAAGCTAACTTTGTTAGCAGCTTCACACCAGAATCCAGATGGATCCAGATCCAGTAAGGTTGCTGCTCTGCTGCTGGTGTTCATCAGATCTCCTCCACAGTCCACATATGGTCCCAAAACTAAGTGAATATGTAGATGGCCAAGGCCATCTACATATTCTACATGATGGTAGATGTGTATGCATCATTAATGTGAAGAAATTGGGGACAGACGGCGAAAACGATCGCACCTTAATGAATCCATCATCCTGGGTGTGAGAGATCTCCATATATGACTAGGCTATGAGTCAGAGATTGGCTTGGGGGCAGAAGGAAGAAATGAAAAGTTGTCAAAGTTCTGCTGCAAAATTACCTTTCTCTGCTCTGAAGTCTGCATTGGAGACAACTGTTCAGGCAGAGATGAATATTGTATTAACTGATTTGACCTATTGCAAGCGGGCCTCAGAAAGTGAATGAGACATAATGTTGAGGCATTTGACCACTACTGGCACGCAGTGTCACTTTCCATTTTGGCTCCTGATTTGATTTAGTTTTTTGACTATATTGCATGCAGATTAAAAGAACACGGGTAATTACACAAAGTACCTTTTAATGACAAGGCTGAGCACTCACAGGTTAGTCCCTGAATCAACCCGACATGTAATATTTTAGTTTGAGGATCTTTTCCACAGTCTTAAGCGAAAAGTTATTCTCTTGAGTTTTTAGTGTTAATGGTTGTTGTTGTTGGGGTCCCTTGCTGAGACCACCATCTGTTTTTTTTGCTTTGAAACACTTTTTGGAATTTTGTACAATCTTGTGTGTTTTGTCATAAAATATCTATCTAAGAAACTAAGTTTTCATCTCTTCTCTTACTCCTACAGTATATAATCCTAATTGTTCTCAGTTTCTGTGAGAGGAGTGTGTGTGCGTATGTGTGCATGTGCATCAATTTCCAGCTTTGTTGTGTTTAAATCCCAGCGTGATGCATAAACAGAGCAGCATGCCTGAGAAGAAGCAGTGTGTCTGCAGGAGGTGACGACCCATTGAGCACTTCTGGAGCTGTCAGTCAGAAGAATGACAGCTCTGATGTCTGATACCCATGCAGGGAAGAATTGGCATAATATAGCGTTGTGGGAGACACATGACAATGTGGGAGGAACAATGAGCAAAGAGCAGCCTTTGTAATTGTCAAATAAACAAAGTAATAAGGACCGCCGTGTTAACTGGGGTGTCAGCACCACAATCAGCAGGGTTTTTATGGGGGAGGATTCACAAATTGAAGCATCTTGCAAATAGAGACGTGAAGCAACTGTTGTGTCCGATATAACTCACTCATACATCCCTTTTCACTATCCAGGGAGTTCTGCGGAGTGGAATATACACTGTATTGAGCTCATCTGCAAAATTCACTTTGGGACACTACTCGGGCCATTTTCTCTGCTCCATTAGCACGCCACTGCTGTCGCACAATTAAAATATGTCTGATCAACGGTGGCTGGTGGTCCATTCATAACAAATACCGGCATATGTTTTTGTAATGAACAGATATTGTAATTTAATTTACTGTAATATGAGTTCCGCTGGTGAGAGGTGATGCTGCGTATCCGTCTCGGGCTTTTATTTTGAAAGGTAGGAAGGAAAGGAGCAATAAGCACATATTATTTTCATGCAGATGGTGATGATGATGATGATGATGATGATGATGATGATGATGATGATGATGATGATGACGACGACGACAATGATGACGATGATGACGATGATAACTCATGGATTCGTCTTAATCATATCACCCCCTCTACTCTCGCCCATCTGTCATTTTTCCTTCACTGCAATCCATGACGGTACATAATGCTCAGTTTGTGACAAAGATGAATTGTGGGAGCATTTGAATCCACTATATGGGAGATACTAATTCTCACTAAACACAGAATACAACATGGCCAACTTGATCGAACGTGATAGTTCGTGATTTCAGACAGCATGCCCTCTCGGAAAAGTTGCAACTTGCACATGATGAGTTGCGATTAATGCGGCGTATTTAGACAATGCATTGAAATCAGCTGCCTGGCCCACAACAGCAGTGGTGAGAGTAAGATTCTGCATATATGAGCATAGAGGAAATGCCGACTCGGATGATAATTCTCTGTGACCACTTTGAAGCAATGTGTTGTCTCCCTTCTCACGTTTAATATTAAATTAACAGCACACATGGGCAAGAGTCTGCATTTGGAATGGAATACAATATATTCCATTATAAGTATACATTTTTATCCCACATCCATCCAACAGGCCCCCATTTAACACCTGTAACACTCCCCCCCCACTGCTCTGACAGATCGTCACAAGTGTAATCTTTAACAGTCAATGTGTCCATCTACCACCGAGTGTCTCTATTACTTTGAGGAATGATCGGCTAATTCATTGTACGCCTTCAATAGAAATGATCATCTTTCATCCCGTCATCTTTCTGACGCAGGCAAACTATTTTACATCTGTGAGTGTGGGATCAAAAGAAAATGACCTCCTTTCCTTCCCGGAGAACAGAAGGCATGACAGGTTCTCAAAAGTCCACCCCGCTGAGAGGCTCTTATCGCCCCTGCCTCAGACGTCTGTCGCCATCTACTGTAAGTGCTGGTATCAGTGTCTCAGCGGGGGGGCTGTGGGTTTTGGGAAATGGTTCTCAGTGAGCGCACCCCTCCAAGAATATTAATTGAGGAAGCAGTGAGGAAGCAGTGAGGGAGCGCTTCATCCTGAACTCACTGCCAAGAATTTCTTTTCATGGTACGGTACACGGTACGATACATTACATATGCATTTTCCATCTATTTGTATCAAAAGTTTTCAAATTGAATGTGATAATGGTGAGTTCGTGAGAAGGAATTAGAAAAACAGTTTTCAGTTTTCAAGTGAAATCTTAAAAATCTTGTTTCATATTCATGAGGACCAAATATGTTTTTTAAAGTGTGCATGAGAAGGCTGGGGCTCTCCGGGAGAGACACAACCTGTTGAGTGAATGTGGAGCAGAGCTGTCGCCATGGAAGCCGTCTTTAACAAGTGAGAGTTCAAATGCAACCGATAGCAGTCACAACTCCTGATTCTTGTTTACCTCCCGCTCAGTCCCACAGGCTGCATCTGGAGCATCTGCAGGGTCTTTCATCTCCCCCGCTGCACTCCACTTGCTCTCCACAGGATGGCGTTGCCGTGCTGCAGCAGAGTCGAGCTGACCAACCAGAGAGCCGCTAGTCCTGCAGTCACTCAGCAGCCCGGCCAATTGGATCACGGGGGCCACATCAGCACTCAGGAAGCAGCTACCTAAACTGCGTGGCTGATAGTCATCTCTTGCTCTGGCTCCAACCCCCCTCCCCTCTCCTCCAAACACTCACACACATATTCACTTTAACAAACAGCCCTGCCTGTGCCAGCTCTCATTATTCTCTGTTTAAACTCAATTCTGTAAGCAGCTGTCTGTTTTTTTTCTCTTCTTCTAACACCTCTGTATGTGGAGCTTGAAGGTTCGTATTTGGTGTCAAGGGCTGTGATGTATATATAACCATCCGTGTGTCTCCCGGTGCATGAGCGCACACACACACACACACACACACTTCTGAGGCTTCCACACGAGGATCTGAGGTACAAAGGGACCACCAGACGCAGTGACACACACTCAGCTCGCTCCCTCTCCCTGCCCCATGCCCCGAGCAGTTAGAGAGGAAGATGTGCTGATACAAGGAGGAGGTGGAGCGACCGGGCCGGCCGACAACAAAGCTCCCCTCTGTCTTATTGCTGCAGCAAATGCACACCAGTGATTCCTGTTATCCATGATGCTCTGTTTGTTGTACGTGAGAGGGAGAGGGAGGGATTGATGTTTGTACTTTGCATTTAAATTATTTCCCAGATTATGCATCTTGATTCACAGTGCACTGGCGAATTTGTAATGCCAAATAACAACGTGCCCCCAGTTTATTTGATCAATGCCCTGGTCTATGAGAACTTGCAGCTCCTTTCATTTCATTTCCAGGGATGGCATACACTTTCAAATGGGAGAGCCAGACTGGGGCACCATTTTTAAAGAAGGGAGGCACATTGTAAAAAAAACCCTAGTATATTTGATTTATTCAGTGTATTAAACGCATGCCAAATAAAACACAATAAATTGTTAAATATGAATTAATATCAATATTAAAGGTCCCTCATCGGTACTGCTGTATTCTTTGTGGTCATTTTGCATTTCCTTGTAGTCTTTTTGCTTCTGTTTGTGATCATTTTGGTATCATTTGATGGCCATGTTGTGTCTCTTGCTGGTACATTCCTTCATGTTTTTTTGTTCATCTCTGTGTGGTGGGGAACCCCTCTGACCCCAACCATGTTCATTTCAAGCACTTTTCAGCTAAGGTTTCCCAGCCAAAGACACACACATCAGTACAATAGCGCACACCCACACACACACACACGAAAACACACCCACTACAACATTCTCTCACTGTCAGTGCAACCATGAGTTGGTGCTCACCCTCATCTGGGAATTCATTAAAACCAACATTGGTCATTTGAAACTCAATGTCATTTCCCCTCTCCCACGTCTCACGCAGAAATGTAATTCGGGGAAGGACGTGGCCGCGGGACATTACGACCCCGCGCTCAGAGCTCCTTTTGTTGTGTCGCTACGTACGCCGGCTTTTATACATGAGAAAGTCTTGATAAATGACAAAGAGGCACAATCTAATTTAAGAAAAAGACATCACCCCTTTTGTGCGAACACACAATGTTTATGAGGGAATGTGATTGATGATTACATCCAAGCAGAAGTGACAGAGGAATAACATTATTCACCTTAGCTTTGTCTTCCTCAGGCAGAGCAGAGTGGTAGAGTTATCTTCGCTATCATTAGTCAAGGATGAAATTGTGGCCATTCTTTACATGGAAACAATCTAAACTTGGAGAATGGTGATGAGTAATGGGAAACGAGGGGACGAGCTGGCTGGGAGGAATATTCTCTGGCCTAGTTAATGTGTGATTTTCTTCATTCCATTAGTTTGTACCTCAAGTCAAAAAAAAAAACTAGTGCAGGGGATCTCCGCTGAAAAAATATGAAAAGCCCATGAAAGTACTGGCATTGGTGGGTAGACACGGATGAGTGCATATTTACCCAAAGTGAATGTGGGGGATGGAGGGGTGGAGGAAAAGGAGGGTTTGGGAATCTCTTTCCATGTATCAGGGCTGACGCTAATTATGGCTTGGTTAATTAGAGTATCTCAACGTGATCCCGCTAAGGAAGGATGCCCCTTAGCTCAGCTTTTTTCTCCCTCCCCCATATCCCTTTCCCAAAATCACGGCTGAGCCCCTTTCATGCTTCCCCTTCGCCTCCCCCTTCCTCACTCCTCTTCCTATCCAATCCCTGTCCGCATGTCTTGACAGCTCATAAAGCAAAGCAGCATATCAAAGCAGACTGAGCCATCGTAGCCCTTAACCGAGCATCTTTTGCTTCAAATTGCTTCCTGAGGAAAGGGAGCAATGAGATAAGAAGGCAGAAAGAGAGGAGGAGGAGGAGGAGGAGGATGAAACAGGGCCATACTGAGCAGCTCTCTCCACCAGATGGAAAGGAGTGAACGCAGGGTAAAAGTTGAAACTGCATAACACAAGCATTTATTTATTTCTCTTGGGTGTGAGTTAAAGCCTCGGTGAGCCGAGGTGGAAGACGTCAGCTTCGCTCCCCCCTCCCAAACAAAGTAAGTCCCATCTCGGAGACAAGATCAGGGAATAGACACATGTCACGGCGCCACAAATTGAAGTCCTCGCTCTGTATTTACTGGAGCGGAGCCCTCTGCGCACACAGAGGGAGCCCTGCATGTACAACCGAGAACACCAGGATTTCAAACTCTGAAAACTACCCCCTCCCAAATTCAAATTCTTACCACGGCTGCTTTTCAAGCTCAGTGGCACTGCAAGATTCTGCATAAATTAAGTGGCTGGAGGGAGTGAAGACGGGGAACAAGCACCGTCTGCCTCTGCCTGGATCGTGTAAGCTCCTGAGGCCTCTGTGTCGAGACGAGGGCCACACCTTCTGCTGTTTGGCTCTTCATTAAAGCACACTGACTGTCTTCAACCATGTGGCCCTTTCCAGACTTTTACAGTCTGTGTTAGCGCACCATCCATAACCAGAGGGCTAATTGTGTGTGAATATGAATGTGTTGTTTTCTGTGCGCCTCATTATATTTTATACCCGATAATGTGAAGGAAGGTTGTGTAAGGATACGGGGGAAGTGTCAAAAGCCGGCTTCAGTGATTGTGTTGGTGACCCTTGTCTTTCACCTCTAGACTTGTCCCGCCACTTCACAGAGACAAACACTCCGAGGCTGAGATTGGATGCATTTGCTGGCTGCAGTGCAACCTGTTATTTTCTGCACCCGCTAGTTCAGCTAGTCTGGAGGAGCGTGCAAATAAATAATAAAAAAAATAAAAGAAATGCTGTGGTTGTACTGCTGATGGTGGTCCAAAGTAATGTCTGAGGCAAGGAAAGGGACGAGAGTTTAGGGAGATAGCGCGAAGGGGAGCTTCCAGGATGTGTGCTATTTCAGACGTGGTGCTTTCAGGCCAATTGTGCCGTCATTGTTCCATCACTGCGGTTATGACTTCACCGTGGCTTCCTGTCACATGATGATGGCTCTACTGACCCCGTGAGTGATGAAACAAGTTGGATGGATGACTTCACGGAGATGAACGTCATTCCCTTTTTCAAAGTGCCGAGGGGATTTCCAGTTGGACTTGATACACACGGTCCTTAACTGTGCAGAATGTACAACAGCTTGAATAATCTGGTTTCAAAGCCAAACAGAAATAATAAAAAAAAACGTATTAACAACCATTAGGAACAATGCTAAAACAAATCTAGTCAATCAGACGATGTTCTTACTATGACCAACATGGAAATTGAGTGATTGCTCCACCTGATTAATTTAAAGGTCAACCTGAATCAAGTCACAAACACTTTTTTTTTTATGATATTAGAGTAATCTGCGGGCCGGTCAGTTAAAATAAAAGTACACATACTAGTCAAATATTACCCAAAGGATATAAATATTGAAGTTATAACTCTTTTCTAAAGGATGATTGGTGTGCTTATCACAGATACCTGCTTGTATGGAGAATGGACATGGAGTTGGTGTGGGAAGGAAGGTCGGGTATCATTTTGTCTTTTTTGATTTTTGCGGTTCCAGTTGCGGCCGGGGTTGAATGACAGCACAACTTGCCCAATTTTGCAGACAAACATTATTTTTATAATCTGGATTGCGTGAATTAAAAAGAATTGCCATCACAATCGATGGCAGCATGGCTTCCTATCACTCTACTAATACAATTATCTACTAAGATTATTCGAAGACATGGCTGTAGAGTTGACCTTGATTTATGAAGCTAACTTTGTCAACAGCTTCTCACCAGAATCCAGATCCAGTAAGGTTCCTGCCCGCTCTACAGCTTGTGTTCATCAGATCCACCAGCCGCTCCTCCGCAGTCCAAATATGGTCACTTCCTTTCACTGGTTGCAAAAAAGATGGCGACGGCCAAAATCCAAGATGGCGACAGTCAAAGTAAATGCTACTTGCATCTCTGATTGACTTACCCTTGTGAAATGTAAGGATGAGACATCAGCCATATGTAACCCCTTTTTCCTTAGTCTTTAAAATCTACACTGAGGTCACATCCAATAAGAATAAAACAGGTCCTAGGTTCTCAGCTAAAGATGGTGAATTCACTGTGGTTCTACTCTACCGAATTAAGCAAGGGACTTTATCACTTGAGTGCGAAACAAAAGAAGATGTCCACTGAAAACTTACTACGCTATGCCCTAGCATAAAATTATGTAAGCCCTCAGAAATAAATCTTTTAAATCTTTGGTATAATCATAGGCGGCCTGACCTATGTTTCAACTGGTCAATTGAAACAGGCCCCGGCAGCCTGGGGGCCCCCCCAAAAATGATGGGATGGCCGATAAAAAAAAAAAAAAAAATGAATAAATGAAACTTGTGGTGAAACTGTAGGCTAGCCCTTTTTAAACAGCGTCTCCGCATTATCTCAGGAGCGGTGGTTCGGCAATTCTCCGCAGATGGTGATTCACACAGAGCGAAGCATCTCCGCCGATCGCCTGTGATTCCCACAGAAAGTGAGGCTCCTAATGAGGCGCAATGGTACATGTCATGATGATGACGTTGGTGTTTCTTAGGTGTTCCCCCAGCAAACATCCTGGAAAGTGACAAAGTTAGGTTTTTCTCGCTAAAGTACATAATTGGCATCAGATCGCTGTCTGACTCTGTCACTCGGGTAGGAGGCTGGGGGAAAGTTCCCTGAAGTCCGGAGGGCTGACAGTCGCGGTGATTTATTTAAAATAAAATAAATAGGGCCTTAATACATTTATTTAAAACAGATCACCACAACCGTCGATTTTAACTCACCGGGGTGTTTGTGTTTGTGGTGAAAATACATTTTCATCATACATAGTATTGAAACGGGCCCCCAGATGCCTAAGGCCGCCACTGGGAATAATACCTGGAGAAATGCTTCAGACATGGATAAGTATATAGAAAACAACAAACAACAACATTTCCGGTACCAACGTATTTTCACAGTTCACATAGAAATAGAAAAGAAATGATAATGCTACCACCCAAAAAGCTAACCCAAGCGCTTGGATAATTTTCCCTAACAGTTGGGGCCCATGAAGTTTTATCCAGTCACAAGACATTAAACTTGGAAACCAGGACAGTTCACACAGTCTGCTTTAAAACTGTCCCGTCTCTCGGTTCAGTTCCAATGTCAAGTACTCACGCAACCTCCCGTCGCAGATGCAAGATGGCGTTAGCCAGCCAGGCCGTAGAGCGATGTCCAGACAGCTCCGCGACGACTCCCGTA